>NC_054469.1:142338945-142639501 GCF_017639515.1 Carcharodon carcharias | reverse complement strand
CATTGGTCACCTCTTTGATGTACCTGTGTGTGGCAGCTTGTGAAATACCACAAATGTCACCTGTGGAGCTCTGAAAGCAACTGGTGGTGAAAAAGTTGAGTGCTGCAGTCACTTTGAGGGCCACAGTCTTGGGGTTACCTCCAAATCCATGTGGCTGCAGGACTTGCTGTAGGATCTGGAAAATTTCAGTGACTGCTTCCTGGAACAGCTTCAGGAGTCTCTGGTGTTGCCTTGCATCCTCAGTTGTTGACCACCCCTCCTTTGTTGCATCCTCTCCTCCTGCTCCCAAGGTTGTAGGAATATTAGGTGTATGACACCCTGGTAAACCGACACAGAAATTATATGAAAAAAGCCAAGGGTTTCATCCATACAGCTGCTGAGCAGTGAGATTTTCTACTCCTCCCATTGTCCTCACTCAAAACTCCACCCATCCTGCACTGGCTTCCTTCCATTTGGATCTGCACTCCTGGCAGATACAATTAAGTTTTTGGGCATGGCCAGTTACACTATGTGACTGATCTTCGATTTACAATCCTGACCTTCCACCCTTCCCCTGTCACCTTCAACTTTGTCCTCATCACCTTGACCCTCCTGACATCACTGTTTGCCCTCTCTCTCTGTTACTCTTGAATCTCTCCCCTTCACCCTGGACCCTGTCATCTTGGAAGCGGACATACTATCTCTTCTCCCTGCCTAATCCCACCATGTTGAGATTGAAATTCTGATCCTAGACACTCCCCACATCATCCTTAGAATTTCCGTTACCTGCCCTACGAGACCTTTGAATATTGGTCTCTGCATCTCCACTGTATTGTTTACCAACTCACTCACTATCAGTAGATAGGTGTGCAACTATGTTTGCTTAGCAAAGTAACCCGACAGAAGGAACTTAACAGTTTTTAGTTAATTTCTCAACTTGTGGATCTTTTTTCCCCCAGTAGAATTTATGTTCATATGAGACTTGACAAAATTGTTCAAAAAAATTCCCCATTATTGGCACCAGTCAGATTCTCAGTGTGAATCCTCCTATCCAATGAGACAGAGAGAAGGGGAAAACTTTTGGAAGGATACGAGGGAGGGCAGCTTGCACATGAGGTGTAAGTGCCCATCTGTAAGAGCCAAAACATCTACATATGCTGCAGAAGTGAATATCTCTTCCTTTGATAGACAATAAGTACAGATGGAGCTCCTGTTCCAAAATGAAGCTGAAACAGCAGACCCAATGGCACCACCGAAATATGTAAATACCTGACTAAGCATGTTGTTCGATACCTGCTTTAAAACACCTCAATCCTGTGTACTTTGTCAGTGATACACTGTGAAAGGAATCATCACAGGGTAATTAACAGCCGCCATAGAATGATTTGATAAATTCACTAACTACCTTTGTAGAACTTGGCACATCTACCTGGTAACAGTCAAGGGAAGCTGTTTACGCAGATCCTGAGTCACCATGGAGACAGATGCAGAGTCATGTCACTTGCTGCTAGGATGCCTGCAGCTATCAAACAGCAGACAGTTAGCATAGTCAATGCTTGTAACAGCTGTGGCCTGTAAGTTTATTCAATTCCTTGAAAAAGTGCTATGCTGAGCTTTTGGGGTGGCGCTGTAGCGTGGCACTGTCTCCATTTCAGTAGCAGCCATATAGCCTCCAAATCTTGGTATGAAGTTATACATTTTGGTAGGAAGAACAAGGACAGGCAGTACAAAATAAAGAGCACAATTCCAAAGGGGCTGCAGGAACTGAGAGACCTGGAGACATATGTGCACAAATCATTGAAGGTGGCATTAGAAAGATGTTAAAAACAAATACAGGATCCTGGGCTTTATAAAGATAGAATACAAGTGCAAGTAAGTTATGATGCACATTCATAACACTCTGGCTTGGCCTCAACTGGAGTATTATGTCCACTCCTGGGCACCAAACTTTAAGCAGGATATGAAGGCTTTAGAAAGGGTGCAGCAAAGATTTACAAGAATGGTTCCAGGGATTAGGGACTTCCATTATGTGGATTGATTGGAGAAACCGGGGTTGAGAATAGAATTTTGACAGGATATTTTATAGAAGCATTCAGAATCACGAGGGATCAAGACAGAATAGATAAATAGAAATAGTTTGGCATTATTTTTGAGAACCAAGAGTCGCTGATTTAACGTAATTGGCAAAAGAATTAATAGTGACATGAGGAAAAATCTTTTTTACACAGCGAGCTGTTGGGATCTGGAGTGCAATGTCTGACAGTGTAGTAGAGGCAGATACAATCAGGGCTTTAAAAAAATAATTGGATATGCATCTTGAATGAAAATCTGCGGGGCTATGGGGAAAAGGTGGGGGACTAACTGAATTGTTCTTGCAGGGAACTGGCTTGGACAGAATAGGCCATATGGCCACCTTCTGTGCTATAACCATTCTAAAATTCCACAACCTGTGGAAAACAGTGCACATTTTCCATGTTGGATAGAGGAATGCTAAATCCCGCAAGGCATATAAAAATATTCTAATGGAAATTTCAATTAAAAAAATCAAGATTAGTCAAAGAATATCAAATGAATGTGTTTTCATTTTCCTAACAGATACACATTGGAAGCTTGGATTGAGATCTATAATAAATATCTAAGCTTGATAAGATGTCTATTAGCTTACTTTGCTGCCCATGTAACCTTGTTCGAATTATATCATGTTACCAACAAGATTGCAGTATAATAGAGTGAAATGCAATTAGCTACCACTTGAAGAGGCATAAAAATGGATGTCAGACACAAAGCTCAATTAATTAACAGTAGTTTATTTGACAACATATATGCTACAATTGCAATCATCACATGAATTGAGCATTACAGTAAAGTAATTGGATACTTACTATTAATTAATAGATAACAAATTATCATAGGCATGATAATTTTATCACAATACATTAACTGTATTAACAAGTTCCAGTGCTCAGGTTGCTCTCTGTGATTTAAGGGTAGTTTTTCCTGATGTTTGCTACAGGGAAATTCCCATTTTCTCAGGTGCAAAGACCAGGAAAAGGGGCTAGTGATCCATTTCACTGGGTGTCTACCCCTGTTCTGTTTCTCTGGGATTTGTTTCCCCAGACTAGCCAACTCATGCAAAATTTTTGCAACAGGTGCACTTTCTCAGTAAAATTAAGCCAATCTCGTGATCATGCCAGAGAGTTCTGAAATGCTGGGAATTTTTAAAAACGTGTTAAACTTACCCTAAGAAAAACATAAAACTGCTTGCTTTTTGTAACTATGTTCTGCTCAGTGTGAAGGGCCTGGGGCTGGAATCACAGCTTTTCTACCTGTAGTCAAAGTGTTGGCTCTTGGAAGCTCACAATACTGTATGGCAGCCGCCTGTGATTGGCAGATTGTTTTTTTTCTATTGTTGATTTGAGGCAGCATTTGAAAATCGTCAAGCTGCAGTAACCAAGAGATGCAAAGACTCCGTTAAAGGGCATGACGTGGTCACTATTTCTGAGATGCAAACAAGAAAATTCTGTTTACAAAATTATGGCATAAACATAAGCTTCATTGTCAAATATTTTGGAACAGCTTGAGTCTGCCACTTTGATTTAAAATTGGCTTTTCAGTTTTTGACTTTTTATGGTTCTGTAAATTTATTTAAGATAATGCTACTGTTAAAAAAAATTGTAACACTTTTTAAGCCTGACCCCATGCAAGAGGAAAATTCAATGGTACAAGGTCATGTTAGACAATGTAACAGCCATTAATGACCTCTTTTATTTTTGTAATATCAATGCAATTGAGCAGTTTCTGATTTAAATTATAGCTTTGAAACTGTGCAAAAACATCATCACTACTGAAATTAAAGGAATAAAAATTACTGTCCATATTTTGGAAATCACTAATTTGACTTGGTAGAGTTTTTGTTTGATGGCTTTTTAAAACATCCTGTAACATTTGAATAATTTATATATTTATTTATTCATTCATGGAATGTGGATGTTGCTGGTGAGGCCTGCATTTATTACCCATCCCTAATTGCCCTTGAGAAGATGGTCGTGAGCTGCCTTCTTGAACTTCTCCAGTCCATGTGGTGTAGGGTTACCCACAATGCTGTTAGGGAGGGAGTTTCAGGATCTTGACCCAGCAACAGTGAAGGGACAGTGATACATTTCCATTTCAGGATGATGACAGGCTTAGAGGGGAACTTCCAGGTTGTGGTGTTCCCATGTCCTTCCAGATAGTAGTGGTTGTGGGTTTGGAAGGTGCTGTTAAAGGAGCCTTGGTGAGTTCCTGCACTGCATCTTGTGAGTGGTACACGCTGCTGCCACTGTGCGTCGGTAGTGGAGGAAGTCAATATTTATTGATGGTGTGCTTTGTCCTGGATGATGTTGAGCTTCTTGAGTGTTGTTGGAGCTGCATTCATCCAGGCAAGTGTAGAGTATTCCATCACACTCCTGACTTGTGCCTCGTAGATGGTGAATAATTTATATAACCATTTAGATGTTCTGAAGTCATGAAAAGGCAAGTTTTTTTAAAAAATTTCTAGTTGCCATGTAACACCTGGCACTGCTTTTCCAGAGAATTACCTTTTAGTACAAGAAATGTGTCAGAGCTGAGATGCATTGCAATGTGGTGATAACAGGCAGGAGTTATAAGAAGTTTTTTGAAATGTTTTGCTAGTCATTGTCTGCTTTTTTGTTTGTTATCTTCTCATACCAGTTTATATGCTTGTATGTTATTTCTGTGCATTACCGCCATACTTGGGAGGTCTTGTGACACAGTGCGTAGGGTCACTGCCTCTGAGCCAGAAGCTCCGGGTTTGAATCCAAGCCAAGAATTTGATGGCCAAGGAAGGTGCATTAATAACGCGATCAAACAGGTTGCTTATCAACCTGCAAATCCTTCCAACACTCAATCAATGGCAGGCAGTAAGAGTGGGAGGGATTCCTGGTCAGTCATGTGATGGGAGAAAGTTAGAGCCTCTACCCTCACTATCCATAGCTCCAAATGCAGCATGCATGAGAACTTGCATGTTGCTACAGCAACTTGGATTCTCTGAGTGATCTGTCACACCACCACTGCTGTACTTTTCCCATTGGTGCAGAGAATTGAGCTAACAGCTGTAATACACTTTATGACCTTTACTTATGTTCATTTAAACAATTAACCTTTCTTAATCTTACAACTTGTGTGCTTCAGCTTCAAATTTTCCTGGACACTGACCACTTGAGCAGAAAAAGCATGATCTTAGTTAATGTAACTATTGTAAAGGAATTAGTGAACCAAATGGGTTTTTACAACAATCTTTGTTTCGTGATCATTATTGGCCTTTTAATTCCAGATTTTTATTAAATTCAAATTCCACTATCTGCCATGGTGGAATTTAAACCTGGGTCCCCAGAGGATTACCCTGGGTCTTTGGATTACTAGTCCAGCGACAATACCATGATGCCATCACCTCCCCACAGACTGCAGTGGTTCAAGAAGGCAGCTCACCACCACCTTCTCAAGGGCAACTAGGGATGGGCAATAAATGCTGGTCCAGCTAACGAAGCCCACATCCCATGAATGAATAAAAAAAAATTCAAATGATAGGCACAAGTCAGGAGTTATAATTGCTTGGTTTAATTTGTTTGATAAGGATTTAAGTGTACACTTCTTTCCTCTTTTGGTGCTTAAATATAAAAGGAAGAGATGTTTCTAATATCAAATATTTTTCAAGATTCATCCTAGCTTGTTAACCTTATCAGTTTGAGGAATGCAGTGCATGAACTAGTCTATGTGTCTACCAATCTCTATGAGGCCCTATTTCAAATTGGTACCAGTTTTAATTTGGTTATTGTAGGTTATTTAACGTTTTTGTCCATTGATTTCCCATAACTAAAGGATTAACCATTTTAATTTATTCAGCACTGTGTACAGGATGGTTAGTTCTACATATGGATCCAAAATTCCACTGGTTTTCCTATAAATACAAGAAAGTTGAAGTGGTTGTAAATGCAGTTACAGTATCTGAAGAAGCAGTTCAGTAATAGTGAAACAGCTGATGCCATTAGGCAAAAGAGAAAAGTCAAGAATAAGTTACCTGGTAGGAAACACGTCAAACAGAAGCCTAAGTTGACTTGTGGTGAATTGATTGAATGACAATTTTATAGAGATGAACTGCCGAAGGATAGGAACCAGTGTCCAAAGTCCAGGTAGTTAGGTATCAAGTGTACCTTTAAAATAATTAAAGTTCCAATTAGAAGAAACATGTACACAGTAGATGTGGATGATCAGGATGAAGAATATGTGGCTACAACTGGAACGGTAGAAGATATGGACAAAACATTGTCAAAGACAATGCTTAGGACAATAAAGATCAATGACAGATTGTGGTTGCATGAAATCTAATCCCTCTCAATTACAAGGGCTATGGGGGCTCCAATAATCCTTATGTCCAAAAGAGTAAAGACTGTATATAATTGTGTAACAGGTCTTTAATATATCTAGCAAGCAAATGTAAACTGAGAAGGAAAAAGCAGCAATGCATTGAGACCACCATCACTTCCGAGTTCTGCTCCAAGTCACGCAGTATCCAGACTTTACATACATTTCTTCAGTATCACTGTATAAATATCTTGTAATTCCCCTATCTGACAGCATTGTGGGGGTACCATCACCACTACATCACCAGCAGTTCAAAGAGGAGTCCCAAGGCAACCCTCAGTACAACCAAGGATGGGCAATAGACATGGCCTTCTCAATGTTGCCCATATCTTGAAAACAAGTAAAGAAAAACTGCACCAGAAAAGGAGTTGCATACAAACTTGAGTTCAAGTTGTAGATGAAGAGGTTAAAGACTCACAATAACCTGAAATAAACTATGTGTGGCATACTGCTGTCTTACATTACATTTGCAGATTGATAAGTAAAGCTCTGTACATTGTGTGAGTATGGATGTAGAGAGCTTTGCTTACCTTAACAAATGACAGTGTGAAGCTGCTAGCTTCTACCCATCTATTAGAAGATTGTTACAATCAAGTGAGGAGAAGTAGAATGGTCCTCTCTTTCCCACTTCTCATTTGACTGCAACAGGTCATTTTGTAAAAAGATATGCTTGCAAAGTCAGTGAGTGTTTAATTGTTTATGTGCTGTGACTGTTTAAGACATACACAGACAGGTTTCCTTGGCTCTGATATTTTGACAATTTAAATATGTTGATGGACTATTCAAATCTTCTGGTGGAGTCAGCAGCTGCTGGGTTAGTTCTTAAATCACTGCCTGCAGCAGGTAGGTGGTCAATCAGCAAAAAGGGCTTACACTTGCAGCCTAGGTGGAGCAATGGTGAGAGTGGTCCATTCAGGGGTCCTGCTTTTTCGATGTTTCTTTGGCTTCTGCTCCCTGTGGCCTGGAGATGAGTAGTTTACTAAACACAAATGAGGATTAACTGGCTTGTCACATGGTCCTTTCTCTCCAACTGACCAGTTGCCCAAACATGGTCATGGCTAGTGGATTCCAGGTTCATAGTTTACATGATTAGATTATGGCAGGGTGAATTCCTTTCTTAGCCAGAGTTCATTCTCTGAGGTGATTATATCTAATTCATAGTCCCCAGCGAGGTGAATATGCCAGGTGATTGCCTAGATGTTCTGTGAATAGGTTAGGAGATGATCCCATTCAAACTCCTTCAAAGTAACTGTCTTTGCTGGGGTTTCCTAGACAGATTGACTCCACTTTAACATCTTTGGAATGTGTAAAGTACATTAATGCAAAAGTTCAGCCATCTTAGAATCTGCTGTTTCCAATCACTGGAATATGGTTCAGTCTTTTAAAACTCAATCAGTGGTTTTCAGCCATAAAGTCATTTTTGATATAAAACATGCTTTTATAACAAAGATACTAGTCTCAAGATTATCTACACTTTAAAAACAGTACTAAAGAAATAGGCAAAAAAAAAAGAGGCTGAAAAGCTAGAGAGATTGAAACATAAAAGCTGTGTAACTGCAAGCATTTGAGAAATTGGAATAATGAAGAACAGTGGAACTGGCTGGAAGTGTGAGCAGAGAGTGAAAATAAATCTTATACTCATTAAAATCTATAAATAGACAAGCAATAACCATAGTTCGCTGGAATGAAATTATAATTTAAAAATATCTTTAATATTTATTCCTTTTACAAATGATTTGTGTTTAATTCAGGTTCATTACATGCTGATGGAAGTCTCTCTACCATTATTCGATTTGTGTAACAGGCATTCTGCTATCATACCACATTGTTATACCCTTAGATGAGTGTCAATAATAATATGATATTGGCATTACTAATTCTACTCTGACCATATTAGTTAAAATTACCTGCTCAACTGTGTGTTTAAGAAGGATCTTCATATACTATGAAGGTAAAGGAAATGGATCCTAAAACTCATGTCTTTTACCTACCTCATTCATGGCTCTAATTGGCTAAGATAGTTAGATCTTGATGTTCAGAGAAGAACAAGTATAAGAAAGGAGGCGGCGATCAGGAAAGGGGTGGGGACAGGCATTAAGGCTACTCTTTTCACAAATATGAGATTTATAAGGAGACTCCTGGATGCATTCACAGTTTAATCTATCAGTTTCAATGCTGATGGATTTTGTCCATTGAATTTGGGTGCCAGGCTCTTGTACTTGGTGATCATAAAACATTCCATCCTAGAAAAGAGAAAGGACCTACCTCTCAATAAGCATGATATCTGCCAACCATCACTACTGGACAGAAATACATGTTCCGAAATGCTGCACTTAGTTCTATAAAGGTACCTATGGGTGGAATTTTATGGCCCCGTCGTGGGTGGTGCCTTAAAATGCGGTGAGCTGCTCAAAAGCCCATTGACTTCGGTGGGACTGGAAAATCCCGCTGGCAGAGGGGTCATAAAAATCAGCCCAAATTTTACAGAAAGGAAAGCATTTTGCTAGAATCAGCAGCCAAGTATGAATGTGGAAATAATTTTATGAAGTCAACAACTTATACAGTTGCCACTGTTCTAAAACATCTTAGCAATGTAATCCAGTGCAAAAAATTAAAAATTCCTGGAAAAACTCAGCAGGTCTGGCAGTATCTGTGGAGAAGAGTACAGTTGACATTTCGAGTCCTCATGACCCTTCAACAGAAGTAAGTAAAAATAGGAGAGGGGTGAAATATAAGTTGGTTTAAGTGGCGGGGGGAGGGGGAGGGGAGAGAGAAGGGGGGTGTGGTTGTTGGGACAAGCAAGCAGTGATAGGAGGAGATAACCAAAAGAAGTCACAGACAAAAGAACAAAGAGGTGTTGAAGGTGGTGATATTATCTAAAAGATTGTGCTAATTAAGAGGACAAGCTAGGTACAGATAGCTCTAGTGGGGATGGGGTGAAATAAGACTAAAAGGGCATAAAATGTATAGATTTAAAAATAATGGAAACAGGTGGAAAAAATCTATATAAATTATTGGTAAAAACAAAAAGGAGAGGGAAGAAACGGAAAGGGGGTGGGGATGGAGGAGGGAGTTCAGGATCTAAAATTGTTGAACTTAATATTCAGTCCGGAAGGCTGTAAAGTGCCTAGTCGGAAGATGAGGTGCTGTTCCTCCAGTTTGCGTTGAGCTTCACTGGAACAATGCAGCAAGCCAAGGACAGACATGTGGGCAAGAAAACAGGGTGGAGTGTTAAAATGGCAAGCGACAGGGAGGTCTGGGTGATGCGCGTTGTGCAGTATGGAACCTTTCACTGAAGTCAACGAATGCATGTATGAGTAAAGATAAGGAATTAGACAAAAGCAAAGGGGAAAACATAGCAGAAAGAAACAAAAAAAACCTGAAAAGTAATAACATATAGAAATATTCATTTCCCGTATATACATGCAACGTCACTGTAACTAAAGAATGAGGAACAAGAATAAAGAAGAAAAGAGGGCATCAAAAATGTGCAGTATACTGGAAAATGATCCATGATGTTGGGCCATAAAATACTTCATCTTTCTTGCTTAAATGTTTCTTTTCTTTTAATTTTCTTTCTTCACTCTCACAGGCTCACAGTGGGACATGGTTGCAAGCAGCCTTTCTTCGTAATCTAGTGCTGATGTCAGTGGGTTAATTAATTAATGGTGGGAGAGAAAATATTAGCTGAGATCCACACAAACTCACCCAACATCCATAGAAATACATTTTTCAGTCCACGTCTCTGCATGGTGACCAGGGCAGGAAGCCCTCATTTATTTTCCTTCCCTCTTTCATTCCTCTTCCAGGCTAAGGCAAGGCAATGATGTTAAATTTGTGCTAATGACTGATTAATCCATAGGTGGAGCATCTCAAGCTGCTCTGAATATCCCATTGTAGGAAAGATATCAGAACCGTGGAAATTGTACAATGAAGATTCTTTAGAAGCAGGAGTGAGAAGTTGCATTTACGAAGAAAGATTCAAAAGACTTACAGTATACTCACTGAATCCGAGGCCAGAATTTCATAACAAAAACAGAATTTCCTGGAAAAACTCAGCAGGTCTGGCAGCATCGGCGGAGAAGAAAAGAGTTGACGTTTCGAGTCCTCATGACCCTTCGACAGAACTTGAGTTCGAGTCCAAGAAAGAGTTGAAATATAAGCTGGTTTAAGGTGTTTGGTGGGGGGGGGGCGGAGAGAGAGAGAGAGAAGTAGAGGGGGTTGGTGTGGTTGTAGGGACAAACAAGCAGTAATAGAAGCAGATCATCAAAAGATGTCACAAACAACGGAACAAAAGAACACATAGGTGTTAAAGTTGGTGATATTATCTAAACGAATGTGCTAATTAAGAATGGATGGTAGGGCACTCAAGGTATAGCTCTAGTGGGGGTGGGGAGAGCATGAAAGATTTAAAAATATTTAAAAATAATGGAAATAGGTGGGAAAAGAAAAGTCTATATAATTTATTGGAAAAAAACAAAAGGAAGGGGGAAGCAGAAAGGGGGTGGGGATGGGGGAGGGAGCTCAAGACCTAAAGTTGTTGAATTCAATATTCAGTCCGGAAGGCTGTAAAGTGCCTAGTCGGAAGATGAGGTGTTGTTCCTCCAGTTTGCGTTGGGCTTCACTGGAACAATGCAGCAAGCCAAGGACAGACATGTGGGCAAGAGAGCAGGATGGAGTGTTAAAATGGCAAGCGACAGGGAGGTTTGGGTCATTCTTGCAGACAGACCGCAGGTGTTCTGCAAAGCGGTCGCCCAATTTACGTTTGGTCTCTCCAATGTAGAGGAGACCACATTGGGAGCAACGAATGCAGTAGACTAAGTTGGGGGAAATGCAAGTGAAATGCTGCTTCACTTGAAAGGAGTGTTTGGGCCCTTGGACGGTGAGGAGAGAGGAAGTGAAGGGGCAGGTGTTGCATCTTTTGTGTGGGCATGGAGTGGCGCCATAGGAGGGGGTTGAGGAGTAGGGGGTGATGGAGGAGTGGACCAGGGTGTCCCGGAGGGAGCGATCCCTACGGAATGCCGATAGGGGAGGTGAAGGGAAGATGTGTTTGGTGGTGGCATCATGCTGGAGTTGGCGGAAATGGAGGAGGATGATCCTTTGAATGCGGAGGCTGGTGGGGTGATAAGTGAGGACAAGGGGGACCCTATCATGTTTCTGGGAGGGAGGAGAGGGCATGAGGGCGGATGCGCTGGAGATGGGCCGCACACGGTTGAGGGCCCTGTCAACGACCGTGGGTGGAAAACCTCGGTTAAGAAAGAAGGAGGACATGTCAGAGGAACTGTTTTTGAAGGTAGCATCATCGGAACAGATGCGATGGAGGCGAAGGAACTGAGAGAATGGGATGGAGTCCTTACAGGAAGTGGGGTGTGAGGAGCTGTAGTCGAGATAGCTGTGGGAGTCGGTGGGTTTGTAATGGATATTGGTGGACAGTCTATCACTAGAGATTGAGACAGAGAGGTCAAGGAAGGGAAGGGAAGTGTCAGAGATGGACCACGTGAAAATCATGGAGGGGTGGAGATTGGAAGCAAAATTAATAAATTTTTCCAAGTCCCGACGAGAGCATGAAGCAGCACTGAAGTAATCATCGATGTACCGGAGAAAGAGTTGTGGAAGGGGGCCGGAGTAGGACTGGAACAAGGAATGTTCCACATACCCCATAAAGAGACAGGCATAGCTGGGGCCCATACGGGTACCCATAGCCACACCTTTTATTTGGAGGAAGTGAGAGGAGTTGAAGGAGAAATTGTTCAGCGTGAGAACAAGTTCAGCCAGACGGAGGAGAGTAGTGGTGGATGGGGATTGTTCGGGCCTCTGTTCGAGGAAGAAGCTAAGGGCCCTCAGACCATCCTGGTGGGGGATGGAGGTGTAGAGGGATTGGACGTCCATGGTGAAGAGGAAGCGTTTGGGGCCAGGGAACTGGAAATTGTTGATGTGACGTAAGGTGTCAGAGGAATCACGGATGTAGGTGGGAAGGGACTGAACAAGGGTAGAGAGAAGGGAGTCAAGATAACGAGAAATGAGTTCTGTGGGAATTTCATGTTTGGCATATACACCAAGTCAGCAGAAGTGGATGTGGAATCCACTCCTAGCCCTGGTTGTGTTGCAAATGCGATTTGACATTGGATGCCCAATTAAGGTCCGCCCAGCGTGAAACGCATCTTCTGAATGGTTGGGAAGGGCCAGCCGGGGCCCTGACAGGCACTGCATCTAATGGCGACGTGGCAGGCTCTTTATAACCAGCAAAGGCAGCTCCCTGAAGACTGCCAGGGAAGAATCTTTGGAGGCGGTCCAGGAGACTGGAACAATGGCCTCACCAGCTGCTGGAAACATTAGGCGGGAAAGCAAGTCGGATGGGCACTCGGCCTCCTGTTTCTCGGACTCATGGAAGAAATCGGTGTCAGGTGGGACATTCTCGTATCCAGGGATGGTAGGAGGAGGCTATCACACCTGACCAAAAAAAGCCTGGGACGAGGCGACAGCCAAGGTCAGCAGCCACGACGTGTGCGGGACATATGGGTAGAGTGCTGCAAAAAGTTCAACAACCTGCTGTGCTCGGTAAGGGAGAGTACTGAGTTGACATGGATCAGTGTGAAGAAGTGTAAAGGAATGGCCATTCCTCCGTGGAGCTCAGGGGTGTTAGAGTCTTAGTGCCAACTGTCATTGATGCCAGAGCTAGCCAAGGGGGTGAGCCCTGGCTGCTTGGACTGAGTACCTTGTGGGTCAAGGATCCCGACTCGGATGTGCCGTGCAAGGTGTCCCTCAGGTGGGGTTGGCCAGGCTGCAATAGCACTGCAGGTAGAGAGTGGACTAATCAATGCTCCTCTGTCCTTTCAGGAGAAGAGGCCATAACATAATTGAGAGGTCAAGGACAGGCGGAGCCTACCCCAAAACCTCCTAACTTTGACGAGGTTTGAAATGGACGCTTTGGAGCTGGAGAGCCGCTACACACCTCATTCAGCCAGTCGTGGAGAGGCAGGGGTCTCTTATGAAGGTGATAGTGCAGCGCACAGAGGTGAGAGTGTCGGATTGTGCAAACATTCTTGTGTTGTCTCATCATTAATGGGAGCCTCAAACCTGGAGTTCTCATTGATCATTGAAAGACGATGGCACAATGATGCAGATCTCCATTGTCTCACCGGGGGGCCTGGCATGCACAGTGAGAGTCTGATTACTTAAACTAATGACATGTTGTTGCTGTCTCTTAGATTCGCCAGCTCACACTCGAAAGCAGGACCCCAAAGAGCCACCCTTGATGCCAGAGGACCATGGGGCTTTAAGTGCAGCTATAACACACCCACTCTCTGAACCCAGCACCAGTGCAGATAGCAGCACCTTGTTCGGCATTAGATCGTTGGCTAGAATGTTGGTGCACAGCAGTGCACAGATTGACTTGAGGAGAAGGCAGAGGCAGAGAGTGCCCAGGACGCTGGCAGTCAGGGGACTGCTGGAGACCAGGACCATGCTGAACTGAAGGCAGATGATGAGTCTCCGGAGTCGTCCATTAGGTGCCAGATGCTGAATGTCCAACAGGATGTGCGGGAAGATCTGGTGGAGATCTATGAG
This sequence comes from Carcharodon carcharias, assembly GCF_017639515.1. Taxonomy (NCBI): domain Eukaryota; kingdom Metazoa; phylum Chordata; class Chondrichthyes; order Lamniformes; family Lamnidae; genus Carcharodon; species Carcharodon carcharias. The sequence goes on along the minus strand of NC_054469.1, from coordinate 142,625,536 downwards.
GGTCTGCATGCCACGGTCTCAGTTGTGGAGGAGTCCACATGGAGCATGAATACTGCGTTGATCCTCATCACTGCGCACACTGCCTCCTACATGGAGAGAGTGGTGACTATCATGGAGAGGCAACTCTAGGGACAGAATCAGGGGTTCCTGGGGTTGTGCTCGGACCTGCAAGCCCTCACACAGGCAATTACCTCAGGCGGTCAGTGCCAATGTGGAAGATGAATGAGGCACCCAGTGTTCCAGCTAGGTGCCCGTCCATCAATGGCAAGCAGTGAGGTCCAGAGCAACCTCAAGTTGGTGCACGATCTGCTTATCATGTCTGCGGGCTTCTCTCTGGGCACTCTGGTTGACGGCAGCAGCTCCTCTACTCGTCTGCTAGTGACTGTGACATCTGATGATGCTGTGATGACTGTGGAAATGCCAGCCATGGCACTAGCTGCTCCCTCGCAGGCAGGACCAGCGTGGGCTCCACTGACCAGAGTATGACCTGCAAGGTCATCAAGACCAACAAGACAGCAGAATCAGCAGGCTGTCTCCAATGCTGCTGCCAGCAAGGGGGCTGGGGGGGCAACAGGACTCAGCATCCGCAAACATAAGTTTAAGGCATCACGCACACAAGAGGGACTGTTCATGGATGATCTTCTGTTCTGCCTTGTTTTGTTAATATGTTTACTGGTGTGGCCATTAACACCATATATAATCCTGTTCATTTGATGTGAGTGTCAAAATTATATAAATTGTAAGGTGAGGCTGGGTTTGAGGTGCGAGGTGGGCTGTGAGGGTGGGGGGGTTTGCCCTTATGGGCGGATTGCTTCCAATGGGTATAGGTGACCTGCAAAGGTGGACACCCTTCTTGACTGACACCAGCTTGACTAATAAAAGCTGCCAGGCAACCTACCAGGCATGGGTGTTCCCCTACTAAAATAGCAGCTGGGGTTGGATGAAGCACTTAAATGGCCATTAATTGGCCACTTAAGGGCCACAATAGGCCCAAGGGCAGGAGACAGGTTGGGGCAGGCGGGTAGGTGATGGGCAGGCCACGTGCTGCATTTTATGAGCCCCCATGCCTTCAAACCCACCGGCAGGTCACTCTATTTCAATTTCTGATGGCCATTCCTTCATGCTCCTGATGGCCATTCCTTCATGCTCCTGATGGACACATGTTACTCAATATATTGCTGTTCAGCTCTTAATTATCATTATTTCAAGAGGGTCTTGAGATAAGGCTATAAAGGGCATTGTGGCTCACTGAGGAGCCATCCCTCCAGCCTATTTCCTCCTTCAAATAATGGTAGCACATAAATTGCATTAAAATGGAAGCAGCCATGTTTGCTACCATGGGAATTAGCCTAATGTTATGGTCTTAAACTTGAGTGTAGTGGAATCCTTTCTTCTTATGAAGGCCATGGGATTGGTGATCAACACCTGGATGTCAAATGTGTGACATCTATAATAAACTATGAAGAAACCTGTCATGTGGAAGGTGTGCAAAGCATTTTCATACAACTGGCAGCTTCCCATAGGCAACTGATGAAAGATGTAATTTTAACTGCAAACTCTGCAATCAGCTATGACACTCGAAAATGGTTACGCAACTGAATGTATTATACTTATCAGGCGTGTGCCAAAGCAATATATCTCAGATTTTCTCTTTGAATTAGCATCCCTGCTAAGTTACTCCAATAAACAAACTGATTTATCAATTTTTATCAGTTGCATGTCAACATTATCTCACAGTGAATAAATCAATGATTCATTGGCATACTTTTTAAATTATGTTAAATTGCTAGATCTGTCATTAACGTAACAGAGCTAAGGAGTTGATTAATGGAGGTGCTGTAAAACAAAACTTTAATTTGACAAAAAAAATCAGAGCAGCTGTAACAAGAAATGTCAGCATTCTTCTTCATTTTATATTTCCTTTAAAAATTATGTATAAAGTAGCTGAGAGGGAGATGGCAATGTAATGGTAATGTCCTTGGACTAATGATCCTGAAGCTCAGGCTAATTCTCTGGGGTATGAGTTCAAATCCCACTATGGCAGCTAGTGGAATTTAAATTCAATTAATTAATAAACCTGGAATTGAAAGTTAATCTCAGTAATGGTGACCATGAAATTGTCATCAATTGTTGTAAGAGCCCATCTGGTTCACTAATGTCTTTTAGAGAAGAAAATCTGCCAATGTGACCCACAACAATGTGGTTGATTCTTAACTGCCCTCTGAAATGGCTGAGTAAGCCACTCAGTTTGAGGACAATTAGGGATGGGCAATAAATGCTGGTCTTTATGGGCAGGATATGTGTGGGCCCTTCCAGTTTGTAACTAGGGTGTGTGTATTTCCTTATACTCAGAGTGATTTTTTTTAATTTAAAATAAATTCCAGCAGCAGATTTTCTGGTGATTTTTTTTAAAAAATGAGGAGGTTATTTATTATCAGATACACTTGCTCCAGATGTTTGAAAGCAAAGCCTCAATCACTCATCTCACTCATACTATCACACACACAAAGGTTAGATACGGATGAAGTTAAAGTCGTAATTATAAAAATAGGACTTATAACTCAGTCTTTAAATCGATGCAGGCGTGATGTCTTCTTGGTTGAGTTGATACTTAGCTGGAGTGAAGCCTTCTTTTAGAAACAAAGGAGCTGCAAAGCCTCTTGTAGACGTATAGCCAGAAGGTTGTTTCTTGGGTAAACTTGGAAGCTGACACAAGTGCAATACTTTGACTGCATTAGAAGACTTTCAACTGTTTCAGATGTTTCCTGGTGCTTCAGACAAGAACATAAGAAATAGGAACAGGAGTAGACCATTTGGCCCTTCGAGCTTGCTCTGCCATTCAATAAGATCATGGTTGATCTTGTATTTTGTGATGTTTTTCACAAACACACAGATTTGCTTTGTTCAGGTTATATTATACTTACTGCAGTGCCTAACAGTTATTTTCAGTTATGTGACTGCAGCGTTAACACTGCTGGAGTCAGACCATCATGATACAATAGCAAAGCAAAAATAAAAATACCTGGAAAAACTCAGCAGTTCTGGCAGCATCTGCGGAGAGGAACACAGTTAATGTTTCGAGTCCATATGACTCTTCAACAGAACTAAGGAAAAATAGAAAAGAGGTGAAATATAAGCTGGTTTAGAGGGGGGGTGGGACAGGCACTGGCCCTTTATCCAGCTCTACCTGTCCCACCACCCCCCCCCACCCCTTAAACCAGCTTATATTTCACCTCTTTTCTATTTTTCTTTAGTTCTGTTGAAGAGTCGAAACTTTAACAGTGTTCCTCTCCGCAGATGCTGCCAGACCTGCTGAGTTTTTCCAGGTATTTTTATTTTTGTTTTGGATTTACAGCATCCGCAGTTTTTTGCTTTTATGATACAATAGCAGTTGACAATGGTCATTCACTCTTAATTCTGTCCTAACGAGCTCAAATGTTCAATATGGCACTTTAAATCCAACAGACTAGAGATTTCATATCCCTCAAACGCTGGCTCATCCTTACACAATGCAATGTTTAAACTTCACAGGTGGCTGTGATGTACTCTTATTCAGGTCTAAGTTTAACTAAATATTGGCCACAGGATCGAATACTGTCCACATTTTAAATGCCCATAGTCACATGTTAAATTGCAGCTGTCTTACAAAGTTTGTGGCCGCTTTCACAAAATATGATCTTACAGTCCATAATTCCAATATCCTCATGCTCATACTGAGCACGACAAAGCCAAGCCAGCAAGGCCCACATCTCCTGAAAGAATAAAAAAAAGCTGACAATGTGGAGAGAGTAGTAGTACTCCCCAATTTTTAAAGTCTGCAAATGTCTTTGGATGCCATGAGCCTTCCTTTGCAATTTCTGAGATCCGTACAACCTCTTGCAGCTTCCTTACAGCCTTTCAGCTTCCTCCTAAACCTCCATTATGGATATGATCGAACAAAAACATTAGTCAAAATATTTGAGAAAGCTGTCACTCTCAGTGGTCCTAAACAGGTTCAGCTAGATCCATGAAATGAAAGACTATTTCATTTTCATTTGTCCTTGCAAACTACCATTCCATCTTCACCCTCACTTTCCTCTTCAAAGTCTGAACATTTTGTTGTTTCTCAAATCTATGCCCATCTTTTTCAGAATGCCGTATTTGAGTTTCTTCAATCAGGTTTCCACCCCTGTCAAGGGACCAAAATGCTCTTATCAAAGTCACTAGTGACATCCGATGTGATTGTGACAAAGTTAACTTATCCTTCCTCATCCTTTGTGACCTGCAGCACCTCTCACCCCTCCACCATCGTCCATGTGGGTGGGACGATTGGCTCCATTTTTACCTTTCTAAGTGAATGCATAGAATCACCTGAAAAGCCTTCTTTTCCTACTCCTTTTTATTTATTCATTCATTTATGGGATGTGGGTGTCACTGGCTAGGCCAGCCTTTATTGCCCATCCCTAATTGCCCTTGTTCAGAGGGTGTTGCTGTGGGTCTGGAGTCACATGTAGGCCACTCCAGGTAAGGATGGCAGATTTTCTTCCCTAAAGGACACTAGTGAACACTGTGACAATCGGCAATGGTTTCATGGTCATCATTAGACTTATTCCAGATTTTTTTTTTGGATTCAAATATCACCATCTGCTGTGGTGGGATTTAAACTCCGGTCCCCAGAGCATTACCCTGGGTCTCCGGAATACTAGTTTAGTGACAATGCCACTATACCAGTGCTTCCCTTTGCACCATTACTTTTGGTGTCCCCCAAGGATCTGTCCTTAGGATCCATCCTATTTCTTATCTCCAAGCTGCTCCTCGGTATCATCAGAAAACACTGCATTAGTTTTCACATATACACAGATAACACTCAGCTGTACCTCATATCACCTCTCTAAACTTCTCCACTGTTGCTAAATTATCAAACTGCTTATCCGTCATCCAATACTGGATGAGCAGAAATTTCCTCTAATTTTCCTTTTGGTTATCGATTTTATCATGAGGAAGGTGATGGTAGGTAAGACATTGGTATCCCATGGCAACATCACAGGTTTTGGACCTGGATTCACAGATGACATCCCCTTGCTGGCTGAAGAATAGCGCGTGCTCCAAGACATGACTATCAGTCTTGATAGTAATGGCTGCCAAGGCTAGGACTATGCATCAGCTGTGGGAAGACCAAGACAGTGATGGCTGAATGGCAATAAAGTCTTCCCATCACCATTGGGTTACAGAGCATTGAGGACATCGACCACTTCCCTGGTCTAGGAAGCAAAATCTCAAGGGAGGACAATGTAGAGATCGACGTTCACACAAGAATTGGAAAAGCAGCATCAGTCTTCCAGTTGCTGCACATGGTCTGGGCATCCAACATCATCAACATGGCCATGAAGCTGCAACTCTACGTACCTGTAGTAGTACCAACTGCAATCTATGCCAGCGAGACATAGAAGAGAAAAGCAAAGGTGTCATGTAAGTTGGACGTCTTTCACCAGCATTGCCTATGAAAGATCCTGGACATCACAAAAAGAGACAACATCAGCAATGAAGAAGTGCTACAGAGAAATGGCCAGAAGCGCCTGTAGGACATTGTGACAGAGAGATGAATCAGACTGGCAGGACACATATTTCAACTCCTGAACGTGCCAGAGTGGCAGTAGAATGGACACCACCAGGTGGAAAAATAAGTCAGGGCTGGCCAAAGAAGACCTGATGAAATACATTTAAGGAGAACCTTCAAGAGAGGGACACCACTGGGGCTGGAGCAATAGAAACTGCGATGGACCAGGGCCGGTGGCAGAATCTTGCCATCCATTATTCTGCATGGGACCGGAGGAACTAAGTCTAAATAAGTAACCATTAGGAAAAATGAAGTGTTTGGTCTTCACTACAAACTCTATTTCCCAGCTACCGACACCACCACTTTCCCTTGGCAAATGTCTGAGGCTGAACCAGACTGTTCACAACCTTGGTGTTATATTTGAGTCCAAGCTGAGCTTCTGACCACATATCCGCACCATTCCCACTTCTGCAACATCATTCAACTCCACCCCTGCCTCAGCTCATCTGCTGCTGTAACCCTCATCGATGTCTTTGTTACCGCTGGACTTGACTATGCCAATGCACTTCTGGCTGGTCTCCCACATTCTACCCTCCATTGCATCAATCGTATCACAGTTGGTAGCACATGCCTCTGAATCACAAGATTCTGGGTTCAAGTCACACCCAGGTCTTCAGCACAAAAATCGAGGCTGATAATCCACTGAATACTGAGGGATCATTGTACTGTCGTCTTTTAGATGAGACATTAAACCGAGGCCCAATCTGCCTGTTTATGTGGATATAAATGTTCCTATGGGACTATTATCCCCAGAGTTCCGGCCAATATTTATCCCTCAATCAACATCACAAAACACAGATTATCTGGTCATCACCACTTGGAGTTTGTGGGAGTTTGCTGAGCACAAATTAGCTACATTCCAACAGTGACAACACTTCAAAAAGCAAGTAATTAATTGTTAAGTGTTTTGACATATCCAGTGGTCATGAGAAGCACTAAATTCCTTCTTTCCTTCTCTTTCCTTCCTTCTCTTTCCAGGTCATCTACAGCTCTGGTGCCAATGTCCTTATTCATGCCAAGTCACATTTATCCACTACCCCTCTGCTCACTAATCTGTGTTGGCTCCTGGTCAAGCAACACTTCAATTTTAAAATTCTTATCCTTGTTCTCAAGTCCCTGCACAGCCTTCACTCCATATCACTGTAACCGCTTCATGTCCCACAATATTCCAGAATATCTGGACTCATCTGCACTTCCTGGGCATCCCTGATTTTAATTGTTCCACCATTTGCCACCATGCCTTCAGCTGCTAGGGCCTGAGGATCAGGAGTTCCCTCTCTGAACCTCTCCAGTTCGCTACCTCCTTCTCCTCCTTGAAGATGCTTCTTAATTCCGCACTTTGTCCAAGCTTTTTGTTGTCTGCCTTAATCTCACCCCATGTAGCTCAGTGTCAAATCTTGCTTTATGCCGCTCCTTGAAGCTCCTTAGGACATTTTATTACATTATTGGGCCTTAATTTATAAATAATTTGTACAGTGAGTGTTACAGGAGTGTCTACTTCACACCTGATTTATGCAGGATTGTATGATCCATGATACTGACAGGTGGAGTGGCTCTTTTTGTACTGTTGACTTTAACAGAACAGGCTTGCAGCTGCATTTATGGGCAGGATTTTTCCTATGGTGGGCGGGCTGGGTGGGAGTGGTTGGGCGTGCGCGGAGCCGATCGCCGCCCGCGATTGTCTCTGCGCTGCCATTTTACGTGAGCGGGTCAATTCGTGGCCGGTAGCTCAACACTACCTGTGCAGGCAGCGGGAGAAGGGAGAGTCGGGGCCAGCATTCTTTCACGCATGCACGCAAAAGAGCGCTTCAATCTCCCTGAGGCACGGAGCTGCCTCAAGAAGATTGAATCAATATTAAAATTATTAAATGAAAGGTTTAAAAATTCATTTACACACGTCCCTTCATGCAACTGTGTCACACAAGTTGGCAAATGTTTTTATATTTGTGGAACTCTATTTATTTATTTAATAAAAGCTTCGGGAAATCTCATCCCCCTCGTGGATGACGTTTCCTGAAAAACGCGAAAGCTGCTTGGGCTTTCTGTCTGCCCGCCAACTTAAGATTGGACGGGCAGTGTTCACAAGTGGCTCAATTAATTTCTTAATGGCCTTAATAGGCTGCTTATATTTCGGTGGGCACGCAGCCGACTTTGGCTCACACCCTCCGAATGAAATATTGCAATGGAGCGCGATGATATTGGGACGCACGCCCGATGTCATCGCCCATCATTTTACATGTCGGCATGTCGGGCCCACTCCTGCATGTTGACTGGAAAATTCTGCCCTATATTTTTTGGTTGCTTGTGATGGGGATACTGAGATTAGTCACAGAGTGTGCATAGTCATATACACCTATTAATTGTGTTTAACCTTTTTGCCCTGCAAAAAGGAATTTGTGTGTCTACAAATGTGCAAAGTGGCTACATTTGACTGCCTCCAAATTAATCTTGGCGTTAAACTGACTCAAGACATGGGTTCACTCAGCCAGTACCCAGAGTCAGAATCAATCATGTTTGCACCGTTACTTGAAGGGCAGATTTAGGCAGGCATCAGATAACTCACCACCTCAATCTACCAGGAATGTGCATGACATAAGTAGCAGGAATCAAGTCACAGCATTTTAAAAATGTTTTTATCTGGTTGAAGCCGTTATCTAATTGTATAGGAAAGGAGAAATTTCAATAGTTTATAGTAGGTGGGAATCTGTTTTCTCACTACAGGATATTACAGTTGTCTGTTTAATTTTTAGCACTCATACTATGCTGTGTTTCTCAGATTTCTTTAGTAACTCTTCTCCCATATTTTTTGAATGTAGATAAAAGGAAGAGAATAAATAATTTATTGGTGTAAATGTCAGGAAATTGGAGACAAATTTTGGGATGTTAAATCAATAATAACTTTCTCGTTGGTTATGCATCTGGAAAGATGTGTGAAATAAGGTATGAGGACGATTATGTGGAGCATTAACACTGGTGTAGCCTTGTTGGCCTGTGTTACCACTGGTGCCTGGGCGAGATCCCCCAATTTGTTATGATCCCGGATGAGGTACCCCAAATTATTATGCTCCTGGGTGAGGCGGGATGAACTGGCTCCCTTTCTTTATTCAACCCCCTTGGTTGGTCATAACAAGGTTAATTTAAAAAGGATCCCTTCCCTCATAGATACCTTTTCCCAATCCAAATGTATTTATGTTTTAAAAGGAGCCAATTTAACCAGTCTGTCTTGAGCCAAAGAAAGAGTGAGTTTCTAAACGAGAGAAAAAAATAATAACACACATACACACAGATTACAAATAAGAAATGAGTCCAAAACTAAAAATTACAAAGATATACAAATCAGTCCTTTGGCTTGTCCGTGACGAGCAGATGGTGAAATGTTGCGGCCATTAAGTTGGGGTGATTCCAGTAGCGCTGACTTTGGCAGTTGGTTTGGAGATTCTTGGTTCTGCAGGTTAGCCTTTTTTAAAACTCATTCACGGGATGTGGGCTTCGCTGGCTGGGCCAGCATTTATTGCCCATCCCTAGTTGCCCTTAAGGTGGTGGTGAGCTGCCTTCTTGAACCACTGCAGTCCATGTGGTGCTGGTACTACTACTGTGTGTTGGTAGTGGAGGGAGTGAATGTTTGTGGATGTGGTGCCAGTCAAGTGGACTTCTTTGTCCTGGATGGTGTTGAGCTTCTTGAGTGTTGTGGGAGCTGCAGTCATCCAGGCAAGTGGGAGTATTCCATCACATTCCTGACTTGTGCCTTGTAGATGGTGGACAGGCTTTGAGGAGTCAGGAGGTGAGTTACTCGTAACACGATTCCTAGCCTCTGACCTGCTCTTGTAACCATAGTATTTATATGGCTAGTCCAGTTCAGTTTCTGGTCAATGGTAACCCCAGGATGTTGATAGTGGGGGATACAGTGATGGTAATGCCATTGAACATCAAGGGGCGATGGTTGAATTCTCTCTTGTTGCAGATGGTCATTGCCTGATACTTGTGCGGCGCGAATGTTACTTGCCACTTCTCAGCCCAAGCCTGCATATTGTCCAGACCTTGCTGCATTTGGACATAGACTGCTTCAGTATCTGAGGAGTTGCGAATGGTGCTGAACATTGTGCAATCATCTGCGAAATCCCCACTTCTGACCTTATGATGGAAGAAAGGTCATTGAGGAAACAGCTGAAAATGGTTGGGCCTAGGACACAACCCTGAGGAACTCCTGCAATGATTTCCTGGAGCTGGGATGATTGACCTCCAACAACCACAACCATCTTCCTTTGTGCTAGGTATGACTATCACCCTCCTAATCCTGACCACAGGAAAAATCTGAAGTATTTAACCTAAGGGGTGTGTCTGCCTCCTGGAACCAAGTGTTCAGGTAACTTTCTCCCTCCCTGATGCATTACAGTGTCTGAAACTCTGCCTCCAGCTCATCAACTCTGAGCTGGACTTTCTCAAGCTGCAGATGTGATTGCTGTGGATCACACTGATGTCCACCACCACCCATATGTTACAGCTGCAACACATCACCTGTTCTGTTATACTTATTGTATTTTTCTTTTCAGAAATTGTGTATTTTCAACATTGAAATACAAAGTTGACAAACAATAACCAATATTTATGCAATAATACAATAAAGCAGGATCATCTCAGTTTCATCATGAGGGACACTACTTATATGGAGACGTGTACATTTTATATACATGCAGCAAAATAAATTGCCATTAATATCTTTGAAGGACATGAAAGGGTAATGTTGCCCATAAGCCTAACTTTTCTGAGGTTTCAAGTTTAGAGATATCACTCAACAATTATTTGTAGTTATATCAAATAGTATAACTAGTCAAACTATAAACTTAATTCAGTACTTATACTTTCCCAGTATTAGTTTAAACTACTGTCCTAGTTCAGAGAAAAAACATCTTAAACTCACTAACCAATCACCTACCTCCTTACCTCATTAATGCCTCTGGACCTCAACTCTAGGCCTTGCTGCATCCCACTCCTTCTCTCAGACCATTCCTTGTACTGTAAAAGAACAGAACAGCATCTCTTACCTTAGCAAGTTCCGGAGTTCAGTACACGTCAAAGATACACTCCATTACACTAACCTCCATGCTAATTACTCCATGCATGAGCAAAAATCTCTTGCATTTATACTTGCTGGAATTCTAAAGACCTGAGCTAGGCTCTGCTGGCTAGGGAGCCAGTTCTAACTGGTCACCTAATTAAATAACCGTGCAGCTCCCCCTAGCAAGCAGTTTGTTTACCACTGATTGACTGAAAGAAACTACAAGTTAATGTTAAAGTAAGTTAAATACTAAATGAAACACTTGACTAGATTTTAGAGAGAAATCAAGGTTTAAAGCATTTAGAATTCCCTCACCCACCAAATTCCCGAGTTCAGTACCCTGTCGAAACTGTACTCCATCGAACTGGCTTCAGTGTTGTTTACTAGTCATGGTGGGTTTATTCTGCAGCATTCCACTTTAACCTGAGCCACCACATCAAACGAGAGGGTGGCTGCCGGGTGAAAGTGCTATCTGCTGACCATCTGGTTCAGGTGTGCAAATCAAGGACACTTGAGTAGCATGCATATAACAAGAACCTTGCTGCCACACGAGATGCCACTGAACAAATCATTGGGGTACTTAAGCAAGACCTCCGCTACTTGGACTAATCTGAAAAAGCCTTGTAGTACTCGTACTCGGCAGAGCATGTGTCATGATTTGTCATGGTTTGTATAACCTTGCTATCAAGAAAACACAATGCTTGCCACATGTATATGCTTAGCAGCTGAAGAGGTAGGGGAGGAGGCAGCCAAAATATTCCTGCTCCAACTGGGCAATCGGTAACCAGACTATCTGACTGCACTGCCAGTGAGCACAACCCCAATTCCCCATTCAACATCACTCTTACACCTTACCTTCCCTCTATTACGATCACAGCATTCTCTTGACCATTATGCTAAATAAACACCACCACAAATTAAACATTCCAACTTTATCAGACCATCCAACATTGCATACAAAATTACCTTCATTATTAGTTTTTTTGATAGTGCCTGTTTTCTGTGTACATTTGCCTGTACTACTGCTCCTACCCAGTGTTATCCCAGTGACTACAGCATGGCTGTTGATTTTCAGTGGGAGAGACTGCAGATGGCCTTATACGATGTCCAGGATTTTACAGCCCCGTTGTAGCATGCCTTGGCTCAGTGAGCCATTTAAATTTCCATTCAGTTTGGTGGACTGTAATATCCCGCTGGGCAGGACGGGCTGTGAAAATTGGCCAACATCTTCAACCAGCTGTGGCCCTAGAAGGCCGGTCTTTGGACTTCACTACCTTGGCATGGCTGGCAGCAGTCTGGGCGGGCTGACAGGCAACAGCAAGGGCACTGTAGGAGTGGCAGTGATGGAAGCATGAATACGATCATCCTGAGAGAGGACAGCAAGTTCATACTTCTTTGAGCCATTCCTAAGGCTTTGCCCTGGAGCGGTGACTCAATGGAGTAAGAAGCTGCTGACCTCTCACAGAATGATAGCATTAATGCTCATACCACTGCCATTGCTCCAGGGAAAAGCCTAAGGAATCCTAGTAATCTTTAGGAGGGCAGATGGCTTTATAGCTGTGGGAGTCTGCAAGGTCCTTTAAACACCAGTATCTACAGACATGATGACACCATTCTGAAACTGCACGGCAACAAGCTGAGATTGCAGGACTTCAGTCCAAACTTTCACTGCAGCACTCAGATGTTGGGTGGCTTCTGCTTATGTTACAATGGAAGCTGAGACAAAGACCGTCAGAAGCTACATCATGTTTGGGTCTAAAAGTGTGGTAATGGAGTTGATCACCACTTTCATGCTTAAAACAGTAGGCTCCACGCACTGCGCAAAGCCTTATGCTAAGTTGATGTCAGACTGCTTCATGCTATTTAACAGTGACTACAGGCTTTCTGAAAGGCTTGCCAATACACCAAACATTTCAGTGTGCATATCCATCACCTTTTTCTGTACATTACCCCATCAAAATCCTCATCTGAGTCCTGTGCAATAGAATTCTGGTGAATTGGCACCTGTGTTACCCTTTACCCCTGTCATCCTTGCAGACCACTTGTATCCGTTGTCTCACCACTCTTAGTTCTCACCTCTAACATCCCCTCTAAAGTGCAAGTAGAAGGTTGCGGAGAATTCAGCAGTGTGTGAGGCTAGTAGCGCTAATATAAGGATATGACATTGACCATGACCACTTGTGTGAGGCCATTGAACATCTTGTGACACTGCATCCAGGTCCTTGGAGCTACACTGCTGGCATTGACTATGATGCATATCTATCTCCCCCTATTGCCTTCTGAGAGTTTGTCTGAAGGGCCACCTGGTCCCCTGTGGAAAGAAGGTATCACTGTTCCCATCCACCTGTTGCAGAAAGGCCTTCGTGTTTGTGAACTTTGAAATAACCTTTTCTCTCGTTGTGCCATTAATCAGTCTTCATGTGGGTTAGGCTGTCTTCCCTAGCTACTTCCAGCACCCAGTGCACCTTCAGAAGATGCAGCTGGCTCTAAGTAATGTAGGCCAGCTTTAACTGGTGCTACAAGCTTGGGCTTCCTGCTGAGATTTTTCAGCCATCCAACTGTGTTCATTGCTGGCCTGCACACAGCTACCAAGCAAACGAGCAAGTAGGATAAAACTTGCATGTTGTCCACCTTCGAGCAAATGGGCACAGGTTATGTGCACATTTTGCTTCCCATGTCCATTCTAGGGCCTTATCCAATATTTCTCCCTGTTTATCTGCGAGGTAGAGGCCGCTCACATGAGAGCTATTTAAGTTGCGAAGTCGAGGCTTAATTACTGAGTATGCAACGAATTGAACAATAACTCATCACATATACCAAATGTACTTTCACAGAATGAAATAAGTAGTATGATAAAATTGTGCACTGTACTTTCTATTTAAAATTCTGGACAAATATTTATCCCTCAACTAATATCACAAAAATAGATTATCTGGCCGTTATCTCTTAGGTATATGTGAAATCTTGTGCACGAATTGGTTGCTGTGTTTCTCCACAACATAACAGAGACTCCACTTCAACAGTGCTTTATTGGCTGTAAAATACTTTGGGACATCCTGAGGTTGTGAGAGATGCTACATAATGCAAATTCTTAGGATGTCTTACCATTGTTTTCCCCTCATTCAAAAAGAGATTTTGTCCAATACTTTTTCAGAAAGACAAATTGTCTTTAAGGCACAGGTTTCTCTCTTGCTGTTTCCATGATTCCCTAATTCCAGTCAGTGCCGAGCCTGGTGGGTGTGTGTCTCTTTGCCTTTAGTAGGCTGTGGAAAGCTAAGACAACCTTCTGCAGCCCAATGCATGTTATACTGATCAGTGTAAGACTGTCATTACCAGAAGTTTGGAAACAGGTCACCTGACTGTTTTCCCAATTGAGTAATATAGTATAACATGGAAGGAGAAATGAGTCATTAACAAAGGGTGGGGAATAAGGACGCTACCTTCGCCAGATCATCAGTGAATGTGGTGAAAAAAGGAAATGAATGGAGGAAGTGATTGGGTTTGACTACTGCCGAACATTAAAATCCCCTTCAAGAATCAGGTTGGTGCTACTGTTTATTTAGAGTCAAAGTTTCAAAGGACCCAAAGCACAAACATATTTATATTTAATCAGTTCTCTTGAATAATATTTACATAACTACTATATCAGGCTTTGCTTTATATGTGTAAAGCATTCTATCTTGATGCAGCAGTGATTTAGGTCTTGGCAAATATTTTTTATGATCACCGTGCCTTTCAGGATTTTCAAAACGTTGATTTATTTTCTTTTTCCTTTTACTGCATTTGAGCCCTTTTTTCGATTTGTGCCTGATTTCACAGGCTACTTTGGTTAGTTAGGTTAGGTTTTTTGTTACATTCTTTCTTTTTGTGTGTTTTTGGGGAGGATCTTATGGCCCGTGCCAGATCTGTTTTCGGTGGTGGCGGGGGCATGTAAAATATGAATGGCTGGCCCAGCACCTTCCCATCGACTCCCAATCCATTCCCCATAATACAGTGGGTGAGTAAGATACCCACTAGACCACCAGGCCTTGGGCAAGTAAAGGCCTTTAACTGCCCAGTAAAGTGGCAATTAAGGGTCTTGTTCAATCTCCACTGCCGTAACATGCTGGGTAGTGGAAGGTGGACAAGAGTGGGAAGCCCATCTAAGGTGAAAAAGTAGGAAGAAAAAGTGTGTCTGGAGGGTAATTCATTCGGGAACTGCCCTGTGCATATTGTGGGTATCCCCACAAAGATGGTGTCCCCACCTTATACCTCTGCCTTGGCCTCCAAAACACAATTCCCCACTACCATTGCTCCCCTTCCTAGGGTGCCTGATTCCTCCCCACCCAAAAAGACCAGACTCACCTCACTCCAGCATCCATGCTGTATTCTTTGTAGAACTCCTTGCAGTCCCAGCAGCGCCCACTACTGAGTTCTAGCACAAAAACAGAATTACCTGGAAAAACTCAGCAGGTCTGGCAGCATCGGCGGAGAAGAAAAGAGTTGACGTTTCGAGTCCTCATGACCCTTCGACAGAACTTGAGTGAGTCCAAGAAAGGGGTGAAATATAAGCTGGTTTAAGGTGTGTGGGGGGGGCGGGGTTTGGGCAGGGGGAGAGAGAGAGAAGTGGAGGGGGTTGGTGTGGTTGTAGGGACAAATAAGCAGTAATAGAAGCAGATCATCAAAAGATGTCACAAAGAATGGAACAAAAGAACACATAGGTGTTAAAGTTGGTGATATTATCTAAACGAATGTGCTAATTAAGAATGGATGGTAGGGCACTCAAGGTATAGCTCTAGTGGGGGTGGGGGGAGCATAAAAGATTTAAAAATATTTAAAAATAATGGAAATAGGTGGGAAAAGAAAAATCTATACAATTTATTGGAAAAAACAAAAGGAAGGGGGAAACAGAAAGGGGGTGGGGATGGAGGAGGGAGCTCAAGACCTAAAGTTGTTGAATTCAATATTCAGTCCGGAAGGCTATAAAGTGCCTAGTCGGAATATGAGGTGTGTTGTTCCTCCAGTTTGCGTTGGGCTTCACTGGAACAATGCAGCAAGCCAAGGACAGACATGTGGGCAAGAGAGCAGGGTGGAGTGTTAAAATGGCAAGCGACAGGGAGGTTTGGGTCATTCTTGCGGACAGACCGCAGGTGTTCTGCAAAGCGGTCGCCCAGTTTACGTTTGGTCTCTCCAATGTAGAGGAGACCACATTGGGAGCAACGAATGCAGTAGACTAAGTTGGGGGAAATGCAAGTGAAATGCTGCTTCACTTGAAAGGAGTGTTTGGGCCCTTGGACGGTGAGGAGAGAGGGAGTGAAGGGGCAGGTGTTGCATCTTTTGCGTGGGCATGGGGTGGTGCCATAGGAGGGGGTTGAGGAGTAGGGGGTGATGGAGGAGTGGACCAGGGTGTCCCAGAGGGAACGATCCCTATGGAATGCCGATGGGGGGGTGAAGGGAAGATGTGTTTGGTGGTGGCATCATGCTGGAGTTGGCAGAAATGGCGAGGATGATCCTTTGAATGCGGAGGCTGGTGGGGTGATAAGTGAGGACAAGGGGGACCCTATCATGTTTCTGGGAGGGAGGAGAAGGCGTGAGGGCGGATGCGCTGGAGATGGGCCGGACACGGTTGAGGGCTCAGTTCTGTTTTTGTTTTGGATTTCCAGCATCCGCAGTTTTTTTGTTTTTATCACTTGAGTTCTAGCACTGCTGGGACTGCAAGAACTGCCGGCCAATCAGATTGGCTGGCAGTTCTCAACGGCAGGACTTCCTTCCACTGAGGGACGGAAGTCCCACTCTCAGCTTGTTAAGGCCACCTGCAGTGTAACATTGAGCAATATGAACAATACGTCTCCCTGTAAAATTCATCCTTACATAGTTGTTTCTTATGTATTGCTTATAATTATGAGAAATCAGGCAGAGAGGGACACAAGTTGGATGTTTGAGACATTACAGAGGAGATAATAACATTTAGCAGAAACAGCTTCAGCCACCAATGATGTGAAGTTGCACCATGCGATATGAGAATGTTAATGCATTTGAATGTTGATACTCTTTTTTTGAGTAAACCTGTTTCCATCTGTTTCAGATGAAGTTACATTGTTTCATAGTTTGCCATTGTGAGATTTGAACTCTTGATCGTAGGGTTACAAACCCAGTACCATAACCACTTGGCTATTTAGGCCAAGCCTTTGAATGTTGATAACGCACTGTACAATTACACCCATTGAGGATCTGACACCTGGGGAGAGGAATCAGTCATCGAGTTAATTAGATTGCAGAGTGTGTAGCCTCGGGGAAGGGAACAGTCACAAAGAAGCTGTGAGTTAGAGACTAGCCAGGTGGAGTAATCATTTAAGGCTCTTTTACACTGGCGCTCGTTTAGTTCTGATCCTGCAAAACAGGTTCTGTGCTTCAGCTTTCCACATTTATGTTGCTAAATCAATCTTTCTTCTGATGGCAGAATCACAGATCTCATCTTTTGTGAGCCTGACATTCTGCCACTAGAATAAGTGTGTTAGATTTAGCAGTGTAATTATAGGGGCCAGACTCATACTCTCCCATAATCCAAACTAAACAATCTTCAATGTATTTTGGAGAGGTTAGAGTGGAGCAGAGAAGGGACCCAGGCAAAGAGAGTCTGTGGTTAGGGAAGGATTTGGCCAAGCAGTAAGTTTGTTCCTGCCCCACGGAACTCATTTCTTGCTATCTTGACTCCATTCTCTCTCCCCTTGTCCAGTCTCTTCCTACCTACATCTGCAATTCCTCTGACACCCTACATCATATCAATAATTTCCAGTTCCCTGGCTCCAACCGCCTCCTCTTCACCATGGGCGTCCAATCCCTCCACACCTCCATCCCCTACCGGGATGGTCTGAGGGCTCTCCGCTTCTTCCTCGAACAGAGGCCCAAACAATACCCATCCACCGTTACTCTCCGCCATCTGGCTGAACTTGTTCTCTCACTGAACAATTTCTCCTTAAACTCCTGTCACTACGTCCAAATAAAAGGTGTGGCTATGGGTACCCGCATGGGCTCCAGTTATGCCTGTCTCTTTACGGGGTATGTGGAACATTCCTTGTTCCAGTCTTACTCCAGCCTCCTCCCACAACTCTTTCTCCGGTACATTGATGACTGCTTCGGTGCTGCTTCATGCTCTCGAATGGACCTGGAAAAATTTATTAAGTTTTCTTCCAATTTCCACCCCTCCATCATTTTCACATGGTTCATCTCTGACACTTCCCTTCCCTTCCTTGACCTCTCTGTCTCAATTTCTGGTGATAGACTGTCCAACAATATTCACTACAAGCCTACCGACTCCCACAGCTACCTTGACTACAGCTCCTCACACCCTGCTTCCTGTAAGACCTCCATCCTATTCTCTCAGTTCCTTCGCCGCCATTCTGTTCTGTTATATATCTGTTATATATATCTGTTCTGATGATGCAACATTCAAAAACAGTTCCTCTGACATGTCTTCCTTCATCCTTAATCGAGGTTTTCCACCCACGGTGGTTGACAGGGCCCTTAACCGTGTCCGGCCCATCTCCCAAGCATCCGCCCTCACACCTACCTCTTCCTCCCAGAAGCATGATAGGGTCCCCCTCGTCCTCACCCCACCAGCCTCCGCATTCAAAGGATCATCCTCCTCCATTTCTGCCAACTCCAGCATGATGTCACCACAAAACACATCTTCCCTTCACCCCCTCTGGCGTCATTCTGCAGGGATCGTTCCCTCCGGGACACCCTGGTCCACTCCTCCATCACTCCCTACACCTCAACCCCCTCCCACGAGACCTTCCCATGCAACCGTAGAAGATGCAACACCTGCCCCTTTACTTCCCCTCTCCACACCATCCAAGGATCCAAACGCTCCTTTCAAGTGAAGCAGCATTTCACTTGCACATCCCTCAATTTAGTCTACTGCATTCACTGCTCCCAAAGCAGTTTCCTCTACATTGGAGAGACCAAATGCAGACTGGGTGACCGCTTTGCGGAACACCTTCAGTCTGTCCGCAAGCATGACCCAGACCTCCCTGTCACTTGCCATTTCAACACACCACCCTGCTCTCAAGCCCACATGTCTGTCCTTGGCCTGCTGCAATATTCCAGTGAAGCTCAACGCAAACTGGAGGAACAACGCCTCATCTTCTGACTAGGCACTTTACAGCCTTCTGGACTTAACATTGAGTTCAACAGCTTTAGATCATGAACTCTCACCTCCAGCCCCACCCCCTTTCCGATCCCCCTTTTTCCAATAATTTATATATATTTTTCTATTCCCACCTATTTCCATTATTTTTAAATGTATTTCCATCCATTGTTTTATCTCTACCTTTTAGCCTATTTCGATCCCTTCCCCCCATCCCACGCCCACAAGTGGTATCTGTACCTTGCTCATCCTGCTTTCTACCCTTAATGTCACCTATTAGCACATTTCTTAGTTAATATCACCACCGTGAACACCTCTTTGTCCTTTTGTCTATGACATCTTTTGGCAATCTCCACCTATCACTGGCCCTCTATCCAGCTCTACTTGTTCAGCCCCCCTTAACCCAGCTTATATTTCACCTCTTTTCTAATTTTCCTTAGTACTGTTGAAGAGTCATACGGACTTGAAACGTTGACTGTGTTCCTCTCTGCAGATGCTGTCAGACCTGCTGAGTTTTTCCAGGTATTTTTGTTTTTGTTTTGGATTTCCAGCACCTGCAGTTTTTTGCTTTTACCTTAGTGTAAGCTAGGTGTTGTGCAGGGGGGACGTTTACATTTAGATTGCTATCCAGATAAGAGAAGGAATTGGTTTTAAGAGGATGCATAGACCAGTTGGGGCCAACTGGCCTGTTCCTGTGGTGTAAAATCTATGAGCAGGATTTTTCGCTGAGTGGGTGGGCGTGTGCCCGACCTGCTCAAGTGTAAAATGACACGCAATGACTTTGGGCGAACGTCCTGACGTCATCACACACTCGTGTGATATTTTGGTCGGCAGGTGCAGGAGTCGGCAGCATGGCCACCAACAATTAAAAAGCCTATTAAGGCCATTAACAATGAAATTAAATTAAACTTCTTGTTGCCCATTCAACCTTACGGTTGGTAACCGCTGATGGTTCCCGCCCACCCCTGCCGAGCCCATCCGACGAGGGAAAATTCCTGGCCTATGTAATTCTATGTTAGAAAGATGCAAATTACTATGAAAAGCTGTATACTGTATTGCTCATTCATGCATTTTATGTCAAATAGACCAAGTGTTGGTTTAAAGTTATACTGTCTTCCTGCAGTCCAGTTTTTGTAAAATAAAGGGAGAATCACACGTAATATTTCAAGAGCTAGTAAGGGTTTTCTGTTCTATAGATCGTGAGTTTCTTAGTTAAATATTGGATAAAATAAATAACTATCTGTATCATAGGGGATGTGGTACTCGTTTAATGGAATGATTCTGAAGCAAAAACCTGACTGCTGTCTCAAGGAGAAATAAGCAGGAAGTCACCAATTATCAGGCCCAATGAGCAGTGGATACTCGATGGTAGCAGAATGGCCAGGGGAGTTGAAGCAAGGCAGATCTGAGGCTGGATTTTCATGGAGTTGGGCTGGCAATTTTCACTGGCGCAGGATAAAGGTGTCAGCATCCCGCACTCCTGACATAGCTGATTTTATTGCAGGGGATGGTATCTCAGACATGCCCAGACATTTTGTGGAGTTTGGCCATCTTCTCAAGGACTTGTGCTTCATGGTGCCTCAGAGGTTTCATGAACCATAGCCTGGGTTCAGGAACCTTTTAAAAGGTATGCTTAAAAGGTCTTGCCATGTCCCCACCACAGCCTCTTCATGACCCCCATGCCACCTCCATGCCATCTGGAGAAATAGATACCTGGCCCTCTGTTTCTTTTCATGCAGTTCCCAGATGGTCTCATTATGAATACTTGGCTGTGCTCCAAGACTCATTAATGAATTAGTTCAACGGGGAGTCTATGTTTTTTATTCTTTTATGGGATGTGGTCATCACTGGCAAGGCCAACATTCCTTGCCCAACCATAATTGCCTTTGAGAAGGTGGTTGTGAGTCACCTTTTTGAACCACCACAGTCCGTCTGGTGCAGGCGCACCTTCAGTGCTGTTAGAAAGGTAGTTCTTGGTTTTTGACCCAGGAACAGTGAAGGAACAGGGATATAGTACCAAGCCAGGATGGTGTGTGGCTTGAAGGGGAACTTGTAGATGGTGGTGTTCCCATGTTGGAGCTGCACTTGTCTAGGCAAGTGGAGAGTATTCCATCATACTCCTGACTTGTGCCTTATAGATGGTAGACAAGCTTTGGGGAGTCAGGAGGTGAGTTACTCACCTCAGAATTCCCAGCCTCTGATTGCTCTTGTACTCACATTATTTAGGTGGCTAGTCTAGTTCAATTACTGGTCAAGACGTTGATACTGGGGGGTTTAACGATGGTAATTTCATTGAATGTCAAGGGGCGATGGGTAGATTCCCTGATGTTGGAGATGGTCTTTCCCTGGTGTTTGTGTGGTGCGAGTGTTACTTGCCACTTGTCAGCCCAAGCCTGGATATTGTCCAGGTCTTGCTGCATATGTATCTGAGGAGTCACAAATGGTGCTGAACATTGTGCATTCATCAGCGAATATCCCCACTTCTGACCTTACGATGGAAGAAAGGTCATTGATGCTACAGCTGAAGATAGTTGGGCCTAGGACACTACCCTGAGGAACTCCTGCAGTGACGTCCAGGAGCTGAGATGGCTAACCTCCAACAACCACAACCATCTTCCTTTGTGCTAGATATGACTCCATATGGAGTCCAACGGACTCCAGCAGGGAGTTTTCCATCTGATTCCCATTGAATCCAGTCTTGTTAAGGCTCCTTGGTACCACATTTGGTCAAATGTAGTCATAATGTCAAGGGCAGTCACTCTCACCTCACCTTGGGAGCTCAGCTCTCTTGCCCATGTTTGAACCAAGGCTGTAATGAGGTCAGGAGCTGAGTGGTCCTGGCAGAACCCAAACTGGGTGTCAGTGAGCAAGTTATTGCTAAGCAAGTGCCACTTGATAGTACTGTTGATGACTCCTTCCATTACTTTATTGATGATCTAGAGTAGCCTAATGGGGCGCTAATTGGCTGGGTTGGATTTGTCCTGCTTTTTTGTGTACAGGACATACCTGGGCAATTTTCCACATAGCCAGGTGGATGCCAGTGTTGTAGCTGTATTGGAACAGCTTGGCTAGGAGGCGCGGCAAGTTCTGGAGCACAAGTCTTCAGTACTATTGCCAGAATATTGTCAGGTCCCATAGTCTTTGCAGTATCTAGTGCCTTCAGCTGTTTCTTGATATCACGTGGAGTGAATTAAATTGGCTGAAGATTGGCATCTGTGATGCTGGGGACTTCTGGAGGAGGCCAAGATTCATCATCCACTCGGCACTTCTGGTTGAAGATGATAACAAATACTTCAGCCTTATCTTTTGCACTGATGGGCTGGGCTCCCCCATCATTGAGGATGGGGATATTTGTGGAGACTCCTCCCATAATGAGTTGTTTAATTGTCCACCATCGATCATGACTAGATGTGGCAGGACTGCAGTGCTTAGATCTGATCCATTGGTTGTGGGATCACTTAGTTCTGTCTATCACTTGCTGCTTATGCTGTTTGGCATGCAAGTAGTCCTGTGTTATAGCTTCACCAGGTTGACACCTCATTTTTAGGTCTGCCTGATGCTGCTCCTGGCATGCCCTCCTGCACTCTTCATTGGACCAAGGCTTTTCCCCCAACTTGATGGTAATGGTAGAGTGGGGAATATGCTAGGTCATGAGGTTACAGATTGTGTTCAAGTACAATTCTGCTGCTGCTGAAAGCCCACAGTGCCTAATGGATGCCCAGTCTTGAGCTGCTAGATCTGTTCGAAATCTATCCCATTTAGCACGATGGTAGTGCCACACAACACGATGGAGGGTATCCTCAATGTGAAGGTGGGACTTCGTCTCCTTCATCACCTACTAATACTCTCATGGACAAATGCATCTGCGGCAGGCAGGTTGGTGAGGATGACATCTTATTGGTTCCCTTATCACCTGCCGCAGATCCAGTCTAGCAGTTATGTCATTTAGGACTCAGCGAGCTCGGTCAGTAGTGGTACCACCGAGCCACACTTGGTGATGGACATTGAAGTCCCCGACCTGGAGTACATTCTGTGCCCTTGCCACCCACAGTGCTTCCCCCAAGTTGTTTTCAACATGGAGTGAGGGCAATACGTGGTAATCAGCAGGAAATTTCTTGCCCGTGTTTGACCTGATGCCATGAGACTTCATGGGGTCCAGAGTCGATGTTGAGGACTCCCAGGGCAACTCCCTCCTGACTGTATACCACTGTTGCTGCCTGCTTTGTTGGATGACTATGTCAGGCTGTTGCTTGACTAGTCTGTGAGACAGTTCTCCCAATTTTGGCACTAGCCCCCAGATGTTAGTAAGGAGGATCTTGCAGATGCCTAAGTCGATGCCAGTTGATCCATCTGGTTTCATATCTTTTTTGAGGCTTTGTAGCAGTTTGATGCAACTGAGTGGCTTGCTAGACTATTTTAGAGGGCATTTACTACATTGCTGTGTGTCTGGAGTCACATGTAGGCCAGACCAGGTAAGGACAGCAGATTTCCTTCCCTAAAGGGCATAAGTGAACCAGATGGGTTTTTACAACAATAGATAAAGATTTCATTGTCATCATTAGCCTTTTAATGCCAGATTTTATTGAATTCAAATTCCGGATTTGAACCGGATCCCCAGAACATTACCCAAGATCTCTGGATTACTAGTCCAGCGACAATACTATTACACTGTCGCCTCCCCCTGGAGAGCTTCACATCTTCCACAACTTTGCGGTCAGTTGCTATTGCCTTTTTGGGGACCTTGCATAACTTCACTCATTTTGAGTGCCTATAGCAAAAGCTGCACCAAGGCTGGACACAGGAGGGAGGCAAAGGCTGGAGATGGGGTGCAAGGGTTAAGCAAAGGCTGGAGAGGGGAGGCAGGCCTAACGGGGAAGGGCGGAGTGGGCGGAGAGTGTCCAGGGAAGGGGGGAGTGTCTTAGAAGGCGGGATCAGTGATGTCATGGGGAGTGAACTCATGGTACTGGTGATAGGAGAGAACAGTCACAGTCAGAGTGGGAAGTGGAATGTGGTAGAGTGGCAGGTCCAGGGTGAGAGTCTGGTAGGTGAAGGTCTCATGGAGGAAGTGGGGAGGACAGCGGTGGCGAGGTCATGGATGCTGACTAGACAGGTGGCTCAGATATTGGGAGGTGGCAGAGTCAGGGTGGGCATGGGGTTGGTAATGTTTGTTGGCCCTGAGGAAAGGGAAGGCATGTGGACAAGGATAAGGAGGGCTTGTTGCCAGCTGGTAGAGAGCCAGGCGGAACAAGGGCCTGATCAGCAAAAGGCAATGAGGTATCTAGAAGGTCAAGATGCTGGCGAACATGGACCACTGCAACGGCAAGCTCTGGTCTGACCATGGGTGTATCACCATGGGTAATCTAGACATGAGCGAAAGGCAGTGCCACAGATGCCCTCGTATGTCCCAAGATGTGGTTGCTCACATCTATCAGCTTCTCCAGTATGAGCTGTGTCCACAAGGACTCTGGAGGAGTAACATCGAGCTCCTGGCCTGCAATAAGTGAATGTCTGTCCGGTTGCCCTTTAAATATGGCACCAGGACCTTCCACCCCACGAGGTAATGGTGGGGCTGGTAACCTTGGGCAGGAAAATCAGTATGATTCCCACTAGGTGGCAGGATGGCTGAACATGCACGGTCTTCTGCTTGTCAGCTCATTAATTATGCATCCATGAGGAGCTCGTCACGAAAGGTTCAAAGCCCAAATGCTGATGAGGAGTTGGCAGCACTGGATACATGCAGCTTCTTATTTAAATGAGCCACTGGCATTTGATAAGAGAAGCCAACATTCTCTCTCTCTTGAAGGAGAAAAGGGCACACAATGCCAGCATGCACAAGAGAAGGGGTGCACCAGCTCGCTATCCTGCCTGCTATGGAGGAGGCAGTGTGCTGTTGCTTGACGGAGTGTGTGATGGGGAGATGGAAATATCTGTAGGAGACAGTGAAAAGATGTTGAAATATGTAGACAAAGGAGATGAAGTAAATTCCCCCTGTCCTACTGCATGCCAAAGCCTCAGCTGCATTGGAAAGCCTTAGTTCTGCAGAACTTCCTGCTGACCGAGGTGAGTTCTCATGGTCTCCTTCTTGTGTCTCTGAAAGGACCAGACTTTCCTGCCCTCCACCAGATTTAAACTCCAGAATGTAAGATTCTGTCTATAGTTACAAATATTAAAGTCAAAGTGGAAAGTGGAAAGCTGTTAATGTTTGGTGGCTTTGAAATTCAATGGTCCAGTTGTTTA
This sequence comes from Carcharodon carcharias, assembly GCF_017639515.1. NCBI lineage: Eukaryota > Metazoa > Chordata > Chondrichthyes > Lamniformes > Lamnidae > Carcharodon > Carcharodon carcharias. The sequence goes on along the minus strand of NC_054469.1, from coordinate 142,600,519 downwards.
GATTTTAAGATTAGTTACCTGTACTCCTGATTCCCCTCTTCTCTTTTTTCCTTTTTGTTTTGATCAGGCTTCTAAAGGTATTTCCTGAATCTGCCAGTTCTGTAAAAATATCCGATTCAAAAAAGCTTTTTATCTTTCAGACGTTGTCCAAACTTCCAGCCTACTTCCAACTTGTGCTGCATTCGTGTCAAATTTCCAGGATTCGTACTTTTTTCTCTCCATAGAATTTCAAATGAATTCTATACCAAAAGCTGTCTGGACTCGAAGCTCTGGAATTTCCTCTCCAAACGTCTTTGCCTCTCTACCTATCTCGTATCATTTAAGAAATTACTTAAAACCTATTTTTTTGACTAAGTGTTTGGTAAGCTGTCCTAATGTCTCCTTATTTGTCTTGGGCAGGATTTTCACCCAATAATGGGCAGGAACAGAGACAGGCCATTGCCTAACTTCGTGCTGCTGGCCATTGTTTTGGTTTTTTGACGTTCTCGTACTCAGTGATTTTGCTCAGGAGTGGGGGCAGTGGGACCTGGCAATCCTCCTGATTTGGTTCAATGTCCAATTAAGCTTGCTAAAGCTTGAATGTGTCACCTTGTAGTTGAAATGCATGTGGTGGTTGTCTTTTTTGTGGAGCTACCAATATGGGCACTTGCAGAGGCTGCTGTATTGCTGTCAATGTAGGGGCAACCTTCGTCACAGCACCCTGCTGCATTGATGACCCCTCAGTCTGAAGGGCCAAAGACAACAATGATAATGGTGCCTCATGAGTGATGGCACCCTCATCCTCTTGAGTGACTGGGGGGGACAAATAGCTGAGCACAACTGACATTCACTCCATCTTCTTTGCCCCATCAGCCCCACTGAATGCTAGAGTGTAGGACAGTGTATATAGTTTGGATAAAGACTTTGGGGGAGATGTAAAGTAAAGAGTTAACATCAGGAGCACCTGATACTGATGTATCCAGTGATGTAACTAGTGATGTTTAGCTAAATGATGCAATGTCACATGACTAGAAGACTGAGCTATGGTGGAAAGCAGATGTACAACCTTGTGTAGAGTCTGAGATGCATATAGATCTGTAAATAAACAAAAATGGTTTCTATGAATAACAGTTTATGGTAGCACTCTTAGGGTAATAGGCAAACCCTAAAGAGAGCCCATCTAGACCCCGGACTCAAGAAGAAACACGGAGAGTTACATATATTCTGCTCATTTGAGCTCGCTGTTCCTGTATCCACTCAGATTGCTATTGCATATGCCTCACCATAAGGTTAGCCACTCTCTTAAAGGAGGAGCTCGTGCATTCAAAACCCTGAACCATGGTGGTGTACACAAGCTGACTCTCACTTCATGACCCTGTACTGCCTCAGGGAACTCTGACATGTGAGTACACATCGCTTGCTGCAGGTCAAAGTAGAACTGCAGTGCTTGTGAATTGTGATGCCCGGTTCAGCATAGCTGTGCCTGTGACAGCAGAAAGTTTTGCAGAACTTAGGCTTTCCAATGCAGCTGAGGCTTTGGCATGCTGTAGGACAGGGGAAATGTACTTCATCTCTTTTGTTTACATATTTCAACATCTTTTCACTGTCTCCTACAGATATTTCCATCTCTCCGTCGCTCACTTTGTCAAGCAACATCAAGCTGCCTCCTCCAGGTAGGATAGCGAGCTGGAGCATTCCTTCTCCGGTGCATGCTGGCATTGTGTGCCCTTTTCTCCTTCAAGAGAAAGAGAGAGAGAGAGATAAGACAATGCTGGCTTCTCTCATCAATGCCAGTGGCTCATCTAAATAAGAAGCTGCATGTATCAATGCTGCCAACTCCTCATCAGTGCTTGGGCTTTGAAAGGCCAATAATTACCCTGGGCATATATTTCTCCCATGTTCAGCTGCAGCCTGGACCTTCAGGCTGCTTAGCTGCTGTGTCTGGTGGTAGTTTCCCATCTGGAGTCCTGTTACCTTGGTGTCACATTGCACTCCCCTTGTCAGAAGAAGATGGTCATTAAACCTCTTGTGGAACCACACCCAGGTCTTCCAGATGAGACTGTGGCTGCTTACATGTTCTGCCAGCTAGGCCTGCTTAGTTTGGCTGGGTAACTTTCTCCTGCCACCCTTTGAGAACAAGACCCCTTGCTTTCTGGACACTGCCCCCAGCATCACTTCAAAGGCTGCACCTGTAACCACGGGGTAGCTGTGTGCCAAGCCTCTGGTTCTCCTCCTTCACACTTCTGCCTTTCATTGATGTGGAAGACAGCTGCCACAGTAATAGCTGCCATCATGCCTTTAATCAGGACTGCATTTTAAGAGTGCTGCATTCATCCCACGCCAATCACTGCCAATTTGCCTCCAAACCCACCCTTGGGGAAAATCATGGGCTGTGACAATTTCCTCCTCAGACCCAGAAATGATTCCAACATTGGTCCCAATTCCTGACTGAAAATCCTGTCTTTGGTGTCAATTTTTGTTTGATAATGCTCCTCTGTAAAGCACAATTATAGAAACAAGATAGTATCAAATTGAAAGAAAAAACTTACAAGATTAGTGGTAAGATTAATGAAAAGATTAGTGGTTAACCAGAGTATTGGGAAAGTTTTAAAAACCAACAAAAGATGACCAAAAAAAATAGAGAGGGCGAAAATAAACTTTGAGGGTAAACTAGCAAGAAATATAAAAATGGATGGTAAGAGCTTCTTTAAGTATATAAAAAGTAAGAGAGAAGCCAAAGTGAACATAGGCCTCTTAGAGAATGAGGCTGGGGAAATCATAATAGTGTACCAGGAAATGGCAGAGGAGTTGAATAAATACTTTGCATGAGCCTTCATTGTGGAAGGCACTTATATCACTCCAGATTACAATACAGATTAATCAAGGGGCAAAAGGTGGGGAGGAAATAAATTCAATAACTATCACCAGAGGAAAACTACTAGGGAAACGAATGGGGCTAAAGGCCGGTATGTCCCCTGGACCTGATGGGTTGTATCCTAGGATATTAAAGGAAGTAGCTACAGAGATAGCAGATGCACTGGTAGTAATCTTCCAAGAATCCTTAGATTCTGGAAAAGTCCCAGAGGATTGGAAAACTGCCAATGTAACACCCTTATTCAAAGAGGGAAGGAGACAACAGGTAACTATAGGCCAGTTAGCTTAACATCATTGGGAAAATGTTAGAGTCTATTATAAAGGATGTAATAGCATAGCATTCAGAAATGCATAATATAATCAAGCAGAGTCAGCATGGCTTCATGAAGAGGAAATCATGTCTGACAAATTTATTCGAATTCTTTGAGGAGGTAACAAGCAGGATAGATGAAGGGGAACCAGTAGATGTAATATATTTGGATTTCCAAAAAGACATTTGATAACGTACCAGATATAAGGCTACTTAACAAGATAAGAGCCCATGGTGTTGGGGATAGTATATTAGTATGGATAGAGGATTGGCTAACTAATAGAAGACAGAGAGTTGGGATAGGGGGACATTTTCAGGATGGCTGTAATTATTGGATTGCCGCAGGGATCAGTGCTGGGGCCACAATATACATTGATAACTTGGATGAGGAAGTGAATGTACTACCACCAAGTTTGCAGATGTTACAAAAATAGGTGGGAAGCAAGCAGTAGGATGACACAAAGAGTCTACAGAGGGATAAAGACAGGTTAAGTGAGTGGGCAAAAAAGTGCCAGATGGAATATAATGTGGGAAAATGTGAGGCTATGCACTTTGGTAGAAAGAATAGAGGAGCTGAATATTATTTAAATGGAGAAAGAATGCAGAAAGCTGCAGCACAGAGAGACTTGGGTGTCCACGTGTATAAATCCCAAAAACCTGACACACAAGTTCAGCAGGTTAATAAGGAAGGCAAGTGGAATGTTGGACTTTATGTCAAAGGGATTGAAGTATAAAAATAGGGAAGTCTTGCTAGAATTATACAAGGCACTAGTTAGACCACACCTAGAATACTATGAACAAATTTGGTCCCCTCATCTAAGGAAAGATATATTGGCATTGGTGGCAGTTCAGAGAATGTTCACTAGGTTGATCCCGGGTATGGAGGGATTTTCTGATGAGGGGAGGTTGAATAGGTTGGGCCTGTACTCATTGGAGTTTATAAGAATGAGAGGCGACCTTATTGAAACATATAAGATTCTTAGGGGACTTGACAGGGTAGATGCTGAGAGGTTGTTTCCCCTTGTGGGAGAGCCTAGGATCAGAGGGCATAATCTCAGAGTATGGGGTTATGTATTTAAGAGGAGGAATTTATGAGGAGGAATTTCTTCTCTCAGAGGGTAATGAATCTGTGGAATTCTTTACTGCAGTGGGCTGCAGAGGCTGGGTTGTTAAATATATTCAAGGCTGAGATTGACAGATTTTTAAACAGTAAGGGAATCAAGGGGAAACGGCAGGAAAGTGGAGTTGAGGATTATCAGATCAGCTATGATCTCATTGAATGGTGGAGTAGACTCGATGGGCCGAATAGCCTACTTCTGCTCCGATGTCTTATGGTCTAATATAGAATAGTCACAGCGCAGAAGGAGGCCATTTGGCCCTTTGTTTCTGTGCTGGCTCCCTGCAAGAGCAATTTAGTTAATTTCACACCTTGGCCTTTTGCCTGAGTTGTGCAATTTTTTTTTCCTATCAAGTGATTATCCAATTCCCTTTTGAAAGCCATGGGCTGTTTTGGTGTGTTAAAGGTGCTGTAAAAATGCAGGTGGTAGTTGTTGTGGATTCTGCCCATTTTAAGACATGCCCAGGGCAGGAAACAAAGGAAAGTTGAACGGAGCACCCTACCACTGAATATCAGCCCCAGAAATTTGTCTCCTTGACTTGGCTCCGACATCATTGACAACAGATGGCAGTAACTACTGCTTGCTCCTCTCACTGTACATGAATGACATGGCGGGTGGTGGAAGTTCTGAGATTGGGTCCTTTGGCCTTGGGCTCTACGCATGGGACTTGGTTCTTAGATAGACTGTAGACATACTCTGGCATCTGCTTAACATATGTTTATGAGTACTACTTCTAGACGGGTTACAGAGCAGGCACATAGCTCTTAGGAATGATTCTAACCTCTCTCTTGAGAGTCTAATACATGATTGACTAGTGTCAGTAGTATGTCATCATCGATGTCATACTTCAGTATATCCCATCCATTAATCCTTTATACTACACCTCTCCTCAAGTATGCCATCCTAATTTTTAAAAAAACATGAAACTATGGCCAGAATTTCCTGTCCTCGTTGGTGTTAGGCATCATGGTGGGCATGAGCGCACAATATGACGAGAAGGCCAAAAATTGGTTTCACGCCTTCTTTCCCGCCGGCACACATCAGGAAAGTCATTTTATAATACTTGTGCATATAATTATATGCCCTACATGCCAGAATCATCCCCCCATGCCAGATTATCCAGGCACATTGGTGGGAAAACACACCGGCCCAGAACACACCTTGAACAAGTGTGGCATGCGGAAGTCAGACTTACCGTTAGGGTCTTTCTCACATTGCAGACATCCGAAGAGCAGAAGATGCTGGATCCCTATAGCTACTGGACCCTGGAGGAACATGGGCATCACATACTGGGTGGATTTTCATGGACATGGCTCCGCCATGAAGCAGTTCACAGAAAGTGGAAATTCACTGTTGATGTCTGGGGTCTGCTTCGGGACATCAGGGTCTTGGCCATGGGCTGCTACAGATGATCGTCAAGGGGGTGGGAGAGGAATGTCTAGGCTTGACTGGGAGAGGAAGGTGTTTCAGGGGGTGAGGTTGGGAGGGGGGAACGATGGGTGGTCAGGGGGCTGAAGTTGGAGATGGAGGGAGTACTTGGGGAGGAGGGTGTAACGAGGGAGAATGCAGCAACTGAATGGTAGGTGTAACAAAGGAGTTGGAAGGAAAAGAAGTTCAGAAGGGGGCAGGACTTTGGGGGAGGAAGGAGTCTTGTGGGAGGATGGAGGTGGGGGTGGGGGTGGGGGAGGAGTCCGGGGGAGGAAAGAGGGAGTTTGGAATGGGGAAGGAGTTTGGGTGGAGGAGGGAGTCCAGGGGTGGAGGGAATTTGGAGGGGGGAAGGAATCCAGGGAGAAGAAGCAGTCGGGGTGGAGGAAGGGGTAAGAGTAGAGGAAGGAGTAAGGGGGGGAATGTCCACTTGAATGTGCAATGGCAGGGTCTGTGGAGCTGAGGTCTGCCTCCCGGGGAGTGAACTGAGGGTGAGCATGGTAGAAGGGAATGGTGTGTATGAGAAAGGGCAGAGTGAGCCAGTAGGGTGGGAGGGTGAGGGTACTGTTAGAAGGGACGGTGAGGGTGGTTGGTGGGTACTCGGAGGCAGGCACGGATCCTAGGGATGGGAAGGAGGAGGTCAGAGGCGTCAACGTGGATAGGGGAGGGATTCCTGGGAAGGTAGGGAATGTACATGTTCACCTGGACATCCTCGAAAGAAAAGGGTTCTGGTTAGCAGCTGACAGTGAGGAGGTGGAAGGTGATGCCGGAGAGGAAACGGTGATGGGGTAAAGGACATAGGTGACTGGGGGAGGGGGAAGGACAGGGGAGCTGAAAACATACTTAACAGCCACCATGCTTCCGAAATCGAAAGTGAGAGGAGCCCTGTGTTGGGCAGGCACAGGCGCTGCATGGGAGTGCGATCAGTGGCTGGGCGGAGATGCAGGTCAGCTCAGATCAACAACTGAAAGAGAATCCCAGCAGGCAGCATTGAAAATGCTCAAGATATTGAGATGAATGTGATGGGGGAAGGCTCCACATGTGTGGGAGAGTGCTTGCACGAGGCTTCAAAAGGCCCTGCCACACACACAATTCTCCCTCCAGAATCACTCCTGGTCCAGCTGCATGCAGCTGAACTGCTAGTGGGGGATTGCAGTGGGAGGACTCATGAACCCTGTAAATGAAGCTGAAAGACAACATTGTTCAGTGAAAGTGAATATATTTTCAGATTATAAAGTGACAAAATGTGTTCATCCATGCAACCACTTGTGATTAAAAATTCTTAACTTTTCTAGGCCTATCACTTTTTCTAGCTGCTGCCCTGACATCCGCAGCAGGGTTGGAGACAGCCTGTGCGATGGTTGGCCCTGTTGCCTCTGATGACTTTGGCATGGGTCCACTGGAGAGCTGAGGCCTTTAGGACCCCGGTTTGCTTTGGCTGTCCTCCTGTGGGCCAGCTGCTCCCTATGTGGTGAAAGAGGACGAGGTTGAGGGGGTCACAAGCAAAGGGACAGAGAGGACAGCCTCTGAAAATGACCTGGGGGTGTCATCCCCTGTTACATCCTCCTCCCCCTGTACTCCCCCACCAACCACCCCCTGACACCATTGTTTCCCCCACAACTAATACCTTTGTTTCCCCCCCCACCCCGGTACACTTGTATACCTCTCCGGGTCAAACCTAGACATTGCTCCTCACCCACTCGACGATCATCTGTAGCAGCCCATGGCCAACACGCTGATGTCCCGAAGCAGACTTCAGACCTTCCACCTTCCATGAGCTGCTTCGTGGTGGAGTCATGTCCATGAAAATCCACCCAGTATGTGATGCATGTGTTTCTGCCACTCTTCCTCCCTTTGGGTGCCTGAGGGCCCTGGCCTGTCTCCTTGAGGGGAAGGAGCACCTGGAGGGACATCGAGATGCCCCATTTCCTTTTCACATTGCCATTGCAGGAACTCACCCATGGCTGCCACGATGGAGTGCAGTTCTGCGCGCATCTCCATGTTCTGCTGGATCAGGGTCTCCATGGAGACTGCCATCCTTCCCATGAAGACTTCCAAATGCGCACATGTGGGCACCACTTCATCAGAGACCAGGCGGACGTGCTCCTCCGACATGCGTGCCACTCACTCTGTTGAGGGCTTCCAACAGCTCTGCATGATGTTCCCCTGCCTTCTGCAAACTTTCCATGATGAGTTGGGAAGCCAAATCCAGAGGCTAGTCATCTGACTCGGACCTTTCAGATGCCTATTCCCTAGCAGTCCTCCCCCGAGTGCTGAGGAGCTCGGCTGAGCCTGCCTCATCCTGCTGCAAACACATGTCCGCGTGGTGACCACCAGATTGTGAACCTGAACCTGCTCTAGATCTAGGTTCCTCTGAGATGTGTGTCTCTGCGCTGGTGGAGGATGTCGGTATATGCTGTAATGGGTCTTCCAGGCTACTTATTTCCAGCTCTTCAATGGAGGAGGTCTCTTTGCTGGAGGTGTGGACCTGGATGGAGCTGAGGGACTGGCTGGCTGAGGGTGTTGGTCACTTGGCAGATCTCCCTGTGAACCAAAGTAGAGATAATGAGTGCATGGCAGCAGAGTCAAAAGCCGGAGAGAGAGCACTCACAGTTGCATTGAGAGAGGGATGATGTGGTGCAAGATCTTCATGTGAGTGTTTACCGCTGACCTCACCGTCGCCACAGGCATGGTCCACATCCCCACTAGTCAGCACAATGGCACACTCCTCAAGGTGAGTGGCAAGCTAATGTGGGCTACTCCACCCCTGGTCTGGGACTTCTCCCTGCTATTGTCAGCCAGTTTCTTCATGAAAACAGATGAAGAATGTGTGAGAAGGATGCATGGCACTGCATGGAATGTTTGTGTGGTGAGTGGAGCCATGGATGGGGTGAGGACGCAAGTTCCAAAGGATATAACCCTTTTGGAGATGTGAGGGTGTGGGTGAGAGTTAGTGGTGTTGTCCCTATTCATATGGATGCGTGGTGGATTTGTGAGTTGAGAGTGATGCTTTGAGTGACTTACCCTGGTGGAACGGATGAGACCATTATTCCTTTTCCTGCACTGGGTGGCTGTCCTCTTTTACAGGACGTTGGCACTGACCACCGCTGCCATCGCCTCCCAAGCTGGATTGGTGACCTGGCTTGCTAGCCTTCAACCAGAGCAGAGATAGAGGACATTGTGGTGGGCCTCCACTGTGTCCAGTAGGCACTCGAGGGAGGCGTCAAAATCTGGGGGCAGCATGTTTCCTCCTTTTGGAAGCCATCAGTTTCCAGCAGTTTCCTATGTCTTGAAGACATCTAGCATTGTGCAGGGGTGGCATTTAAATATGGTGCCTGGTTTACTGAAGGCCTGATGTTATGGCAGGGTGGGCAAATCAGTGGCTGCCCCTCCAGCACCCTGGCATCTTTCCCAGAAATCCATAATGAATGAGGCGGGAATGGGACGATACGGTGTGAAAAACGGCCATTGCGACAGGCAGGTAAAACATCCCTTTTCCTGCTCGCTACCACAGTTAGTGCAAATCTGGGACGATTATTTACATTACATTTCTGTAACTCCCTTTTTACAACTACAGATCCTACTCAACTCCAACTTCCACTCTTCCCCTCCTCAAGTCACAGTTCTGGGGGCTTCAATCTCTCAGTATTCTTGGCCCTTAAGGAAGACAGTTTGGAGACATAAGAGTTTTCTTCTGCATCTGTAGGATAATCATCTGCAGAATAGGACAACACTTTATTGGCATTGCTGTCAGCATAACTGGGAAGCTGAATCTAGGTTTCAGAATGACTGAACTGCAAGGACCACAAAGACTTTCCAATGAAAGACTGATCGAAAGGGATGTTTAAAGAGTGTTGAGCTTTGGACTCTCTGGGACTAGAAGATAAGAACTCAGCGCACTCTGAAGAACTTATTGCCCCCTTGAAGAACCCTGGGAAGAAGTTTCAGCAGAGAAATGATCTTCAACTCTTGGGAAGACTGTCTCAGCTGTAACTTCCACTGCTGTATCAAAGACTGAAAAGGCACCTAAGATCAAGATTTCAATGAACTTAGATGATGAGGGTAAAAAACAGCCAACTTCCTGTAAGACTGTCAGGAAAAGGAGAGATGATTTCCCAATAATTTTCCAGGAGGACAGTCTACTTTCTGTAGGCAGTGGTAAGAGAGCCACTCTTCTCTCTGTGTGAGGTTGCTCCACTATAGACAATTGGAAGAACTGCTGAGAAAACGGAGACAAGATATCTTATGTAATGAGAGGAATTTCTTGTAGCCAATTAGCTCTGGAACAAGGCTGAGGTAGAGAACTCTTTAGTTTCAGAAGTGCTAAATATTCTGCTGCTACTCCTGTGCTGACCTCCAGCTCTGAAGAGAAGAAGACTTTCAGCTGGGACTGAAGTGTGATCCTCTATGGACTCTAACTTGAACTGAGGCAAAGCATTCTCTGTCAGAGATTCTTCTACATCAGTAGGTTCAGTGGAACTAAAATCTGAATGCTGCTCATACACTAAAAACACAGCTGATTCTTCTAAAAAGACAACTGAGATGTCATAAGGTGCATCCATCAATGGGAAACTTGAATCATTCTGTAGGACCTCAACTTCCAAGAGATCACTCAGTACTGCAAGGGATTCTTCCTCATCATTCTCTAAGAAAAGCCGATTCAGGTTCAGCAGGTCTTCATAGGGATGGTCACTGTCTGCTGCAGTGCCTTCTGTATCCTTCATATCTGGCCTTACTTTATGAGTAACTGAGAGATTCATAGCTTCCTTGTCTGCCCTTTGTCTAGTAGATAGTGCTTCTGTGAAAGAAAGGAACTTACTGCTGAGTGTATACACTTCTTCAGTTTCTGAAGGCTAATTTTCCACTGCTTCCAAATAAAAGGTTGAAGACTGTTGCATGAAGGACAGTAAGTCATTCAAATGATGACCATCATCTGGTTTTTCTAGGATTCCTAGAAGTATGCTAACATCACCACTCAACAAAGATGTATATTAATTGCGAAGAACATAGAGAGAATCAACAATTTGTTGCCCCTTGTAGCTAAGAGGAGCAGTAAACCTGCCTTTGTTTAGAAGGTCGGTGCCGCCTGGACCTTGTAATTTGATGTCTGATGGATAAAGGGTCATCAGCTGAAGCCACTTGAGGTCACCTGCTAATATGTTAACAATCACTCCAGTATCAATTTTAAAAGTAGTATCGAAGCCTTGAACTTGTACTGTAACTGACCAATAGCCTAGATCAAGACTATCTGTTTCCCCTAGGAACTCTGTAGGGTCGTCGTTTTCTGGACTTCCCATTTCTTGGAAGGAATGTGGTTCATAAATACTTGCTGGTCTGCACTTCGATTAAAATTGCTGGATTTGCATAAGTTCTTGGAATTTCCAGTTTTGCCACACTAAAAGCATTTTGTGGTCCCTGCTGGGGAGTCTTAGCATCAATGCTGGGTTTTCGCACCACATCTCAAAATGGCTGCTAGCATGGAGATTCCCACCCTTTCGGTTTGTTTGACAGGCTTTTGTATGGGCGGGGCCACTACCCATGGCCTACCCAATCTACGGAGTCATGTGAAACCTCAATGTTGCCATGAATTATAGCCTGATTAAATGTTCTAAACACAACCCAGCTCACATACTGGATCAGTTATTGCAATGTAAAATCATCTTTGGTCTGCAGAAAGTCAGAGAGTTTTTCATCCCAAGCACCCATGACTATGCACTGATTATCTTGACTTTCAGTGCCCCATATCTGCAATAGGTCAATTAGGAATAATTCAATTGATTCCCCAGATAGTTGTGAGCACTGGTAAAAGGTGCTCTTTCAGTTACTAAATTCTGCTTTTGGCTTAAATAGGTGTCAAAGGCTTTAATAATGGGATTAAAATCCATGGTAGACTCCTGCACATCCTACTTTTCTACAACATTATCTGCTACTGGGCCGACAGCATAAAGAAAGGAACTAAATTGAAGCTTTTGCTCCTTCTCTTGAAGACCTGACATTGCTCGGTACTGGAGAAAATGACGCTTCTATAACTCCCACTGCTGGCCTCTCTGCTTGCCCTTGAGGCAGATCAACAGGTGGAACTAGGGCAGGGACGGCTCACTAGGTACAGTCACTGTTACCTATCTCCAGTGTGCCTCCTTTTGAAATTCCTGGAGCTGCTTTCAAAGGTTTCTTCACTATGTGGTTCCTTCAATAGCCCCGATGTGTCTATTACATCAATGTCTCCATTGCTGCCATATTCTGAGATTGGGTCCTTTGTCTTGGACTCTAGGTATGGGACTTGGTTCTTAGACAGACTGTAGTCATACTTTGGTATATGCTTAACCCTTTTTTTAATAGTGCTACTTCTAGACGGGTTACAGAGCAGGCACATAGATCTTAGGCATGACTCCAACCTCTCTCTTGAGAGTCTAATACATGACTGATTGGTGTCAGTGGTGCATCATCATCTATGTCATACATTAGCATATCCTATCTGTTAACCCTTTATATTACAGTGAGTGTGGGTTAGTCCAGTGACATCTTTCCCTCTCCTCAATCCATAGCCCATCTCCTGAGAATAATGGTCAGATAAAGTGTTGTTGATCCAACACAAAAATAAAAATAGCTGGAAAAACTCAGCAGGCCTGACAGCATCTATGGAGAGGAATACAGTTAATGTTTTGAGTCCGTATGACTCTTCATCAGAACTAAGGAAGTATAGAAATGAGGCGAAATATAAGCTGGTTGAGGAGGGGTGGGACAGGTAGAGCTGGATAGAGGGCCAGTGATAGGTGGAGGCAAAGAAGAATTGCCAAAGATGTCATAGACAAAAGGACAAAGGGGTGTTGACGGTTGTGATATTAGCTAAGGAATGTGCTAATGATGACATTAAGGATAGAAAGCAAGACGAGCAAGGTACAGATAGCCCTAGTGGGGGTGGGGGTGGGGGGAAGGGATCGAAATAGGCTAAAAGTTGGAGACAAAACAACGGATGGAAATAAATTTGAAAATAATGGAAATAGGTGGGAAAAGAAAAATATATTTTTTAAAAATTAAAAATTATTGGAAAAAGGGGGATTGGAAAGGGGTTGGGGATAGAGGAGAGAGTTCATGATCTGAAGTTGTTGAACTCAATGTTAAGTCTGGAAGGCTGTAAAGTACCTAATTGGAAGATGAGGTGCTGTTCCTCCATTTTGCGTTGAGCTTCACTGGAACATTGCAGAAGGCCAAGGACGGGCATGTGGGCATGAGAGCAGGGTGATGTGTTGAAATGGCAAGCGACAGGGAGGTCTGGGTCATGCTTGTGGACAGATCGAAGGTGTTCCGCAAAGCGGTCACCCAGTCCGCGTTTAGTCTCTCCAGTGTAGAGGAGACTGCATTGGGAGCAACGTATGCAGTGGACTAAATTGAGGGAAGTGCAAGTGAAGTGCTGCTTCACTTGAAAGGAGTATTTGGGCCCTTGGATGGGAGGAGCGGGGAAGTAAAGGGGCAGGTGTTGCACCTTCTGTGGTTGCATGGCAAGGTGCCATGGAAGGGGGTTGAGGTGTAGGGGGTGGTGGAGGAGTGGACCAGGGTGTCCTGTAGGAATGGTCCCTATGGAGTACCGACAGAGGGGGTGAAGGGAAGATGTGTTTGGTAGTGGCATCATGCTGGAGTTGGCGAAAATGGAGGAGGATGATCCTTTGAAAGCGGAGGCTGGTGGGTTGATAAGGGAGGACAAGGGGGACCCTATCATGGTTCTGGGAGGGAGAGGAAGGTGTGAGGGCGGATGTGCGGGAGACGGGCCGGACACGGTTGAGGGCCCTGTCAACCACCGTGGGTGGAAAACCTCGATTAAGGAAGACATGTCAGAGGAACTGTTTTGGAAAGTGGCAGCATCAGAACAGATGCGATGGAGGCAAAGGAATTGAGAGAATGGGATTGGGTCCTTACAGGAAGCGGGGTGTGAGGAGCTGTAGTCGAGGTAGCTGTGGGAGTCGGTAGGCTTGTAATGAATTTTGGTGGACAATCTATCACCAGAAATTGAGATAGAGATGTCAAGGAAGGGAAGGGAAGTGTCAGTGATGGACCTTGTGAACTCCTCCATCACCCCCTACACCTCAACCCCCTCTCACGGCACCTTTCCATGCACCGCAGAAGGTGCAACACCTGCCCTTTTACTTTCCCCCTCCTCACCGTCCAAGCACCCATAATCTCCTTTCAAGTGAAGCAGCACTTACACTTGCACTTCCCTCAATTTAGTCTACTGCATTCATTGCTCCCAACGTGGTCTCCTCTGCATTGGAGAGACCAAACGCGGACTGGGTAACCGCTTTGTGGAACACCTTCAATCTGTCTACAAGCATGACCCAGACCTCCCTGTCGCTTGCCATTTCAACACATCACCCTGCTCTCATGCCCACATGTCCGTCCTTGGCCTGCTGCATTGTTCCAGTGAAGCTCAACGCAAAATGGAGGAACAGCATCTCATCTTCCGACTAGGCACTTTACAGCCTTCCGAACTTAACATTGAGTTCAACAACTTCAGATCATGATCTCTATCCTCTATCCCCACCCCCTTTCCGATCCCCCTTTTTCCAATAATTTTTAATTTTTAAAAAATATATTTTTCTTTTCCCACCTATTTCCATTATTTTCAAATTTATTTCCATCTATTGTTTTGTCTCCACCTGTAAGCCTATTTTGATCCTTTCCCCCCACCCCATCCCCACTAGGGCTATCTGTACCTTGCTCGCCCTGCTTTCTACCCTTAATGTCACAATTAGCACACTTCTTAGCTAATATCACCACCGTCAACACCTCTTTGTCCTTTTATCAATGACATCTTTGGCAATCTCTTCTTTGCCTCCACCTATTACTGGCCCTCTATCCAGCTCTACCTGTCCCACCCCCCTCAACCAGCTTATATTTTGCCTCATTTCTATTTTTCCTTAGTTCTGATGAAGAGTCATACGGACTCGAAATGTTAACTGTATTCTTCTCCGCAGATACTGTCAGACCTGCTGAATTTTTCCAGCAATTTTTGTTTTTGTTTCAGATTTCCAGCATCCACAGTATTTTGCTTTTATCAAAGTGTTGATGCCTGTTTATGGTGGCCCTCTTCCACTGCAGTGCTGAAGGTCACAGGGGACCTAGAGTTAGTTGTTGCAGTCTTCTCTGTCTCTTTTCAAAGCTGTAGGTTCAATTTTGTATATGGTTTTAAAACACAATAGTAAGATTATCATGCACACTGGATCTTTGGAATAAGTGGAATTTAATTTAGGCTCAACTCTGTTCCTTGCTGGTAGCTATTAAGGCTGCCATTAGAGATTATTCTGCATCTCAATTGCATATGCATTGCCTCGCATTGCCTTGCATTATTCTTCACATATCTATCAGTGACATAAGTATCTCATTAACACCAAATTTGTCCAGTTTCATACTGTTTAAGACCACCTTGGCCCTAAATGGTGCAGATTAGGAAAGATGCCTCCCAGGTCAGTGTCAGTGTGCTGAAGAAGCATCAACCTCAAACTTTGCATTCAGCCTTTTTGTTAGAGATACAAAAGGGCTGACTTGCCCCTTTCAGCTGCTCAAGCAGCCCTGGGTTATGCTCCCTTCTGAAATTGGATTCCCTATAGAGGGCACAAGTAGCTTCAGGGGCCTGCCATGACTACAAATGAAGCTGCACTGAGGGGAAAAATGGGTCTGGTGGCTATAAGGATATAAGGATATTTTTGGAGGAGAATCTGAACCTTGTTATTTTCTTACCATTGATAGTTCAAATGTAGAAAATATCTTTTGGGAGTAAATGATTGCACATCTGTTATTGTATCTTTTAATTATAACTTACTTATGATTATTTAAAATTAAAGCTTTGGATCTACATAGAAAGTGGAACACAGTAACAGACCATTCAGCCCAACTGGTCCATCCTGGTGTTTGTACTCTACACAAGCATCATCGCACCATATTCTATTTAACCCGTCAACATATTCTTTTTTCCCTTTTTCTGTCGTACTTAGCCAGTTTCCCCTTAACTACAACTATCTGCACTTAACTACTTACCTACACTATTCACCTCAGCCACTCTATGTTATATGAGCCAATGAGCATTAATAATTCTCTCCTATCCTTCAGAACTCACGCTATGCTCTTCAATTAGGGAAACCAGAAGCTTCAGTTTGTGGATATCTACTTTGCAATGTCCTTAGTCAACCTATTGAATGGCAGTATTCCCAAAGCCTATCTCCCATGGTGTACTGCCAGCACTGTGACATTGGAAAGCTCCAAATCAGTCCAGTGAAAATTCAAATAATCACACAGCTGAGCCAAATATGAATCAAGAGAAAATAATTTGATTCAAGATCTCCTGGGGGGTGAAAAAACCATACTTGAAAGAACAGAACTTTTTTCTACCCTCCCAAGAAATTCCTTTCTCCACTGTGAGTAACAGCCTGTAATATCACTGACTTAATTTGTGAGTGATTATCAATGATATTATTGAATTAGAACTATCAGAGGTCTCTCTGTCTTATCTTCCCACACAGTGTCATTTCACCAAGTTATTATGTTGCCTCTAACTTCCTTTGCCTTATTCCTGCATAAAAGAACTTGTAGTTACATAGCACCTTTCACAACCTTAGGACATCACAGAGTGCTTTTCATTCAAGTACTTTTGAAGCATGGACATTGTAATGTAGGAAACACAGCAGCCTTTTTACACACAGCAAAGTCTCACAAATAGCTGTATGATATTGACCAATTAATCATCTTTAGTGATGTTGGTTAAGATATAAATATTGACTGGGATACTTGGGACAACTCTCTTATTCTGGGTTGAAAAAGTGCCATAATCATTAGCAAGCCAATTCAGCCATGTCACCTACTTTCTAAGCACACTGGGAAATAGAAACGTATCTTTCAGTATACCTGTAGGTTTACTCTTTACAGTACCATTCTTATAGGGGATACAAGGGCAAATTTTGTGTGACACCAGTCCTATAGAACATAAGAACAGGAGTAGGGCATTTAGCCCCTTGAGCCTATTCTATTGAATGAGATCATGGCTAATCTGTGATCTAACTCCACATACCTGCCTTTGTTCCAAAATCCTTAACACCTTCTGATAACAAAAATCTGTCAATCTCTGATTTAAAATTGACAATTGATCTAGCATCAATTGCTGTTTGCAAAAGAGAGTTCCAAACTTCTACCACCATTTGTGTGTAGAAGTGTTACCTAAGGCAGAATTTTCCCCTCTTCTTGTGGGTAAACGCCCGACCTGAATGAGAGTAAAATAGTGCGTGATGATGTCGGGCAAGCATCCTGACATCATCGCGCACTCTCGTGATATTTTGCTCAGCGGGCACACGTTAGAGGCAGCAGCATGCCCGCTGACAATTAAGAGGCCTATTATGGCCTTTAACCAATTAAATCAAATTTTTCACCACCCATCCAACCGTTTGGTTGCCGGACAGGTGAATAGGCCAAGTGGCCTTTGCATTTTTTGCGAAACCTCATCCATGGGCGGGATGAGGTTTCAACCAGTGATTTAAAAAAATTAAATTATTTTAAAACTCATTTTTAACATGTCCCTGCACATGTGACTGTCATATGAGGGGACATATCTTCCTTATTTTTTACTTCTTTATTTTTACTGTTAGTAACCTTCAGATCCCTGAGGCAGCTGTGTGCATTCAAGGAGCATGGACGGCG
Source organism: Carcharodon carcharias (assembly GCF_017639515.1). Lineage (NCBI taxonomy): Eukaryota > Metazoa > Chordata > Chondrichthyes > Lamniformes > Lamnidae > Carcharodon > Carcharodon carcharias. The sequence continues at coordinate 142,583,134 of NC_054469.1, read as the reverse complement.
GTCGGTTTCGTGGCCACTCCCAGGCCCGCTTGACACATCCGCCCAACGAGGTAAAAATGCTGTCCCTAATCTCACTCCTCACGGGTCTCAAAGCACCAGTAAAGTTTGCCGATTAATTTTAATGACCTGAAGATTTAAAACATTAGTTTTCAGACGAGTATACAAATTGGGAGCAAGAGTAGGCCACTCAGCCCCTCGAGCCTGCTCCGCCATTCAATAAGATTATGGCTGATCTGAATGTAACCTCAACCACACATTCCTGCCTATCCCTGATAAACTTTCACCCCCTTGTTAATCAAAGATCTGTCTAGCCCATCCTTAAAAATATTCAAAGATTCTGCTTCCACTGCCTTTTGAGGATGAGAGTTCCAACGACTCACAACCCCCTGAGTGAAAAAAATTCCTCCTTATCTTTGTCTTAAATGAGTGACCCCTTTTTTATAAACAGTGACCCCTCATTATAGATTCTCCCACAACGAGAAACATTCTCTCCACATCCACCCTGTCAAGACCCCTCAAGATCTTAAAGGTTTCAATTAATTTGCCTCTTGCTCTTCTAAATTCCAGTGGATACAAGCCTAACCTGTCCAGCCTTCCCTCATAAGACCACCCACCCATTCCTGGTATTAGTCTAGTTTGCCTCTAAATCTCTAATTGTGCTGCAATTGATCAAGGCTTTATATTTTAATTAATCCTGTAAACTTTAGCTTTAAGCAATAGTTGTCGAAACTAGATTACTTAATTGTATATCTATTGATGGATAATAAAGAAAAAGAACTTACATTTATTTTGCACATTATACCACCCCAGAACATTACAAAATGCATTTCAATCTATGAAGTACTTCTGAAAGTGAAGTCACGGTAATAATTTAGGAAGTGCTGCAGCTAATTTGCACATAGCAAGCTCCCACAAACAGTACTGAAATAAGTGGCTCGATCAACTCTTGATTGATTGATTGATAATTTTTACCAGGACACCAGGAGGTCTCTACTCTCCTTCAGTAGTGCCATGGTACCTTTTACACTCGCCTGATGGCAGATGTAGCCTTGGTTCATCCAAAATGAACTCTGATAGTGTAGCACTCCTTCAGTACTGCATTGAAGTGTCAGCCTAATTCATGTGCTCAAGTCTTTGGAATGGAACCCACAACCTTCTGACTCAGAGCTGAAAGTACTAGAACTGAACCTCAGCTGATATCTAATAATGGCTAGGATAAATGCTAACTATTTTGGGGTGGAAGTTCCATGGGGTTCTCCTTGGGAACTGCCATAACTCTACTGGAAGATCTGTGGAAATACCAGAGGAAAACTACAAACATTGCAAGCAATGGTTCTGGGGGCATTAGCAGCTCACCTTCACATTCTCAAATCGGTGGTGTTCCTGAGTCAGTCTAGACAAACTGAGTTTTAAAATGTGTGCTCTCTGCGGGCATAAATTTGTGAGCAGCAAGCCTGCAATGTCTTCAAATATCCAGCTGGTGGATAAAGACCACATTCATAAAAATAGCCCGTATGTTTTGACAAGCTGTCCAACTATATAAGGCATCACAACTGAACCTGACACCACATGTATTTCTGGTAAATGTTATTAAATTGAACCAAGAGCATAATCTTTGACTATTTTTTCACTGGGGTCCCTAATACTGTCCTGGCTGAGATCAGCAAACCTAATACAGATTGAGACTTTAAACTGGGAATTCCTGGTTTGTGTGGCCTAGTGCTACAGGGCGTGCCACATTTACCCACTTAGCTACTGAAGGAAGATAATTAATTGCTTTATATTGGTAGCGTCTAAGATGCATTCATTAGCATTTCTCTGTCTCTGGCACAAAATTAATACCTTCATACTTCTGAGGGCTGTTATGCTATTTCAATCAGAAAACCTGTACTTTAATTTTCAGTATTGTCATTTAAAAAATACTTTAGGAGCTGTTGTCAGGTTAAGAAAGTCGGAGGTGCTGGTCCCAGATGTGTGAAAAGCTGCCAAATTGCATAAGCAATGCTTTTGTTTAAATTATGTATACACTCAGGTGGGCATGTTTGCACAATGAGCAATGTTGCCTTTGTTCACTTGGGCAGATTTTTGCTTTCCCTTCACCATGGCTGGGATTTTTCCTAAGGCGGGCAGTCTTGGGGGGGAGGGGGGTGGGGGGGGGGAGGGGCGGCATGGAGCCAATTGCTGCCCGTGATTGGCTCAATGCCACCATTTATGTGGGTGGGCCAATTAAGGCCTGCCCAGCGTAATACACGACCAGTAGTGCTTAGTGCTACCTGTGCAGGCAGGGGAAGGAGGGCGAGTTGGGGCCAGCGTTCTTTCGTGCATGCGGAGGAAGAACGCAGCAATCTCCCTGAGGCAGGGAGTTGCCTCAGGGAGATTGAATGGATATTAAAATAATTAAAGAAACGTGTTAAAAATTTATTTAAACATGTCCCCTCATGTGATTGTGTTACATGAGTGGGGACATGTTTTTACATATATGAAAATTTATTTATTTAATGAAAGCTTCAGGAAACCTCATCCAGTGGTGCGAAGGCCGCTTGGGCTTTACATCTGCCCGCCAACCTTAATGTTGGATGGGCAGCAGTCACAAGTTATTGAATTAATTTCTTAATGGCCTTAATAGGCCGTTCACCTATTGGCGGACACACAGCCGACTCCAGCCCACACCCGCCGAATGAAATATCGCGATGGTGCGCAATGACGTCAGGACGCACGTCTGACATCATCACGCATCATCTTACGTGTCGGCATGCGGGACCGGTCCCCGCACGCTGACCGGAAAATTCTGCCCCCATGTGTGTCTGATGCACTTGAGTCTGTGAGACTAGTAATGGGAAAAATAGGATTTTTGTGGGGTATGTGTCATTCAAGTAACACTGACACAGAGCAATGCATCACATGATTATGAATAAAAAGAACATTTTAGATGGTATCAGGGAGCTGTGTTCTTGGCTGGATATACAAATCTTTCATTTTCTGATTTAGCTCATGTGTAGAAAGATAAGAGGAAGAAAATCAGTATGCATGACTCAAGTAAAACACATTCAGGGAGTTTTGTATCAGTATAATCTATACAATAAGGCCAGCAACTGGTTAGTTATATTCTACCATAAATATTTGTTATTCATTAAAAGTTTTGTAAGAACTGACAAATTCTGAATGCTGATTGTTTAAATAAGTGCAACCTCATAAAGGTTTCAAATCGTGAGGTATGAGCTAGGGGATCAGAAGCCAGAGCTGGCATTTAGCAGAGACAGTACAGGAGGAGGCAAGTGGGAGAAAGTGGAGCAATCAGAGCCAACATTAAAATGTTTGTTAATCCTCTTGGATTGCATAGGAGTCACCCAAAATGGGCTGTGTGGGCAGGGGCAGAGTCATCTGCATTCTTCAAATTGGGCCAAGTCCTGGTGTATAGAGATATGACGTTAATGGTGCTGTCGAAGCATAAAATGAAATGGGCCACTCGGCTCATTGTGTCTGTGTCAGCTCTGTTAAAGAGCTATCCAATTGTTCCCACCCTTTGCTCTTTCCACATAGCCCAGCAGTTTTTTTACCTTTCAAGTATTCATTCAACATCATTTTGAAAGTTATTATTGAATTTGCTTCCACAGCCCTTTCAGGCAGTGCATTCCAGATCATAACAACTCTCTGCTTAAAAAATGTTTCCATATGTCACCCTAACTCTTGCCACTGAAAGTAGTTTCTCATTATTTACTCTAACAAAAATTTTGAACACATCTATCAACAATTTCTGTTTTTATTTCAGGTTTCCAGCATCCACAGAATTCTGCTTTTAACTCTTGTTTCTCTCTCCACAGATGCTGTCAGACCTACTGAGTTTTTCCAGCTTTTCCTGTTTTTATTTCAGATATCCAGTATCTGCAATATTTTGCTTTTATCAACAATTCCACACCCCCACCTCCCCCACCAATACCTACCCTGCCCCTTCCGGAATAACCACCGCTGCGAAGGCCACCACAATTTACATCATATCTCCAAGTAATTGAAGTTTTTTATCTCTGGTACAATTGTAGTAAATCTCTGCACCTTCTCTAAGGCTTCCTTCCCAAACTGTGATGCCCAGAATCGACTACAGAACCCCAGCTAAGGCCTAATCAGTGTTATATAAAGGTTTATCGTAACTTCTATGCTTTTGTACTCTATGCCTTTTTATGAAGCCAGGAATCCTGTTTGTTTTTTTAACAGCCTCTCAACTCTCACACCCATTAGGCCCTGCTGTTCCTTCCACCCCTTTAAAATTGTACCATTGGGCAGAATCGTCCCACTAAGCGCAGTAGCGGGCGGTTAAAACTACGTTTTACCCATTGGCTGGAATGGCGGCGTTTTACGCCGTATCGCCCCAAACCCACTACGTTAGTTATGCATTCCTGGAAAACACGCCATTTCCATGGCAGGCGGGCTCTCATTCACCCACCACGCCATCACCTCGCTGCTTCATCACACCGGGCACCATATTTAAAGTTCAGACGCGTGCAAACATCTCAGTCCTTCCAGCCCAGGACTACTGCAGGGAAGATGTCCATGAAAGGCAAAAAGACTGCAGCCCCCAGATTTAGTTACGTGTCACTGGAACACCTTTTGGACACAGGGGCCTGCTGCGATGTCCTCTATCCCTACTCTGGTCATAGGATGGGCAGCGGCATGACCAACCAAGCTTGGGAGGTGGTGGCAGTGGTGATCAGAGCCAGTGCTGCACAGAAGAGGTTGGCCATCCAATGCAGATAGAGGATGAATAATCTCATCCATGAGGTCAGGGTATGGCAACCATCTCATCACTCTAAACTCACACACTCAAGCCCATCATATATTCAGTGGCATCTCACTCACTGCCAGCTCAAGGAACATCACCACCCATTCTCACATAAATACCCTCACGTGTCTATCTGGCCTCATCTCCTCTGGAGACTGCCTCCTCAGCCCTCACCGTCTTGAGGCTGCTTGCACAGATCAATATGTGTCCCCACACACACTCTGGGTTACCGTCTTTCCTCAGTCCAGCCCTCGCCCTGCAGCCTCTTCCCTTGCCTGAGGCCACTTCTCTCCCTTCGTCAAGCAAGACCTAGCCCTGCAGCCATTGAAAAGACACTCACATATGGCTCATTTTTTAGGTAGAGACCTGCCGTGAGCCCCCCTAAAAGTGATGTGGTGGTGTCTGTGAAGCCTGGGGCTGATGACTGCAAGTGCTGATCGAAGCAAGGTAGGCAAACAAACCTTGAGTCCTGAGTGAAGTGTAGTCCATCAAGTGCATGCTTTATATATGCTGCTGTGAAACACGTTGGTGTGTTTTCCTTTCGACTTGGGCAGATGATCCAGCAGGAGGGATGATTCCGGTAGGCTGGCCTAATGATAATATGCAGATGTATTACAATGAAGTTCCTGATGTCCAATGGCAGAAAACACAGCCTGCCATCAGCGGGCTGAGTAGAATTTTGCAAGCTGGTTCCACGATCATGCCATATTGTCCACTCTCATCACTGAACATGCCTGATGCCGGTGGGCATGAAAATCCCAGCCATTAGTTTATTTTTCCTACAAAAATGAATCACTTCACACTTATGGCATAAATGTTTTCTGCCATGTGCCTGCCTTGCCTGTTTCACCAGTCTATGTTATCTGCAAACTTTGAAATAATGTTTTGTATCCCCAAGTCCAGGACATTAATATATATCAGAAAGAACAGAGATCCCAACAGCAATCATTGGGGGACACCATTGCACACTTCCAACCAGCCTGAAAAATGACTATTCACTATACTGCTCTCTGCTTTCTGCCCCTTAGCCAAATTCATATCCATGCAACCACTACCCTTGAAATCTCAAGTATTTAATTTTGCTAACAAGTCTATTATGTGGTACTTTATCAAACACATTTTTTAAAGTTCACTTCAATATGAACCCATTATCCACATCAACTCTCTCAATTACTATATAAGCAAAATACTGCGGATGCTGGAAACCTGAAATAAAAACAGCATTTTTCCAGAATTTTCTGTTTTTATTTCTCTTCATTACTTCATCAAACAGCTCAATCAAGTTAGACAAACATAGAATGTGGAATAGTTATAGTACCAAAAGAGGCTGCTTAGCCCATCATTCTTGTACCGGCTTCTTGTGTGGTCAACTGTGCCATAACATGCCCTTTTCCCCATAGCCTTTCAGGTGCTTATCCAATTCCCTTTTGAAAACCACAATGCAATCATCTAGCAGTGCAAACCAGATCCTACTGAATCACTGCATAAAAAGGTTTTTCCTCATGCTGTTGTTGCTTCTTTTGCCAGTCACCTCAAGTCAGTGTCCTCCAGTTCTGGACCCATCTGCCAATGGAAACAGTTTCTCCCCACCCACTCTGTCTAGACCCATGATGATTTTGAACACCTCTGTCAAATCTCCTCTTGACCCTCTCTTTTCTAAGGAGAATAGCTCCAGCTTCTCCAATCTAACTCATCCCTGGAGCCATTCAATTTTAATTTAAATTTCACTTAGTTGTCCATATGAAAATTTATTTTGGTGAACATTGCTCGTTCACTAAAAAATTACACATAAATGAATATTATCATAAAAAGAAAGAAAATTATCCTATCACAAAGATCTAACTTTGATTATTTTAAAGCCTGGGAATAGTTTTTAATAAATATTTTAATCAGTCAGTGAATCCCACCCTTATTCAAACTCCTGTTAAAAGTTATTACAGACAATGGGCAGAATTTTCTGCCTGTCGGGCGGGCGGGCCCAACCCAATCTCCGGTGGGCCATTTTACGTGGGCGGGCCAATTAAGGCCCGCCCAGTGCAACGTCCGGTGGGAAGCACTATGCACTCCCTGTGTGGGGGTGGGGGCGGATTCCCCAAATGTGAGAACGCACTCTTTCACACATGCGCACGAAAGAGCACGCATCTCCCTGAGGCTAAGCGCTGCCTCAGGGAGATTGCTGATAGCATTAAAACCGTTAAAAATAGATTTTAAAAAAATGCTTAACATGTCCTCCTCATGTGACAATGTCACATGGGATGGGACATGTTCATAATTTACACTAAAACTTTATTAAAATTTTTAAATCCCTACATGAAACCTCATCCCCCCGGTGGATGAGGTTTCATGTTTTTTCTGTTCCCCACTGGACGGGCAGGTCCTTTAATTGTTTCAGTGAACCTGTCAATGGCCTCAATTGGCCATTGACAGGTCGGCGGGCCACAGCTGATTTTGCTGCGCCCCCGCCTTCCTGAAAATTTAAATGAGGTGGGATAAGTTTGGGGGTTCCCCCCAACGTCATCCCGTGTCATTTTATGTGTTGGCAAGTGGACCCCGCCCCCACTCGCTGGCGGCAAAATTCAGCCCAATGGCACAAACAAATTCAGGAACTGGTTTGTTTTGCATCTGAGGGATTGTAGCCTTTTCCCTGACCACATCCAGCAGTAATACTGAGGCAAGGGATGATTCTCATTAATCATGACACTACTTTCATCAAAATTCTTCCAGAACAGATTTTGTCAAGAAAAATGTGCTGCCTTTGTACCCTTAAAGAGTTTACTTTCCTAAGCCTAAAGTGCCAGGTGAGACATCTGAAAAAGATAGCTTTCAAGTAAAGCCATGTAGAAGAGTTTCATGATTGTAGGATCTACATGATAGGATTTTAATTTTCTAAGGTAGCATAATTGTCAAGGGCCATTGGCCACCGCATCTGTAAACTGTTCCCTCCAGTTCTACTGATTATCTACTTTGATACCCAGATATATGTAGTTAGTAACTATCAATATCCACATCTTGAATCTTCACAGGAACAATATCATAATCAATAATATCAGAGATAAAAACAAAAAAACTGCGGATGCTGGAAATCCAAAACAAAAACAGAATTACCTGGAAAAACTCAGCAGGTCTGGCAGCATCGGCGGAGAAGAAAAGAGTTTCGAGTCCTCATGACCCTTCGACAGAACTTGAGTTCGAGTCCAAGAAAGAGTTGAAATAATATCAATAATATCAGTCTTGTCAATCTTTTCTGCACCCTCTCTAAAGCCTTCACACACTTCTTAAAGTGTAGTGTCCAGAATTAGACACAATTCGCCAACTGAGACTGAACCATTGTTTTATAAAGGTTTATCATAATTCCCTTGCATTAGTAGTCTATGGGCAGGATTTTTTAGATGTTGGTGTTTCCTGGCCTGCCATCCAAAGAATCATAGAAACATAGAAACTGGGAGCAGGAGTAGGCCATTCGGGCCTGCTCCACCATTCATTATGATCATGGCTGATCATCCAACTCAATAACCTGCTCCCGCTTTCTCCCCATATCCTTTGATCACTTTCGCCCCAAGAGCTATATCTAACTCCTTCTTGAAAACATACAATGTTTTGGTCTCAACTACTTTCTGTGGTAACGAATTCCATGGGCTCACCACTCTCTGGGTGAAGAAATTTCTCCTCATCTCAGTCCTAAATGATCTACCCCATATCGTCAGACTGTGACCCCTGGTTCTGGACTCCCCTACCATTGGGAACATCCTTCCTGCATCTATCCTATCTAGCCCTGTTAGAATTTAATAAGTTTCTATAAGATTCCCCCTCATTCTTCTGAACTCCAGCAAATATAATCCTAATTGACTCAATCTCTCCTCATATGTCAGTCCCACCATCCCAGGAATCAGTCTAGTAAACCTTCGCTGCACTCCCTCTATAGCAAGTACATCCTTCCTCAGATAAGGAGATCAAAACTGCACACAATATTCCGGGTGTGGTCTCACCAAGGCCCCTTTACAATTGCAGCATGACATCTCTGTTCCTAAACTCGAATCCTCTGGCTATGAAGGCCAACTTACCATTTGCCTTCTTTATGGCCTGCTTACCTTCAGCGTCTGGTGTACTAGGACACCCAGTTCTCGTTGCACATTCCCCTCGCTCAATTTATAGCCATTCAGATAATAATCTGCCTTCCTGTTTTTGCTACCAAAATGGATAACCTCACATTTATCCACATTATACTGCATCTTTCATGCATTTGCCCACTCACTCAGCTTGTCCAAATCACACCGAAGCATCTCTGCATCCTTCCTAAATACTGAATACCCCTGGATGTTCAGTTCCCATCCCTGGTCACCCTGCAGCCATGTCTCCATCATCCCAACTATATCATACCTGTTTACATCTATTTGCACGGTTAATTCATCCAGCTTATTGCAAATGCTCCTTGCGTTAAGGCACAAAGCCTTAAGGCTTGTCTTTTTAACATTACTCATCCTGTTCCCACTATTTTTCACTGAGGACCTGTTTGATTCTTGCCCTTGATTTCTTTGACTATCACTCTTCTTATTCCACTTTCTGTCTTTTGTTCTTGTCTTTGATTCCCTTTCCTCTGACTTCTTGCATAGGTTCCCATCCCCCTGCCATTTTAGTTTAAATCCTCCCCAACCACTCTAGCAAATGTTCCCCCTAGGACATCAGTCCTGGTCCTTCCCAGTTGTAACCCATCCAGTTTGTACTGGTCCCATCTGCCCCAGAACCAGTCCCAATGCCCCAGGAATCTGAAACCCTCCCTTTCACACCATCTCTTCAGCCATGTATTAATTCGATATATCCTGCTATTCCCACTCTGACTGGCTCATGGCACTGGTAGTAATCCTGAGATCACTATCTTTGAGATCCTACTTTTCAACTTACTACCTAACTCCCTATATTCTGCTTTTAGGACCTCATCCCTTTTTTACCTATGTCGTTTGTACCAATGTGTACCACGACCACTGGCTGTTCACCCTCCCTCTTCAGAATGTCCTCTAGCCGCTCTGTGACATCCTTGACCCTAGCACCAGGGAGGCAACATGCCATCCTGGAGTCTCGTTTGTGGCCACATAAATGCCTATCTATTCCCCCTACAATTGAATCCCCTATAACTATTGCATTCCCACACTCCTCCCCTGTGCAGCAGAGTCAACCATGGTGCAATGAATTTGGCTGTTGCTGCTTTCTCCTGAGAGACCATTCCCCCCAACAGTATCCAAAGCAGTATATCTGTTTTGCAGGGGAATAGCCACAGGAGATTCCTGCACTGCCTGTCTAGTCCTCTTGCTTTGCCTGGTGGTCACCCATTCCCTTCCTGTCTGTGGACTCTTAGCCTGTGGTGGGACCATCCATGATACTCTCCACCTCACGGATGCTCCACAGTGTCCCCAGCAGCCGCTCCAGTTCCAAGCGGGAGTGTATCCCCAACAATTACAGCAGCCCCACAGTCATTTAATGCACCAATGAATGTTAATCTGATTGGCTGGCAGCTCTGTAATCCCAGCAGCGCCAGTGCCAGCAGTGACCAGGACTGGGACTACATGAAATCCCCAGAGTCTCAGAGTCTAGAACCAGGTAAGTGATGGAGATCTCATGGCAGGTTGGGAAGGTAAGGCCTGGGGAGGAGTGGGGAGAGTGGGGGGGGTGAGGGGGGGGTGGGGGGGGTGCGGGGTGGGGGGTGTCGGTAGGGGGGGTGCATGGTCTTGGTGGAGAGGTGGGGTTAGGTAGAACCCACAGGGGGCAGACCTTGGGGGAGGCAGCTGATGTGAAAAAGGGGCCCTCGAGGAATGTGCTCCCTCGCCCTTCCTGCTTGAGGCACAAGCAGGGTGATCTGCTGGGCATCCCCACATCCCTGAACTTCTCTTGCCAGGCAGGTGGGAAGCAGCCCTTCAGTGGCCAATAATTGCCCAAGGTTCTCAATTGGGGTGAGGGCAGGCAGGCTTACCTAGGCTTTACCTGCCTCATGTAAAATTGTTGACAAGTCAGGAGCGGGCAGGAGGCAGCTGATAGGTCACTCAGGGAATTTTAAAGGCATCCTCCCTGCAGGACTGTAAAATTCTGCCCCATGTCTCTATTTATAAAGGCTAGGGTCCTGTATGCCTCTTTAACCACTTCCTCAACCTGCCCTGCCAGTTTCAATAATGTGTGCACATATACCATGTTAATGATTGGCTGATTATGTTGTTAAAGATATGCCGGTGATGGGCATTGTTTGATTAAAGAATGAGATCACATATAAAGTGAATCATCCCCTTTAAGGGCTGTCAATTTGTTTAATTGGTTTGTTTAATTGGTTCATTATTTTATTTTACTGATACAATCAAAATAGTATAAAGACAGTCTACTGGGATACTGATTTAGGAGGCAGAGATCTATGATGCTGCATTCTGTGAATAAACCTACTAACAAGGAAAAGATCTGAGTCTTGTTCTGTACTTCACCATTGTCTTGGATCCATTTAACATGGTGGTAAAGAAAGTTTGCCTAAAGGTTGGAAACTAAGACAAATTTTTTTTCAGACAGAAGATTGTAATCAGTTTTCTTTTGATTGCATTGTAATTATTTAAATATGAAATTAAGTTTTTGTTTAAAGACACAAAGGGGAATCTATTAATGCTTGGTTGATTATATTGTTAAAGATACATAGGTAATGGGCATTGTTTGCTCAACAATTAAGGTCACATATAAAGATAGTCTACAAGGACACTGGGTCAGTAGTTAGGAGGCAGAGATCTGTAATACTGCATCCTGTAAATAAACCTACTAACAAGGGAAAGACCTGCCTTGTTTTGTACTTCACTATCTGAATTGGATCCATTTAACATACACCAGGGGCAGGATTTTCAGCTCAGTGTGCAGGCATGCCCCTGACATGCCCAAGCATGAATTAGCACATGATGACATCGGGCATGCGTTCTGATGTCATACATGCTCAAAACGATATTTCGGTCAGCGAGTGCGCGCGAGAATCGGCAGCGCGCCTGCTGACAATTAAGAGGGCTGTTAAGCCCATTAATCAATTAATTAATTTCAATTTTTCACTGCCCATCCAACCTTATGGTTGGCAGGTGAATCGGCCTTTGCATTTTTTGCAAAACCTCATCCACAGGTGGGATGAGGTTTCCAACAGTGAATTAAAAAATAGTAAAAATTGTTTAAACTAATTTTTCACATGTCCCTGTTCATGTGACAGAGTCACATGTGGGGACATGATTCCCTTATTTTTATAATCTTTATATGTAATTTTTAAATCCCTCAGCTCCCTGAGGCAGCTCTGTGCACCCCCACGCATCCGCAAACATCAGCGTTTGCACTCCTTCCGCCCCCATCCTGGCAGCACTGAGGCTCTCCACGCATTTCATGCCGGCTGGCCGCTAATTGAAATCGCAGTCAGATCCTGTGTTGCATGGCCGCTCCCAGGCCCGCCCACGAGAGGAAAATCCTCCCCCAAGTCTCTTTGTTCCTGCACTTCCTTTAGAATTATGCCCCTTATTTCACATTGTTCTTCTTACCAAAATTTTTCACTTCATACTGCTCTGCACTAAATTTCATCTGTCATGTGTGCCTCCATTCTACCAGCCTCTATGTGTCCACTTGAAGTTTATCACTGTCATCCTCATAGTTCACACACAACACTTCCAAATTTTGTGACATCTGAAAATTTTGAAATTTTATCCTGTACATCCAGCTCTAGATCGGTAACATGCATTAAGAAAACCCCTGGGGAACTCCAATGTATACCTTCCTCCAGTCTAAAATGCAACTGTTTACCACTACTCCGATTCTTGTCACACAGACAACTGCATATCCATGTTGCCGCTGTCTCTTTTATTCCATGGGCTTATTATGTGAGGCTTTATCAAATGCCTTTTGGAAGTTACATGTACACCACATCACTAGATTACCCTCCAATCCTCTCTGTTATCTAATCAAAAAACTCAATCAAGTTAGTTGAACATGATTTGCCTTTAATAAATCCGTACTGACTTTCCTTTATTAACCCATATTAATTTAATCTCAAATTAACGGGCTGAATTTTCCCATCAGCGAATGGGGGCAGGGCCTGCTTGCCAACGCGTAAAACAACGCGTCCCAACGTCACCACATGTCATTTAGATTTTCAGTTTGGCGGGTGCGCAGCTGCGTCAGCTGCGTGCCTACCGAACTGTCAAAGGCCTATTAAGGCCATTATTAAACTAATTACAGTTGTTAAGAATGCTACCCGTCCAACCTTAATGACACAATCTTTATTTAGGAATGACATGAGAACTGAGTTAAAACATTTCAATAGTAAAGTAAGGTATGATTCTTCTGATGCTGATGGCGGAGGTGGAGGTTGCATTAAAATTCACATGAGTCCTGATCCAGTTGTTTTTCTGCTTGTGTCTATGTATATGTCACACTCACTTTACTGTATGATGCTTAATCATCAAAGCCCTGAGGAGATAATTAATATGATGATTAAAATGGTAAACCTGCCATTTGATAATTGTATGAATATGCTGTTGAAGATGCAGATGTTTTACGAAGTTTTTTCAATTAAATTTCAATAACTATATCATACCAAAGTGTTCTTGCAACTAAATCAAATCTACCTTGGTAATGAATTCATTAACACTAATACATTAATGTGCTGAAATATATAATGTAAGTATTGATATAAGGTATCAACAAATTGTTTATTAGCTATATAAATACATTGAAAGTTTTGCAAGGCCTGATCAAAAAATGTAGAGCACTTAAACTGGAAGAGCTAGCCCCAGTGTCCTGTGCTCCAATCTTGTTTCAACTTTGCTTGCAAAATTATTTCCATATTCTTCACTTTTCCAGTGCAGGGATTGAAATTTTGAATAAGCTAGTGTCATGTATCTGGTCTACTATCATTTACCATGAATTATTTTGAACTGGTTTTCAATAAATCCAGTAATTTGAGGGTTTGCACCACATTCAGCAGAAAGCGTGGTATCCTGCAGTGTATAAATGTTTGTCTGCCTACATACAATCAATTACAGGGTTCATTGGAAAGGTATGCCAAAATATTATAGGACACAACTATTCCAAGTTTCCTTATTCTTCACATAATGATTCCAGCGCATCTTTGCTGTGGGCCAGTGACTTCTAAGGGCTGAATTTGTACTGCATATACTCCTTTTTTTTGTTCATATTTCTGTCCCCTCTTTCAGAAGGATCTGACACTTGCACACTGTTGGTGCTTCCCATAAGTAGTCGTTGTTCACGTATGAGTCTAGCTAATTAGCATTGGTAGCTTAATCGATTCTGGAGACCATCAATGGTTGCTGACAGGCTTTTGAGATTGTGCGTGGTTTTAAAGTAACATATAACAACCTTGTTTATAGTGAGATCCAATCCCCTTAGCTCCTCCGTTGAGGGAAGAATGTGAGCTGACCCTATGCAGAAGATCAGCACAGACACTGCCAAGTACTTCTCCCCAACTATGCTTTGATTCACTATCTAAATCCTCCAAGGTCAGTATATCTGTGTTGGTACTTTGAGATAAATGGACTGAGTGATGCAGGGTCCTTTGAAGTGCTGACTTCTTTTGCAGCCTTGTGAGCTGCAGCTGTGTTTTGGGCAATACAAAGAAAGAGAACTTACATTAGAATGCTAGAATGCTGGCTGAATGAAAGCATTTCTGATGCTACATACATTACATTTTACTGTTTATCCTTATGTTTGCTGGGAGGTTCCTTGGAGGGGAAACTTCCCAACTAGCTGCTATACCTTTGACAGAAATCCTAAATAGACTGATGCACTTGAGAGGAAATTCCTGATGGTTTGTGTTTAGGATAGTGTTATGACAGGGACGGGAAGAATACCCGAATTATCAAGCCCCACCACACTTTTCTTCTCTTTCTCTTTCCTTTCCTTTTGCATCCAGCCTTTTCAATTCCAATTCTCTTTCTTTTTCTTTTGCCTCTAATTCAAGTTTTTTTCAGCTCCTTTTCATGTTCAATTTGCTACATTGGCAACTGGATCTTAGCTAACTCAATTGACACCCCATGGAGAATGTGGTTTCTCTGTTATCCCTTCCAGTTTCAAATGCTGTGCTATTATCTCAACTATGCCTGCTTTCCTCTTCCCTTATGGTAATTCTAACGCCAGCTTATCTGCCAATTCTGTGTCCTTTCCTCCCTTACCAATTATTATTCTATGTACAATCACTCGCTGTCTGCGTTTCAAAATCCCACAAGAGCCCCCAATTTATGTTACGACTAAGATGGGAGAAGTGCACGAATTATCAAGCCCTGCTATTCCGCAGGCCGTACCATTAATTTAAATGTGCAATTTTCTCACTGAAATGGCCAATTATCTACCTATACCTCTAGTAACCAGAAGAAAAGGGACTCTGACCAGGCTTCTTTCAAAAACTCCGAATGATTAATTTATTTTAAAACAAAACTTCTTTTAATAAGTTGCCAGTACTGGTTAACATACAATTGTAATCGGGAAGTATAATTATCTATCTCTTCCTAAAGAATTCCCCCAGCTCACACACAGACAAAAAAAGGACAAACAGTCTGTCTGCAGAGATGGGCTTTGGAAGATGGGTGTTATAAAATAAAGGATAAAGTTCACAGGGTCTTTACACTGTTGACCAGGCTCTTGTGCGAAGATGGGCCACTGGTCCCGGTGGATGCCTGGAGGTTCTCACCAACTCTCAACTTTGCAGGTCCAAATGCAGACTAGTTACACTTAGACGAGGGTTCTCTGGCTGCGGGTTGATAGCTACACACAATTTTAGGCAAGGTAGAGAGAGAGGGACCAGTCAAGGTAGCCTTCTTTCCTCAGCTTATTCTCCAACAAGACTGCCTTCAAAACAAGCAGGTTCACAACTGAAGTTTTTTTCCCTCTCTCCCACGTGACTGCCTTTTTTGTCTCCCAGCTTTTCATTAAGTAAAGTTCAAACAAACAGACAACTCCTTCTCAAGTACCATATAAGTCAGGTGATTTCTTGGAAGAGGCCTGTTTGTTTACAGTTCCAAGGTGAACTTATCACCTTCTTAAAGGAAAAATCCTAGGTTAACATCCAGATGACTAGATCATGCCATGCCCTTCCATTTTGTAAAAGAAAACTTCAGTCTTGAGAGATATCATTCTAACAATATGACAAATATAAGAGTGAGTGTAGAGGTAAGAAACAACAAGAAAAGAATGGTACTTGTCCATTGGTGTCATCCATTTCCCCTTCCCTATACTCTCAAACTCAACAATTTTCAAGCAGCCTCCTCAAAAGCATACAAGGACTTAAAACTGAAGGACTAACTCATTTCCTATGTGCATCTGTTTTCTCCTGATGTACTTCTGCAAGCAGCCAAGTGTGTTGTTGAAAGTCTGAGAGTATATACAGTAATATCCAATGGGCCCCTAGCAATGTTTGGGAGAAATAGTTGCATGGTACACTTTTACTGATATATATACAAGATTTTTAGCTCTAATTTAGAGATAGTGCACCCTGCTGTACAGTCATGCATGTAAAACATTGAAAGAGCTGTATTTTACTTTAAATTTGTTCCTGAGATGTGGAAGACCCACTGGCAAGGCAGCATTTTTGTTCATTCCTAATTGCCCTGAGGTCACTAATTGAATCACATCGGCCTGAATTTTGTGATTGTCAGAAGCACGCGAATGTCAGGCCCAGAAGAGGACCGCCTGCGGTTGGTCCCCAATCACAAACTTACGCTGGCTGGCCAATTAATGGCCAGCCAGCGTGAAACATGCCTGGAGAAAGGTTCAGCACTGGCATTGGGGGTGGGAAGAGGATGGGCACTGACATCACCGCAGGTGCTGGTGAGCGTTTCCAGTGACATCCCTGAAAGCAGACTTTAACTTGCCTCAGGGAGTTGCAGACCACCAAATAATAAAAAGCCCAAAAATGCTGTAAAAAACTTTCCATGCAGCACAATCGAGCACCTGAAAGCAGACCTCAAAAAAAAAGTCACCAGATATTTATTTTAATTTTAAATCCTAATGAAGGTTTCATCCCAACCTTGGATGAGGTTTCATCAAAAACGTAAAGCCCACCTAGCCAATTGGCCAGTCCACCAAACAACCGTAAGGTTGGACGGGCCACAAAAAGTCACTGACAATTGGGCCATTAATGGGTTTAATTGTCCTCTTAATTGTCGGCAGGTGCTCTTCTGACTTTTGTGTGTGCACGCAGAGTGAAATCCCACGCGAGTGCATTACGACGTCGGGACACTTGCCCAACATCATCTCATGTGAGTTCACGTTCATTCAGATTGGGTGCGCACCTGCCCACGGGATGTAAAATTCTGGCCATAGTGTAGGATTAGCCTAACATATGGCCTGACCAGTTGGAGATGGTAGGTTTCCTTCCCTGAAGAACATCAGTGACCCAATTAATTTGATGGTAATTTTTGTGGTGCAAAGTGTCAAATTACCGGATTTATTGAAATCCAGTTCAAAATGTTTCATGGTGTATTTGAACTTCTGTCTCTATTGTTGGTCTTGTACTATATTAACTCCACTATCTTACTTCAATCTGAGCACTTTGCATGTAATTGCAGTCAATGTATAACGGATTGAGCAAAGAACCCTGATGTCATGATGCTTTGCTCATTTACTGGATGTGAGAAAATTTTGGTCCACTTTATCTTAACAAATTTCTTTGCTCAAAATCTTCTTGCACATTACCCTCCATGTGCATTGTCTGGTGTACATTGCATACGTGATGGATTCCATGGGTGGTATTTTATGCTCTCCCCCATGGTGAGTTTGGAGGAGGGGAGGGCATATAACCGTGCAGGATGGTGGTGGGTGGGGACTTTGCCACCTTCCTGCCTCCACCCTGATTAAGTCAGTGGCAGGAAGGCCTTCCCCCTCACCACCAATTTGACACCCTTAGGGGTAATTAATGCCCTGTTAAGGACCTTTTCCTGATATTAACCAAGTGGCGGCTGGGCGGGCCTGTCGCCATACAGGGGCATAATGAGCAAACTTCTGTGGGTTGCTTGTGGTCTCCCAGGATGGGTTCCCCCATTCAAAGGCACTCAGTATCTGATTGAGGGACCCGGCATTGGGAAGCAGGGGAGCCCAATAAGAGCTAACTCCAACAATGCCCTTGCTGCTGACTCCCCCTATACCCCACACCGTCCCCAAGACCTCCACCCTGGCCTCTGATTGGCTGGCATCTTTCAGCAGGCCGTACTTCCCACCTCTGGGGTCCTGATCCCATGGCAGGCCCACTGATGACCTCTTGCCTTCCTGATTGTCACATTTTAGTGGCGGACCTTCCCAGAGGAGGCAGTGCAGGTCTCTCACTGGTTATCCAGCCGGTGGCCAGGACGCCCGTCATATCCATAAAATCCTTCAACCCCCATCTCCAGGCAAGCTGCACTCTTTTCCTGTGAGAAGGCTGCTTTTGAGCACTGAATAGGACAACTCTCTTCAACATAAGATCAGTTCTGAACCTGGAAACAGTGGAGTTTTACTGAACACAGCTTCACTTTGGAAACCTCAGTATGTATCCCTTTAAAAATGTATTATGTGAATCTACTTTTAATTGCATATTGTAGTTTTTTAACTTCTTGTACATGTGCAGAAAATCCCAACCCATCCAAATGCATGAGCTCCCAGCGATGCATTCAAAGCACACTGTGAGTTCACTATGTAATGAACTCCAATCTGGTAATGAGGGCTTAATGGGATACACTCAATTTGGCCAGATGAAAATCATATACCAATTCATTCCAATTGGCTCATGATTGTGTTCCCTAGTAACATTCTGAAATGCATCGTCAATTTTTTCTCTTCTGATGTTTTGTATGATTGTATTACACATTAAAAAATGACATTCTAAGTGGATTGTTTTTAAAGGAAGGGGCACATAAAGAAAATGTAAGCAATAATTCAGCCATAGTGCTGTTTTATTGAGTTCTTCAATAATACAAGTGTACATAAAACTGTTCCACAGTCAGAAGTTGCAGGTACCTCAAAATTCACAAGCATTTAAAAGTAGATATTTTGTAAAGTACACAGATTTGTTTCTATTTCAACAGCTTATTTGGGGAAAAAAACTCCAGGCTGGTGATAAGGAAAGTCATTGTAATGACAGTGATTTTAATTTAAGCTTATTACAAAGCTTTAAACTGGTAGCATGCGTCTGACATGATTTACTTTAGTACAAAAAACTCTGTTCTAAGCACTATCTATATGAAGAAATTATATATAATCTGTTATGGTTCAAGGACCACATGAAAGGAGACACACTTATACAATGCTATGTAACAATAAAGCCCTCTACTTGTATAAGTTGAACATTCTTTGCTTAGTAGAGATTAAAACTTACCTATTGTAAAAACAACAAAGTCTCAAATCGTTTCAAGTCATCAGGGAACAAAAGGACATTTTTACACAAAGGTTCCTTTAAAAAGAGGATATAAAGCTAGGAATAGA
This sequence comes from Carcharodon carcharias, assembly GCF_017639515.1. Classification (NCBI taxonomy): domain Eukaryota; kingdom Metazoa; phylum Chordata; class Chondrichthyes; order Lamniformes; family Lamnidae; genus Carcharodon; species Carcharodon carcharias. Next base: position 142,563,906 of record NC_054469.1, on the reverse strand, counting down.
GGATGGGTGTTGTTGCACTTGGTGAATGTGCTTTCCCAGGGGTCAGGATTTACTGTAGCAAGTTGTTATGTAGCATATCTCTTGGTCCACTGTCTGGCTATTCTGTCATGTTCCGCCCTGTTGGTAAGATACTGAGTAGCTATGCTTCCAACTAAAGGATCAGCTGCAATAAAAAGAATATTGGTCAGTATTCACAGATCTGAATATAATAATATGTATATTATACCTTTACATAATTACTATATTAATTACCAGACTTGGAAAAAATGTTTTTTTTTGATTGACGTGTATTTCTTGTGTCCCGTATGCTTTAACAATTTTTAAATTGTTCACAGTATTTACAGCTTTCTAAAAGGCCTGGATTTCTGAAGTTTATTACAGTGTACTTGCACACGGACAGGGGCGAGACCTCATCCTGAGTGAGACACAGCCAGAGTGAATGTGGGTATTGGCAATTTGGTGCACAGTGGGAATTCGCTGCAGAGGGGAAGAGGTGCCCTTTGCATTTTTTCTTTGCTATCCAACTTCTTAAATCTTTGGAGAGTGGAGTTGCCCTGCTGCAGCAGTAGAGGCTATAAGGGAAAGGAATGACTGGTAAGTAGTGGGTAAGGTCAGCTAAGTATTTACTATTTTTTATCGCTTATAGTTTAAGGTCTTTTTGTGGTTTATAGTCTGCATATTCTGTAGTAACGAGGACCAGGCAAGAAGGGCCCTAGAGTAATTGATTTAAAAGGTTTAATTTAAAGTGATAAATCATGGCAGGAGAGCTCAAAGCCATGGTGTGCTGCTCGTGCTCCATGTGGGAAGCTGAGAACATTTCCAGTGCCCGGGATCAGCATGTGTGCAATAAGTGTGTCCAGCTGCAGCTCCTGGAAGGTCAGGTTTCAGGTTGAAGGCGGCTGGGGACACTAGAGCATCCGTGAGTCTGAGATTATCATGGATAGCACATTTAGAGAGGCGGTCACCCTGCAGCTAAAGGGACTTGAGGAAGGGAATGGGTGACCACCAGGCAGTCCAAAATAAACAGGCAGGTAGTTCAGGAGTCCCCTGGGGTCCCACCTGCTAATCGGTATTCCATTTTGGAGGCTGATGAAGGTGCTGGTTCCTCCAGGGAGTGTAGACAGAGCTAAGCTTCTGGCACCAGAAGCAGACTGTCTGTACAGGAGGGGAGGAAGAGAGGAAGAGCAATAGTAATAGGAGATTCTATAGTCAGGGGAACAGATAGGTGCTACTGTGGCCATCAACGTGACTCTAGGATGGTGTGTTGTCTCCCTGGTGCCAGGGTCCGGGATGTCACTGAATAGCTGCAGGGCATTCTGAAGGGGGAGGGTGATAAGGCAGAGGTCATGGTACATGTTGGTACCAATGACATGGTTGAGAGAGGGATGAGGTCTTGCATCAAGAAATCAGGGAGTTAGGCAGTAGACTAAAAAGCAAGACTTCACGGGTTGTAATCACTGGATTACTCCCAGTGCCACATGCTAGCGAGCTCAGAAGTAGGAGAATAGTGCAGATGAATACGTGGCTTGAGAGTTGGTGCAGGAGGGAGGGTTTTAGATTCCTGGATCACTGGGACCGTTTGTGGGGAAGGTGGGACCTGTACAATCGGGATGGTCTTCATCTGAACCAGAGCAGGACTAACATCCTTGCGGGCGGGTTTGCTAGTGCTGTTGGGAAGAGTTTAAACTAATTTGGCAGGGGGAGGGGACATAGAATGTTAGCAGAATAGGGACACATCATAATACAGTAAAACAATCAAGTCAGAGGGAGTACAGCTGAATTAAGTTTCAAGGGAGTAAAGCAAGGCTGGTTGGCCTCTACTTTAATGCCAGGAGTATTACAGGTAAAACAGATGAGTAAAGGGTGAGGATTGACATGTGGAATTGTGATATAGGAGCCATCACTGAGACATGGTTAAGGGAGGGGCAGCTCAACATTACGGGATATAGAATCTTCAGGTGAGACAGGGGAGGGGTAAAAGAGGAGGAGATATTGCATTATTAGTTAGGGAGTCAGTTACTGCCGTGCAGAGAGATGATATCTTGGAGGGGGGCATTGAATGAAGCTTTGTGGGTAGAGCTTAGGAAAAAATAGGAGGCAGCCACATTGTTGAGTGTTTGTTATAGATCCCCAGATCTATAGTGGGAAATTGAGGAGCAAATATGTGTACAATTTGCGGTGGTGTATAAAAACAATAACAATAGGGTAATAATATTAGGTGATTTCAACTTTCCCAACATTAATTGGGATAGACATAGTGTTAAGGGCTTGAATGGAATGGATTTCTTGAAATGTGTTCAGGAGAACCTTTTAGGTCAATATGTAGAAGATCCAACAAGGGACAGCGCAGTGCTGGACCTAATTCTGGGGAATGAAGCTGGACAGGTGGCTGAGGTGGTGGTGGGGGAGCATTTTAGTGAAAGCGACCACAACGTGGTACAATTTAAGCTTGTTATGGATAAAGAAATAGACAAGTTTCAAAAAAATGTTTTGGATTGGGGGAGAGCAGATTTTAGTAAAATAAGGCAAGATCTGGCCAAGGTAGACTGGGAAAAGCTACTTGTGGGGAAATCTACAGAGGAGCAATGGTGGGGAGGGGGTGGGTGGCATTCAGAAAGGAAATGGGGAGGGTACAGGCTCAACATATTCCCTCTAGGGTGATAGAAAGGAATAACAAGCCCAGAGAACCATGAATGACTAGAGATATTCAGGATACAATGAGAAGGAAAAGAAAGGCCTATAGCAGGTACAAGGGAAGCAAATCAGCAGAGGCATTAGTGGAGTACAGAAAGTGCAGGGTGGAGCTTAAGAAAGCAATTAGGAGAGCAAAGAGGGGATATGAGAAAGCTCTGGCTGGTAAAAGTAGGGAAAATCCCAAGATATTCTATAAGTATATCAATGGGAAGAGGAAATAGCAGGCAAAGAGTAGAGCCCAGTAGGGACCAAGGGGGCAATCTATGGCTGGAGCCAGAGGACATCGCTAGAGTGTTGAATGAATACCTCACGTCCGTCTTCACCCAAGAGAATGAGGATGAAGGTATCGGGGAGAGAGTGACTGTGAGGTTCTTGAGCAAATTGATATCGGGAGTGACAAGGTATTGGATCTGCTGGCAGGCTTAAAAGTGGACAAATCTCCAGGTCTGGATGATTTGTATCCCAGACTGCTGAGGGAGGCAAGGGAGGAGATCGCAGGGGCTCTGACCCGAATTTTTAATTCCTCTCTGGCCACGGGGTAGGTGCCAGAGGACTGGAGAACAGCTAATGTGGTTACGCTATATAAGAAGAGTTGTAGAGATAAGCCAGGGAACTACAGGCCAGTGAGTCTCACGTCAGTGGTAGGAAAACTATTGGAGAAAATTCTGAAGGAAAGAATCTATCTCCACTTGGAGAGGCAAGGTTTGATCAGGGATATTCAGCATGGCTTTGTCAGAGGGAGGTCATGCCTAACAAATTTGATTGAATTTTTTGAGGAGGTGACCAGGTGTGTAGATGAGGGTAGTGCAGTTGATGTAGTTTATATGGATTTCAGCATAGCCTTTGACAAGGTCCCACATGGGATAAAGAAGGCAAATGCACATGGGATATAGGATAATTTGATAAGGTGGATTCAAAATTGGCTTAGTTGTAGGAGACAGAAGATGATGACAGAAGGATGCTTTAGTGACTGGAAGCCAGTGTCCAGTGGCGTATCACAGGGATCTTTGCTGGGTCCCCTATTATTCGTCATTTATATAATGACATAGATGACTATGTGGGGGGTAGGATTAATAAGTTTGCGGATGACACAAAGATTGGCTGGGTGGTTAACAGTGAGGTTGACTGACTTGGGCTACAGGAAGATATAGTCGGGATGGTCAAATGAGCAGATAAGTGGCAGATGGAACTTAACCCTGAAAAGTGTGAGGTGATACATTTTGGAAGGAGTAATTTGACAAGAAAGTGTTCAATGAACGGCATGGCATTAGGAAGTTCTGAGGAACAAAGGGACCTTAGCATATGTGTCCATAGATCTCTGAAGGCAGAGGGGCATGTCGGTGAGGTGGTGAAAAAGGCATATGAGACACTTGCCTTTATTAATCGAGGCATAGATTACAAAAGTAGGGAGATCATGTTGGAGTTGTATAGAACCTTGGTGAGGCCAAAGCTGGAGTATTGTGTGCAGTTCTGGTCACCACATTATAGGAAGGATGTGATTGCACTGAAGGGGTTGCAGAGGAGATTCACCAGGATGTTGCCTGGGATGAAACATTTAAGTTATGAAGAGAGGTTGGATAGACTTGGGTTGTTTTCGTTGAAACAGAGAAGATTGAGGAGGCGACCTAATCAAGGTGTACAAGATTATGAGGGCAAGGACAGGGTGGATAGGGAGTAGCTGTTCCCCTTAGTTAAAGGGCCAGTCACAAGGGGACATAAGTTGAAGGTGAGGGGCAGGAGGTTTAGGGGGGATGTGGTGAGGGTGGTGACAGTCTGGAATGCACTGCCTGGGAGGGTGGTGGAGGCGGGTTGCCTTACATCCTTTAAAAAGTACCTGGATGAGCACTTGGCACGTCATAGCTTTCAAGGCTATGGGCCAAATGCTGGTAAATGGGATTAGGTAGGTAGGTTAGATGTTTCTCACGTGTCAGTGTAGACTCGAAGGGCCGAAGGGCTTCTTCTGCACTGTGTGATTCTGTGATTACTACATAAATGCTTTAACAATTTTTAAATTGTTCACAGTATTTACAGCTTTCTAAAGGCCTGGATTTCTGAAGTTTATAATTACTAAATAAATTCAATTTGTACTTTAAAAGTTTCAAGTTTTCTTGACTATCCCCCAAATCATAATACCTTTAAATGTCAAATATCAGATGTTGATGTGCTAAAATGTTACACGTTCTCAGTGACTGAATAATGAGATCAAAAATAGTTATAGCTAAGCAGGCATATTTTAAAAGATAAAAAGGAACAAAAAGTAATAAGGAGTGGATTATCGAAAAGGTACTTTGTGGTATAAGAGGTAAAATGCTAATAAATGTAGATTAGAGTCCAGATGACAGTGGATAAGTCCCTGATCTAGTATTCAACTAAGTCATGCAAACCCAGAAGATTCCAAGTTTGATCCATGGTCAATGCTGAGTAGCTGAACTCAGCTGGGTGTTCAAATTGGCCTTGTTGCTCATGAGCTAGAGAGGAAATATCAGCCAGCATACCCATTATGATTGCTGTCCAGTGACTCCTGCTGAAATGTTCAAGTACAAAGCTTGGCACTTATGTGTGGAAGTTCAAATAGAGAGGCATTTTCCAGCCGAAACCATGGCAGGCATCATGGTGAGCAGGAGCGGAAAATATGAGATTGGAAAAATCAGTTTACCGCCATCATAAAAGCAGTACAGGATCGTCTGCTCCAGCCATCAATGTGGGCTGCGTTTTCCACCGTGGCACGTTGGGAATGTCATATTAATACATTTGCATTTAATTATAGGGTTACTTGCTGGAATCATCCCTTACGCCGGATCAAGTTGGTGCCCAATTAGCCAAATGTGTTTCACAATGGTTTATAAGCAACGTGCATATGGTGACCTGCTCTTCGATTGTGACTTCGAGGTTTGTTCGCCTACCTTGCGTGGCGCAGCGCTCGTAGCAACTCAGACTCAGCACCAGGCTTCGCAGGCAGCAGCACATCACTTTCAGAGGGTGTCAGAGGCCAAGTCTCTACTTACCAGACCAGCAGTAAGGTGGATGGCTTTTAACATGCTGCAGGGTAAGGCCTCCACGAGGGAAGGAGGGTAACTGGACTGAGTCATGGGAAGGGATTGAAGGATAAGGGCTCAACAGGGGGGTAAGAGTGAGGAAGGTTGTACTCAGACAGATGACTGGGTGGGGAGGAAGGGGGAAGGGGCTAGTTGGCGGGGGTTGGTGGGGAAGTGTGCTCAGCACCAGGATGAGGACAGTGTTGGTTACAGAATGACATAAGTGACTTTGGGCCAGATGGGAGGATTGCTGAGTGAAGAAGCGCTTCAATGTTGACCTTGCAAAGTCTGTCCTTGTCCTAGTCCAGGCAGGGAGAGGGCAAGTCAATCCAGTTTCAGTTGTGCCCAGGATGTTGTGCGCAGGGCATTGTCGTATTGATGCAGGGGTTTCTGGCATCATACTGGGCCGCAGATGGCACACTCAGTGAGGGGAGGCATCTGCAGCCTTTAGATGGGGCAAGGCATTGTGGGAGCATTTGAGGGTGTCTGGCAGGGCGGGTGTGGTATATTCATACTGTGCAAGTGTCCTCAAGATGGTGATGGGTGAGGGCTACATGGGGCATAGGCAAGTCTACCTCACCATGTTCCGGGGGTGACAAATGGATACCCACCACAATTATGATGGGATCAAGGAATACAGGCGGAGGATCGAGAGGTTCTTGGAGGGAGGGAAACCTGAACATAAAACTCTTGCACAATGATGGGAGGGATTTCCACACTCACACAGGGAGGGTCCAAGCTGGTCTGGTAGTGAGACCTCAGCAGTACCATCTTCCAACCTGCAGTAATGGCACAGTACACAACTCAATACTCTGCTGGTGAGGAGTCTGAGGGCCGATTGGAGGGAGATGCATGCACCGGGTTTGGGAGGAGTTGGTGGCAGATTAAAGTGGCACCCAACTGAACTGTGCATTCCCAAATGAGGAGTGATGCACAGATCAGACATGTTAGGAGACTTTCAATGACAATGCAGGGAATCAGCAAAGTGGAGCTATGATGTGCTTTCATGTAAGACCAATCCCGCAAAATGGCACTAATTGATCTCTTTGTATTAACCCCTTGTTAACAGCGTGGAGATTCCCTAGAGCGGTTATGCACTCCAGCGCAACTGGGTAACTGGACAAGCTTCAGATGCGTGTTACAATTGTGGTGCTGGCAGCTTCACAGAAGAGAAGCCTCAGGTTCCCTCAAATAATTTCTGTTCCTGACTAAACATCTTTCCTCATATGTATCCTAAAAAGTATCATATTAGAGTGTAGTACATGAGGATCCAAGCATCTGCCCAAAGGCAGCACATCCAAGCACCTGGCCAAAGCAATCTCATAGCAGTCAGTCATGTAAAGGGTGCGGGTGGGGGGGGGGGGAACGTGCACCTTGAAACGAACCTTGAGCTGGCCTTGATTTCTGGGGCGATTACTTGCTGGCACTGGAACTAAGCCCTTGAACCCATATTCACTGATGAGTCATTAACAGAAATAGGACCTTTGCCGGCCGATGCTGACTCATGTCTGTTTCTCTCTGATGCTGCAGAGAGGAGCCCATCAAGAAGGCGGAGACTGGATTTATTGCTTTCTGCATAATTGCATACAGACAGGAGAGAAGAAGGAGATTTTGAGAGAGGAACCAGGCTCGCCAAAGGGAGAAGCAGGGGCAGCAGGGCCCCCTCCAGACACAGAGGATGAGGCTCACAGAGACATCGTGCATTGGTGTCTCGTAAGACCGAGGGTGTACAGAACTCGTATGTCTTATCTGCAGGTGAGCGAGAGACGATGTCACCGACACCTCCGCATGTCCAGGGATCTAGTGACTCAAATTTGCCACATTCTCCAGGAATAGACAGGGGACTATTGCCACTGGCTGTGAAAGTAACCACTGCACTGAACCTCTATATGAGTGGCACCTTCCAGCGATCCACCGGAGACCTTTGTGGGATTTCTCAAGCGTCCGCTCACAAATGCATTCATGAGGTCACAGACGATCTTTTTGTCAAGGCCCATAATTACATCAACTTTGACAGAGGCCAAGCAAGCCAGGAGGCCATAGCAGTGGGCTTTGCAGCGATTTCTGGATTCCTACAGGTGCAAGAAACTGGACACCGTCCAGGACAAAGCAGCCCACTTGAATGGCATCCCATCCACAAACATTCACTCCCTCCACCACTGATGCACAGTGGCAGCAAGTATGCACCATCTACAAGATGCACTGCAGGAACTTACCAAGTTTCCTCAGACAGCACCTTCCAAACCCATGACAAAAGCAGCAGACACATGGGAATACCACCACCTGTAAGTTCTCCAGGTCATTCACCATCCTGACTTGGAAATATATTGCTGTCGCTTCACTGTTGCTGGGTCAAAATCCAGGAACTCCATCCTTAACAGCACTCTGGGTGTACCTACATCACCTGGACTGTAATGGTTCAAGAAGGCAGTTCACCACCACCTTCTCAAGGGCAATTAGGGATGGGCAACAAATGTTGGCCTGGCCAGTGATGCCACATCCCATAAACAATGACTATTTACAGTGGAGGTTGGGGCGGCCTGCTGACTGCAGTAAGCCCTGTTGCCTGTGATGACTTTGGCAGGTGTCCTCTGGAGGCCAAGAGTTGGAAGACCTCAGCCTGCTTAAGGTGTCTTGCTGTGGGGAAGGTGGACCCTCCTCGGCCTGTGGTGCTGGAGGTGATGGGGTCACAAGTAGAGTGGATTGGGATCACTGGACACTCCCAGAGTCATTCTGGGTAGATGGTCCTGGGGTGTCCATCTGCTAGTCATTCTCCCTTTGGGAGCCTAAGGGCCCCTGGCTGACTCCTTGAGAAGGGACAGCTGAAGTGAGATCGAGGTGCCTCGACCCACTCTCTCGTGACCACTGGTGGATGCCACCAACGGCAACAGCGATGGAGTGCAGCTGCTGCACCAGGGCAGGGCTGATGTCCTGGACCAAGGTCTCTATGGTGGCCACCATCCTGGCAGTGTTGATCTCAGTGCATCGTCATGCTGGTGCTATCACCCTCAGACTGAACGTGGATGGACTCCTCCATCGTTCGTTGCAATCTGAGTAATACAGCCTACATTCCTTCCTGGTGTTCCTCTGATTGTCGCTGCAGCTCCACCAACTAATTTAGGGCTGAGTCCGGAGGCTTGTGATCTGACTTGGACTCAGCCGAATCCTGGCCTCCAGCAGTCCTCCAAGTGCTGACGACCTTGGATATTCCTACATCCGCCAGATTCTGCACTGTGCTTACCAGATTATGACCCTGAGCCTGCTCTAGAAATAGGTCCAACTGAAGTGTGTGTCTCTGCACTGGTGGACGGTGTTAGTGAGTGTTGTAATGGGTCTTCTGCTGTGGTGTCCTCAGGATCATCATTCAAGTTGTCATCGAGCTTAGGGCCTGACTGGTTGAGGCTGCTGGGCACTTGGCTGAGGTTCCTTTGAAAGAAAGTAGAGATAATTAGTGCATGGCAGGTGACTCTAAACAGGACAATGTACTCACAGTATGGTTGTCTGAGGGATGAGCTGGTGCAGGATCCTCAAGTAGGTGTTTGCCACCAATCTCACCATCGCCGCAGGCATGCTCCATGTCCTCTCCGGCCAGCTCAATGGCTTGGTTTTCAAATTGAGAAGGGACCTCTCCCTGCACCCCCCACCTGGCCTGGGACTTCTCCCTGTGATTGTGTGCAATCTTGTCCTGCATAAAGACAAATCGAGGGAGTGTGAACAAGATGCATGCCAGGGCAGATGATAAGGATGCCTGGCGTGTACGAGTAGAAAGGGGAGCCATGGGCAGGATGAGGGCATGGTCTCCAGAGATGAGCCCAGATGGAGATGTGAGGGTGTGTGTCAAGTGAGTGGTGATGTCCCTTGTGATGGTAGTGAGTGAGATGCCAGTAAATGCGTGATGGGCTTGTGAGTGTGTGAATTGAGAGTGATGAGATGATTGAATTACCCTGGCGGCATGGGTGAAATCGTTCATCCTCTTTCTGAACCGGGTGCCTGACCTCTTCGGTGCAGCGTTGGCACTGACCACCGCTGCCACTGCCTCCCAAACAGGATTGGTGAACTTGCTGGACCTCTGCAGCCAGAGAAGGGATAGAGGACATCACAGTGGGCCTTGAGTGCATCCAAAGGTGTTCCAGTGAGGTGTCATTGATTTTGGAGTCTGCGGTCTTCTTGGCTTTCAGGGCCGTGTCTTCAGTGGAGCAGTGCTGGACTGCAGACATTGGGAACGTTGTGTGCAGCTGCACTTTAAATATAGCGCCTGGAATGAGGAAGCGGTCAGCTCACAGTGGAGTGGGCAAATCAGAGGCAGCATGCCAGCGATCCAGTGCATTACCCATGCGTGCATAAGTAATGAGGTGGGAAGCAGATGATATGGTGCAAAAACCCGCCATTGCGTCCAGCAGGTAAAACACTGATTTTCACGATCGCCACCGTTCTTAGCGCACTGAAGGGAATATCTTCCCCATAGTCTGTCAAAACACTTTGAGGATATCTTGGATGAATTACCAAAAATCAGCATGAGCCAGTGCCTTCAGGAGAAAAGGAGCCGAAACAATGGCCAATTGAACAAAAAAAAGACTGCCCTTACTCTTTGTAATCAAAACATCTTTAAATTTGAGTTATACAATACCTGTTAAAGAGTAGGTAGGTATGCTAAAGGATAAAGTTGATAGAAATGTTAGCTTATCAGGAAAATGGCATTGGTGACATAATCTTTCACATCAGCATTCAAGATTGAATAAATTCTGAATCCAGTCATTTTGACTTACGAATCTATAACTTAAAACATAAAGGTTTGGGTCAGTAAGGCACGTGCACTGAAGAAACTCAAAATAATTAAAGGGCATATGTTCCTCTTTTACAGTAAAAAGATAAATAATTCTATTTTGTTTAATAGATTTTAATAGCTACCAAGCCAATAGGAGACCAGGTGGATGTTCCTGTGAGGCTTTTCTAACATGTAAGTTTGTGGGAATCATAGAAAAATAATGAATCTATAGTATCTGCAATAAGGATCCATTCGTCCTTTTCAAGAAGCCATTTCTTCTGCTTTAAGCAGCAAATTAATGGGCTAAGTTTTGCATATTAGCTAGAAGTTCTGCTGTTGGGGACAAAAGTGGGAGGAAACCCTGCTCCGTCAGGTGGTGGAATCCTGGAGGCTGATTTTGCTGGTAGCGGCCAATTTGAGGGCCAGCAGCTCAGCAGCTTTGACATTGCCACACTAATAGTGGCCACTGCTGAGGCTGCAACACCAGGGAAGTGATGCCCAAATGAACCTGGCAAATTTAGCCCAATGTTTCAACCAGCAGTGGAGTGTAAAATACTTGTACATAAAAGCTCCTGGAAAATGAAGAAAATCTACCCCAATAATAAAAGCAGCACAGAAAATCTGGAGGGGAATTGCAGTACGGAGAAAGATCCTCATTAATCATATCGTATAGCATACATACCATACCCAACACAAGGTCCACAAATTTACCTTTCCATGACATGGGCTCTGGTCAGAAAAGCAATTCTCTATGTATACTTTGCTTATGCTTCTGAATTATGGATGATAATCTAGGATAGCAAAAGTACTATAACCAGCCTTGTTATTTCCAGAAGAACAAAGTCGACGTTGGATCTGAAAAGGGATGGCCCTCTGCAATAAGAGGACTAGCATAGCTCTTACTATTTACTGACAAGATGATGGTGGCATGCAGGCTTTCCTACAATGTACATCATTTATGTGGAGAGACTAGTAAAGATGGGGTTATTCTCTTTAAAGCAGAGATGGATAAGGGGAGATTAAAAAGAGATATTCAAAATTCTGAAAGGTTTTGACTGAGTAAATAAGGAGGAACTGTTTCCTCTGGCAGGAAGGTTGGCAACTAGAGGCTATTTTAGACCTGGTAAAGTGTAGTAAGACAGAATTAACTAAGGACCTCAAAACATAGGATCCTTTAGGTAAGAGTGATCATAACATGATAGTATTTCACATTCAGCTTGGGTAAGAAAAATGTGGGTCTGAACTAGAGTCTTAAACTAAAATAAAGGCAATTACAAGGGTTATCAAGATAAAGTTGGCCAAAGTTGAGAAGGTAAATAGTTCAAAAGATAAGGCAGTAGAGAAGTAGTAGCAGACATTTATGGAGATATTTCATAACTCTCAACAAAGATATATGCCATTCTTGATGAAAAACTCTATGAGAAGGATTCATCATCCATGGCTAACTAAGGATGTTATGGGTGGTTCTAAATTGAAAGAAAGACATACAAGGCTGCAAAGATTAGTAGTAGGCCAGAAAAGTTGGGAAAATTTTAGAAACCAAAGGGATATAAATAGGTTAAGTGAGCAGCAAAAAATTGTCAGATGGAATAAAATTTAGGAAAATATGAAGTTGTCCACTTTGGCAGGAAGAATAGAAAAACAGAATATTATTTAAGTGAAGAAAGACTGAAGAATGTTATGGTCCTGAGGGATCTGGGTGTCTTTGAACATGAATCACAAAAAGTTAGCATGCAGGTACAGTGAGTAATTTGGAAGGCAAATGGAATGTTGGCCTTTACTTCAAGGGTGGGGTGGAGCATAAAAGTAGGGCAGTCTTGCTACAACTATATAGGGCTTTGGTGAGACTGCACCTGGAGTACAATGTACAGTTGGTCCCTTTATGCTTTTTTTTATTCTTTCATGGGATGTGGGCATTGCTGGCAAGGCCAGAATTTGTTTCCCATCCCTAACTGCCCTTGAAATTAGTCACTTGCAAGGCCATTTCGGAGGGCAGTTAAGAGTCAACCATATTGCTGTGGGTCTGGAGTCACATGTAGGTCAGACCAGGTGAGGATGGCAGATTTCCTTCCCTAAGGGACATTAGTGAACTAGATGGGTTTTTACAACAATTAATGATAGTTTCATGTCATCATTATTGAGACAAGCTTTAAATTCCAGATTTATTAATTGAATTTACTTAAGAAGGAATATACTTACATTGAAAGCAGTGCAGAGAAGATTCACTAGGTTGATTCATGGGATGAAGGGTTGTCTTATGAAGAAAGGTTGAACAGGTTGGGCCTATACTTATTGGACTTTAGAAGAATAAAAGGTGGTCTCGTTGAAACATATAAGGTTTTGAGGGGGCTTGACAGGGTAGATGCTAAAAGGATGTTTCCCTTTGCGAGAGAATTTAAAACTAGGGTGCATAGTTTCAAAATAAGGGGCCTCCCATTTACGTCAGAGCTGAGGAGGAATTTCTTCTCTAAGAGGGTTGTTAATCTTTGGAATTGTCTTCCACAGAGAGCAGTGGAGGCTGGGTCATTGAATATTGAATAAGGCGGATTTTTGATCAATGATGGAGTCTAGGGTTCGGAGGGGCAGACAAATTGAGTTAAGGTCATGATCATAACAGCCATAATCCTGGCGAATGATGGAGCAGATTTGAGGGGCTGAATGGTCTACTCCTATTCCTATTTCTTATGATTTTATGATTTTAGAACACAGATTTAAGATAATGGAAGTGAAATTTTTTTTGCACAGTGAGTTGTTTTGATGTGGAATGTACTGCTTGAATGGGAGTAAATTGGACAAGAAGTTCTGGCATTTATGTATGTGCAGTTTAATGTGGAAATCGGAAAGTTGCTATTGGATTTATTCCACTCCTCCACAAGCCCTGCCACACTCGTATCTAGGCAACATTCAGACACATGGGGCTGAATTTTTCTGTCGGCAAGCTGGGGGCGGGGCCTGCTAACTTATGCAAAAATGACATGGGATGACATCGGGCGGAACCCCTGACATCATCCCACCCCATTTAAATATTCAGGAAGGCGGGGGGGACAGTGCGATCAGCTGTCTGCCTGCCGACCTGTCAATGGCCAATTGAGGCCATTGACAAGGTAGTTAAAACAATTAAAGGCCCTGCCCATCCAACCTTAATGTTGGCGGGCAGGCAAGGAGCCCTGGCGGGCTTCTGAAAAAACATGAAACCTCAACCACCGGCGGGATGAGATTTCATATCAGTTTTAAAAAAGTTTAATAAAGTTTTTGTGCACTTTATTAACATGACCCATCTCGTGTGACATTGTCACATGAGGGGACATGTTAATGATTTTTTTTATTTTTCTATTTTTAAACTTTGGCAACCTTTCAGCGATCTCCCTGATGCACCACTTAGCCTCAGGGAGATGTGTGCTCTTTCGTGCGCATGTACAAAAGAGCGCACTCTCACACTTGGGGAATCCTCCCCCGCCAGCACAGGAAATGCATAATGCTTCCCGTCGGGCGTTGCACTGGGCGGGCCTTAATTGGCCTGCGCACTTAAAATGGCGGCGGGGCCCGTTTCAGTGACGGCGATCGGCTGCCCGCCCGCTGCCGAGTCAGTTGGTCCTGCCCACCTGTCAAGGGCAAAATTCAGCCCATGAAGTGCGTGACGTTGTGGTATTTACCTGCTAGGTACCAACAAAGCACACTAGAAGAAGCTAGAGGTTGTCCACTCAAAAAATAAATGATAATTACTGCCAACAATCACTTTGGCACTGAAAATGAACTCTTCCAAAGGTACAGTCTCATTCAATCATATTTTAATTATTATTGGAGTTTTTTTTCTTCTTGTGTCTTTTATCTCTCGCCTTTTTTTCTCTGGGTGGAATTTTCCATGCCTGCTGGCATCAGGCGTGCCCGGCGGCATGAGTGGACAATATAGCAAGAAGGCCAGAAATAGTTTGCGATCATCTGCTCAGCCTGTCAGTGGTGATCCACGTTGCCCACCATCAGGTGTCGGGAACCTCATAGTTATACAACTGCATATCATTATAAGGCTTGACCACCGGAATCATCCCCCCACACTGGATCGTCTGCCCACAACAGCATATATATAACGTGCACTTGGCAGGCTGCACTTTGACGGGAACTCAGAAGTGAGTGCACAGCAATGTTGCGCAGCGCTCGCCTGGGTTGCCTGTTGGATTTCAACGTTGAGATGTGTTGGAGGGCGTGGGGACAAGGGCTGCCATACGGTTGAAAGCATGTGTGAGAAGTGGGGGAAGGAAGAGACTAAGAATTAGGGAAACCTTGTATAAAGTGACCATTCCTCTGCAGCTCAGACAGTTCAGATGCAGCCGCATTGACAGGATTGGAGTCGGGCCTCTAGCTTATCTGCCCCCTTAAGCAATGCAGAGGCTTGAAAGTGTCACCAAGTGCTCCTGAGCTTTTCACCCCTCAGGCAACAGACTGCACATTAATGAGTATTTTAATAGACTGCAGAACAGTTGGATGACTGGGCATGTTGTACAATCTCCTTGCTTAAGCTGGCTGTGGAACAGTCACTGACAGAGGCGACCATAGTCCCTTGTATTGTCATCATCCCAGTTTGAACCAGTCTCCCTCATGGTTCAAGCTAACAGTGCAGCCTTGCAGTGCTGGTTAGGAGAATGCCTGCACCTGAGCTGAGAGCACAGCATGCAGTCCAGTGGGCAAAGCTGCCGCCAATCGATCAGGTGGAGTGGGGCAGAGGTGGTTGGGGTTTCAGGCAGCCATGCAGCACATTAAACTCTGGCCATCCAAGTGGTAGCCAGTAACCACCATCACCAACCCCCCCCCACCCCCCCCACCCCACCCCCAACCCCCATCCCCGGATGCATTAAGGGGCCTTCAGACTTAACCAAGAGAGGTTCTTAGTATACCTAAGCTAACCCATCTCTTTCATCCTGCAGGAGGAATAGGAGTACATCAGAAGCATGGAGCCTGGTGAACTAGCTGTATGCCTCATGGCGTACAGAGAGTGGAGACGATGGAGAAGAGAGCAATAGAGGCGCCTGGCTGTGCAGGGGGCTGCGCAGCATCCTCAGGGAGAAGGGGCGGCTGGGGCTCCCAAACAAGCCATTGAAAAGCCACAGCAAGCTGTTGTTGGTTGATACCTAGCTAGATCCAAGGTCTGTAGAAGCCGCCTTTCATTCCTGCAGATGACCGACAACAAGTGTCACCGAAGACCGCGCATGTCTAGGAAACTGGTCGCTCACATCTGCCAGCTACTGCAGGATTTGGCACCATGGGGACATGGAAGGCGTCCACTGCCAGTGGCTGTGAAAGTGACTGCGGCGCTCAATTTTTACACTAGTGGCTCCTTTCAGGGCTCCACAGGTGACCTCTGTGGGATATCACAAACCTCCACCCACAAATGCATCCATGAGGTCACGGATGCCATCTTCACGAGGGCACACAACATTGTACATTTTGCCCGGGAGCCAGGATGCTAGAGTGATTGAATTTGCCCAGCTCTCGGGTTTCCCACAGGTGCTGGGTACAATTGACTGCACTTATGTGACACTCAGTTCTCCATCGCAACAAGGGGTCAACTATGTCAAGCGCAAGGGCTTCCATTCACTGAATGTGCAGCTGATGTGCAACTACCACAAACGCATCCTGCAGGTCGGCGCAAGGTTTCCAGGGAGTGTCTACAACCCCTACATTCTCAGTCGGTCACAGATCCCTGATGTCTTTCAGGGTCCATAGAGACTTCAGGGTTGGCATCTAGGGGACAAGGGCTACCTGCATAGGATGTGGCTGATGACACCTGTGTGGCGACTTCAGACTGCAGCAGAGCAGAAGGATGATGATGACATTCAGTGAGGACACTTCATAGATCTTCACATAGCCTCTGTAAATGTTTGACTCCTGTCTGGCCGAGGGCAGCTCCCTTGCGCTCTGCGATCAAGGTCATATCATGGAGATGCAGCCATGAAACTTTATGAGCACCTGATCCTTTGTCCGCCTTCAGCACCTGACCCCTTCAGTAGCACAGCATCACTGGTCACAGATGCTGAAGAGATGGGGCCAGCCCCACATTAAAGGTGCTGAGAGCACACTGAGAGAATGATGGAACTCTGTGACGTCTGCCAGAATGACAAGCACCATCTAGGTGCAAACATCATTGCTATGTCCAGGGAATGTGAAGCTGGACCATCACTTTGGTCTGAAGGCTGCACAAAGCACAGGGCAGAGGCCCTGGACTGAGACACCTGTCTTTATCCTATTCAGGAACCAAGGTTTCACACCTGAGTGGCACGAACAGTGCTCATCAGAACAAGGAGACAGTCTTAGGAGTTTATTGACAATAGTGAATATTATGTACAAGTGATTAACACCCATGCCCAGGCTGTGCAACTACATAATTTTAACGCTTGGCCTAAATAGCTAAGTGGTTATGGTACTGGGTTTGTAACCCCAAGATCAAGAGTTCAAATCTCACAATGGCAAACTATGAAACAATGTAACTTCATCTGAAACAGATGGAAATGTGTTTGTACTCGAAAGAGTTACATAATTTTAACAGCTTGGCCTAAATAGCCAAGTGGTTATGGTACTGGGTTTGTAACCCCAAGATCAAGAGTTCAAATCTCACAATGGCAAACAATGAAACAATGTAACTTCATCTGAATAGGAACAGATGGAAATGTGTTTGTACTCAAAAGAGTTACATAATTTTAACTTTTATAACCCTGTCGCTACATCTTGGTGCTCCCTGGAGATCCACAATGGAGGTGGAGGCAGCTTGCTGACTGCTACGCCCTGCCTGTGATCACCTTGGCAGGTGTCCTCTGGAGGGCCGAGACGTGGAGGGCCCCGGCCTGCTTTCGGGGTCCTGCTTTATGGCAGTGGCAATCTCCTTGGCCTGTGGAGCTGGAGCCGCTGAGATCACAGGAAGAGGGGATTCCTATGGGCCAGACACTCCCAGAGTTGCCTGGGTGGGTGACCCCAGGGGGTACACCTGCTGATGCTCCTCCCTTTGGCTGCCCAATGGCCCCTGGCTGACTCCTTGAGGAGAAGGGGTAGATGGAGTGAGATCGGGCTGCCTCGCACCCATCTCTCGTGCACATTGTTGATAGCTAACTATGGTGTGGCGAAGTTCAGCCCACACAGCAGTGCAAGAGCGACATCCTGGACCAAGGTCTCCATGGCGGCCACCATCCTACCAGTGTTGACCGCCCGTCAAGGTGCGTTGGCATGCCAGTGTTATCACTTCAGCCTGAAGGCTGACCAACTCCTCCATCATACCTTGCAATCTGAGGAGTGCAGCGGACATCCCTTCCTGATGTTCCGAAGCTTGCCTTTGCAGCTCCAACAACTATGACATGACCGAGTCTAGAGGCTCGTCATCTGATCTGGACTCAGCAGATTGTTGTCCTCCAACAGTCTTCTGAGTGCTGGGGTCCTGGGAAGTCCCTGTCGCTGCCTGCTGTGGAACAAAAAGTGTGATGTGCTCACCAGATTCTGATCCCAAGGCTACTCTGAAGATAATGAAGGAAGAAACACTGAATTGCGTCTGGCTATGCTGGACTTCGAAAATAAGAACTGAGGTTTTTAAAATGCACAGAAGCCAGTAGCCAGAATGCTGCAGGGTGACTCCCTCAGAGAAAATAGAACCCCGCCCTATTACCAGCCAAGGTACTTCTAAAGGACACCTAGAAACTAATTGCTCCCTCCAGTCAAGACAATGGGACATAATAGGAGATGAGCATCATCTCATCAAGACATCCTGTGAGCAATGCCCAGATAGATTTGTGAGTTTGTTTCCCACTTGGAATATATAAAGTAGGGGCTAAAAGTGAGCTGAGAAGCTGCCCTAGGGTCTGTATGTTGCTGGGTGTTCTGAGAGAGACCAAGTGCTGGAAGTTTGACTCAGAAGTAACAACCACACACAGTACCCCTGGAAATCGCCATTTTGTAGGTATCTCGATCTCTCTCCCACTCTACGGAATTAAACACGACTGGAACCTCGAATCCGACTACTCGTCTACCAGAGTCAATTCTACTGGAATCTCGAATTGCAATGGCTGCAACGCTCAATCACCTACTCCCCATGAGTCAAGAACTGTTCCATATATCTTATTCACTTACTTCAAGCTAAATTCTTACTTTTAATCTGTATGACCATATATGCATGCGGTTTTATCCTTTCTTGCCTTTAGCAGTTAATAAACTTACTCTTACCTTTAACTCAAGAAAGACTGATCAAATTGGCTCCTTCAAAACCAAAATGATTGGGTCTGGAGAAAAGCATTCACGAAAGGGATGCCTTTTACACTAAATCTTGTTGGAACCAACAGTGGGGTGGGGGAGGGGTGGGTGGGAGTTGCTGAATAAAGACAGGGAGCCAGTCTCCTCACCTGAGGCATAACAATTTGGGGGTGTCCTGGCCAGACAATGACAAATTGAGGGGTCTTGCCTGGATCAACAACTTTGGGGAGCTTCCCCTGGGGCTGGTTCCTAACACTAGGTCCCACCGAGATGTGTGTCTCTGTGCTGAGTGGAGGGTTTGGGTGAGTGCTGAGACAGGACTTCAAGAAGGGTGCCTTCAGATCCTCTTCAGAGGTTTCTTCTGGGCTTGATTGGAGGCCCTGGGTTGTGGACTCCGTCAGCTGTTTGGCAGATATACCCGCAAAAGCAAGGAGAGATAATTCATGCATATAAATAAACTTACTCTTACCTTTAACTCAAGAAAGACTGATCAAATTGGCTCCTTCAAAACCAAAATGATTGGGTCTGGAGAAAAGCATTCACGAAAGGGATGCCTTTTACACTAAATCTTGTTGGAACCAACAGTGGGGTGGGGGAGGGGTGGGTGGGAGTTGCTGAATAAAGACAGGGAGCCAGTCTCCTCACCTGAGGCATAACAATTTGGGGGTGTCACATTTGAGTTGAGAGTGATATGGCCTGTGAAACAGGACATATCACTCACAACATGGCTGTCTGATGGATGTTGCACTGCTGGATCTTCACTTGGTAGAGCACTGCGACCTCACCGTTGGCATAGGAATGGTCCAGATCCTCACCAGCCAGCTGGATGGCTCTATTTTCAAAGTCCATGAGGACCTTGATTTCAGGCATTCCTCCACCAGTTTGAGATCTCTGTCTCTTGTTGTGTGCCAGCTTGTCCGGCATGAATAGGGAGGGAGAGGGCATAAGCAGGACACCAGTCAGGCTGGATGATAAGTATGCCTGGCATTTGTGAAGGTGAGTGGTCCTTGAACTGGCAGTGAGTGAAGGCCCTGTGGATGTGTGATGGATTTGTGAGTATGAGTTGAGAGTGATGTGAAGAGTGACTTACCCTGGATGAACAAAGGAGATCATTCATCCTCTTGCAGCACTGGGTGGCCGTCTTCTTTTGTAGGGCATTGGCACTGACCACACTGCCACCGCCCTCCAAGACAGATTGGTGATATTGCTGTCCATCCTGTGGTCAGAGTGCGGATAGGCGACATTACTGCGGGCCTCCAGTAGACCAACAGACGCTCAAGGAATGCATCATTGAACCTGGGGGCTGCAGTCTTTTTGCCTTCGGGGCCATGTCTTCCGTGCAGCAGTTGTGGGCTGGAAGCACTGAGAGATGTGCATATGGCTGGACTTTAAATATGGCCCCCGACGTGATGAAGCAGTGAGGTGATAGTGTGGCAGGCGAATGAGAGCCCACCTGCCTTGGAAATGGCATGTTTCCTGGAAATGCATAATTAATGCGGCAGGTTTGGGATGATTCGGCGTGAGAAGCCACCATTGCAGCTGACAGGTAAAACTTTGTTTTATCCGCCTACTACCACACTTAGTGCAAATCCACCCTATCTTTTAATTTCACCTTCTATGCATGATTTTATATTTAAATATTGTAACTTACGTTTCCAGGTTTAAAATATATGGCTTGATTTTTGTCTGGTTCTGAATGCTTGAATGGGGTCAGGAATAACCAAAACATTGAATTTTTTGCACTAATTTCAAACTTGCAGTGCCTTCCTGACTCTGCACAATTTTTGTGTGTCCTTTTTGCAGCTTGGGAAGGCCTTGGCTCTTGATCCCGTGTTCACCTCTTCTGTGAGCTCCGTAGGAAATTTGAAATACCTCCCCTCCCCCAGTCCACCTTGTACACCACGGTCTAGATCATTAATATATGTCAGGAAAAGCATGGGTCCCCTGGGAACTCCAGTACAAGCCTTCCTCCAGCCTGAAAACCATTAATTAACCACTACTCTCTGTTTCCTTTCACTCAGTCAATTCTGTATCCATGTTGTTACTGTCCCTTTTATTCCAAGAGCTATAACTTTGCTCACAAGTCTGTTGAGTTGAAAGCCTTTTGGAAGTCCATATGCACCGCATCAACAGCTTTGTCCTGAACAACCCTCTCTGTTACCTCTTCAAAAAAACTTCAGCAAGTTAGTTAAACACAATTTTCCCTCAAGAAACCCATGCTGGCTTTCTTTGATTAACCCACATTGGTCCATGTAACTATTAATTTTGTCCAGAATTATTGTTCCCACAAGTTTCCCCACCACCAAAGTTAAACTGACTGGCCTGTAGTTGCTGGGCTTATCTTTATATCCTTTTTGGACAAGGGTGTAACATTTGAGATTCTCCAGTCCTCTGGCACCACTTGGAGTTCAAGGAAGAGTGAAAAAATTATGGTCAGAGCCTCTGCGATTTTCACTCTCACTTTCCTCAGTATCCTTAGATGCACCTCATCGGTCCTGGTGCTGTATCCAAGTACTGACAGCCCCCCAAAACATCTTCTTTATCAATTTTAAACCCTTCTAGTATCTGAATTACCTCCTCTTTCGCCATAACCTGGGTAGCATCTTCTTCCAATCTAAGGGCAGATGCAAAGTATTCATTTAATACCTAGCTATCCCCTTTGCCTGCTTCCCTAAATCTACTTTTTGGTCCCTAATTGGCCCTACTCCTCCTTTTACTATTTATATGTCAATAGAAGACTTTGGAATTCCCTTTTATGTTGGCTGCCAGTCTCTTCTCATACTCCTTCCTTACTTCTCTTATTTGCTTTTTCACCTGCCCTCTGAACATTCTATATCAGCCTGTTCTCGATTGTAATTTTTACCTGACATCTGTAATAAGCACACTTTTTCTTCTTTATCTTAATTTCTATCTTTGAGGGTATGGGGTGTATGAGGGAGCATGAAGAGTATGAGTGGCAATGGAGGGGGCATGGTGAGTATGAGGGGGCATGGACTGGGCATGGGGTGTATGGGGGCATGGGGGTCATGGGAAATATGAGGGGTATGGAGGGGATTGGGATGTGGGGGAGCATGAGGAGTATGAGAGTATAAGGCAGCATGGAAGGGGCTTGAGGAGTATGAGGGGGCACAGAAAGTATGAAGGGGCATGGGGGGTGTTTGGAGTTGAGACGTCTGGGGGGGATGGTGTAAGAATGAACAATGTTGGGAGCCAGGACACTGTCCCTGTGTAATGAGGTGGGCCTTCTAACTAGCTTGCCTCAGCACCATATTCCTCCCACATTCCGTCGTGGCTCATCAAACTGACCCCTCCTCTTGCACGTCTCTCAAAGACAAAAAATATGGCAGGAATTGGGTTTGGAGGCAGATTTGGATTTCAGAAGTCAGGAATGGGCCTGACTCTCATTTCCCTGCCCAAGATGAAAACTCAGGTTTGTATGTCTCAGTAATGATTTTTCAATCTGATTGGCTGAAGAGACATACTGCTGCTTGCCCTGATCCCTTTTAGATTGTGTTGTATCGGACATGTTACCATGTAAATGTGGGCAGCTTTAATCAAGTATTAATTAGCATGGATGTTTCACCATTTGTTCACCGCTGATTACAAAATCTGGATCAATGACTTAGCCACTAACCCTGCATTGATTATTTCAAAGTGCACTTCCTGCAAGCACCATACAATAAAAATGTACAATATGCATGGAAGTTGGATTAAAAAAAATGTAAAGGGATGTGCTTCCTTACAATCACTGAAGTTTACAGCCTAGAAAGAAACAATATTTATGTTTGAAGAAAGTGGCTCACTCTCTCCTTATAGCCTTGCATCTTTCTCTACTTCAAATGTATATCCATTTTTCCTTAATGATGGCCCGCAACTTCTGAGTTGGATTTGGGGAGTACCCCAAAGATATGCTGCGGAATCCCTCTGGGAAGTTGCTAGGGGGTGAATTTTCCTCCCGACACGCTCGAGCGTGAAGTAATGTGAGACGTCGTTGGATGAGTATGCTGCTGTCATCGCGCACTCATGTGATATTTCAGTCGGTGGGCACGAGCAAGAGTCGGCAGTGCGCCTCCCGACAATTAAAAAGCATATTAAGGCTATTAATGTATTAATTAGCCTGGATTTTTCACTGCTCGTCCAAAGTTATGGTTGGCAGGCGGGCAAATCGGCCAGGGGGCCTTTGGATTTTTGAGGAAATCTCATCCAAGGGTGTGGTGAGATTTCCAATATTAATTTAAAAAAAAACATTTGGGCAGAATTTTTATAATCTATATGTTTAGGTGAATGAGTCTGATGTGTGGACTTTTTTTCTACATTTTAAAATCTTTATTTGATGGTTTTAAATTCTTTAGCTCCCTGAGGCAGCTCTCTACCTTCAGGGAGCTTTCTTCCGCGCTCCCCCTCGGCCATGCTGACTGCATGCTTGCCCTCCCTCTGCCCCCATCCCGGCAGCGCTGAGCCTTTCAGTGCTCCTTTAATGCTGGCTGGCCACTAATCGGCCAGCCAATGTGAAATCACGATTGGGGGCTGATTGCAGGTAGTGGGCTGTTTCCCGGCTGCTCCTGGGCCCACCCACCGCGCACGCCCGACAATCTCAAACTCCTGCCCCAGCTAAGTGTTTGCATGGCAATTGCCCAGAAGTGCACCCTTCCTCTGGACAATTGTGCTGAGCTGGGAACCATCCGAAAATGTGGTTTAAATCACAAACTTCCGATGGTTCCACCGAGGTTATGCGAACAGTTTCTCAGAAGAACTTAGAAGAATTAAAACCTCTTCTAAGTTCTGATTAACTATTGTCAAGACCCAGGCCAATCCCGCAGGACTCCCCCACACCCCCAACCCACCTCCCCTGCCACGGGGCTAGCCCCACCATTCTGGACCTCCGACTGACCCCCCTCACCATCCCAGACTGCGCCCTGACACCCCACCGCAGAAATCCTATACACTTACCTTAGACACTTACCTTCTCCCTGGTCTGTCAATTTCCTGACCCTTTAAAAATACCTGCTTTACAGCAGCAAGTGCAATAAAAAAGGGGGCATGGTCTTCTTGAATATGCTGGAGCTACACTTCACTGGGGACTGCAAGGAGTCTTTCGATGCAAGCCCAAGTAGCTTCGGCAACTGGAAGTGACAACATAATTTTCAAGGCCGGGTAAGTAGGTATTAATTTCTTCTAATTCCTGCAGGCCAGCAATTTTCGATGCTAGTCAGAGGTTACGGCCCAATGTGTAATGGTTTCTAACATGAGTCTTCCCTGTGGCAAAACATTTTATTCTCCAAAACCCCTCTGTGTAGAGTTTGTTCCTGATTTCAATCTTGGCTCTCAGAAGCTGTTTTAAATAAATTATCCATTGTCACTGATGCCCCAACCAGAGGAAATACTTTTCTCCCTTTTTCACTTAAAAATACACTGTAAAAAAAACCGTACACATTAGAAACAAAATAGAATTATGCTGAGAGTTGTGTGTAGCAAGAATTCCAGTTTAGAGAATATTAGTTTGAAAGTCTTTAAATAATAATTTATGATACTAATTTCTAGCAGAACTTTTAGTCACTTATTTCTTTTAATTCTTTCTTTGAAACATAATAATACATTAAATTAAAGGGTGGATTTTCGTGTGGGTTTGGGAAAATCTGACCTGCGCACTTTTGTGCCTTCCAAAATATACATCCATCCCATGTGTGACTCAGCCTAGGATTTTTACTTTTCCACACACAGTGGGGCTTGCAGTGCATTTTGTGAGCCATGATGGAGTGCGTAAGTCGTGTGGGTGTGGAGATGGGCTGGTTAGAAGGCCCATCTCAGTCTTCCAACACAGCAGCGCAGCACACAACATCGTTTAAAGACCTTTAAATCTCAACCCTCACTCTCCCATGCATTCCTCATACCACCCCAGGCCCCCTCAGATTGCCCGTCCCCACTCTGATCCTTTATGCTACCCCTGCCCCTCAGATCCCCCAGCTCACTCCGTGCCACCTCCAAACCCCCCATGTATCCTCCATAGCCACTCGCCTAGTATGCACTGTGTATGGTTCTCAGGAGCCACTCACTAGAAATGGGAATTATTATAAAATCACTGAAAAAAAACCTCTAACAATCTAATAAAATCCTGAATCCAAACACCCTCTCCTTGTTAGGAATAAATGGGCCTTTTTCAGGTTGGCAAATAGTAACTAGTGGAGTGCCACAGGCATCAGAGCCAGGGCTTCAACTATTTACAATCTATATCAATGACTTGGAAGAAGGGGCTGAATGTATGGTAGCTAAATTTTCCAATGATACCAAGATAGGGAAGAAATTAAGTTGTCAAGACGAGGTAAAGAATCTACAAAGGGAAATAGATAGGTTAAGTAAGTGGGCAGGAATTTGGCAGATGGAATATAATGTGGGAAAATGTGAACTTGTCCATTTTGGCAAGAAGAATAGAAAAGTAGGGTACCATTTAAATGGAGAGAGATTGCAGAACTTGGGTGGTACAGAGGGACCAATACATGAATCACAGAAAGTTAGTATGCAGGTACAGCACGTAATTAGGAAAGCAAATGGAATGTTGGTGTTTATTGCAAGGGGAATGGAATATAAAAGTAGGGAAGTTTTACTGCAGTTGTACAGGGCATTGGTGAGACCACATCTAGAATACTGTATACAATTTGCTCTCCTTATTTGAAAAGGTATATAATTGCATTAGAAGCAGATCAGAGAAGTTTCACTTGACTCATTCCTGGGATGAAAGGCTTATCCTGGTTTTCTAACTGCATTGTTAAAACTTTCTTAATAATAGATTCCAGCCTTTCCTGACAACTGACTGGCCTGTAGTTCCCTCTTTTCTCTCTCTCTCTCTCTCCTTTCTTGAATAGCGGTGTTACATTTACTAACTTCCAATCTGCTAGGGCTGTTGCAGAATCAAGGGAATTTTGGAAAATCACAGCCAGTGCATCAACTATCTCTGCAGCTATCTGTTTTAATATCCTGGTATGTAGGTCATCAGGTCCTGGTGATTTGTCAGAAATTAGTTTCTTGAGTTTCTCCAGTACTTTTTCTCTGCTGATATTAATTATCTTAATTTCCTCATTGTTATTAGCTCCTTGGTTGCTCTCTATTTCTGGTATGTAAATTGTGTCTTCCACTGTGAAGACATACACAAATTATCTGTTTAATGTCTCTACCATTTCCTAATTCCCCATGATAATTTCTCCTGTCTCCCTGTCTAAGGGATCAATGTTTACTTTAGCTTCTCTCTTCCTTTTTATATACTTATAAAAACTCTTACAATCTGTTTTTATATCCTGGCTGGTTTACTCTCACTCTATTTTTTTCCTTTTAACAACATTTTGGTGACCCTTTGGTTTCCAAAACACTCCCACTCATCAGACTTCATACTATTCTTTGGAACATTATAAGCTGGGCATCAGGAGGCCAGAGGAGAGGGATGAAAACACAAAGGAGAAGGAGCTACTAGCCTGAGCACAGGATTTGTAGGCACAGGTGACAAAACTAATGCCGAAAGAAACTGTGACTCTCCAGGTAGATGGTCACAGACATCTGTGCCCTTGTCAGTGTGAACCTGTGCAGCATCCCACAGGTGGCAGCACAACAGGTGACAGATGCTCTTTTTATCGATGCTAGACAACACTTCAGGGTCACAACTGCTAGGGCATCGTGGACTCAGAAGGCATTGGGTCTAGTGCTTGGTGGGGTCAGGTGCTGCCTTGCAATACCCTCCTGAAAGGATTTCGATCATTGAGGTGATCTGCCGCACTCTCCATAACATGGTGCAGACCTTGAGGATGGTAAGCCAAAGGTAAGAGAGGAGGATGAATTAGCAGCAGAGGGAGGTGACCAGAAAGATATCACTGCTGCATGATGAGGTGGCCTCCTCCTGCCTCCCGCCAGAAAACGGGCCCCCTCCTCTCCCTCGTGGGTGTCAGTCCTCCAGTTCCCCTGTGGCATCTTGGGACCTTGTAGTGCAGTTTGCAGGCTTTGGCACAAACTCTTTCCCTCAGGACAACCAGCTGCCTCAGTGATGGCTGCCTTAGATGTCTGAAACCTGCCTCTATTCCCTCCCTCACCAACTTTAATTGGACAGGGAACTCATCTCCATGTCAATTAAGGGCTCATCCCCAGGAATATCGGAAACTCTGTTTCCCACTGAAGGCAGGTTTCTGAAACAAAATCAGACCCAGTTCCTGTTTTCTTCCTTCAGGGATGAGATCAGGCCCCGTTTTCTTATTTATACAATCATAGAATGGTTAAAGCTCAGAAGAAGGCTATTTGGGTCCATCGTGTCTGTGCTGGGTCCCTGCAAGAGCAATTCACTGAGTGACACTCCCTCATCTTTTCCCTGTAGCCCTTCAAATTTTTGTGTTTCAGGTAATCCTTCAATTCTCTTTTGCAAACCACTATTGAATTTGCCTCCATCATACTCTTAGGCAATGCATTCCAGGTCCTAACCAATCAATGTAAAAAAAAAGTTATTCCTCAGGTCGCCATTTTTTCTTTTGCCAATCACATTCAATTGGTGTATGCTGGTTCTTAATCCTTCGACCAATGGGAACAACTTCTCTCTATCTACTCTGTCCAGAATGCATTTGATTTTGAATACTCCTATCAAATCTCCTCTTAACCTTTACTTCATGGAGATCAGCCCCAGCTTCTTCAATCCAGCTATGTAACTGAAATTCTTCATCCCTGAAACCATTCTTGTGAATCTTTTCTGCATCCTCTCTAATGCCTTCACATCTTTCCCAAAGTGTGGTGCCTAGAACTGGATGCAATACTCCAGTTACAGCTGAGCTCCTGTTTTATACAAGTTTAACATAATTTCCTTGCTCCAGATAAGACTTCTTGAAGCCGTCACAAGATAACCACCTAAGCTGGATAGATATGCAAAAACTACAGACTGGGATGAACTATGTTGACAGATTAGCAATTTGTGAATGTTCTGGAGGACTGAAGAAAAGTCAAAGGGGAGCAATCCATGCAGGTAGCTCTGACATGGAAAGTTGAACCTAAGAAAATTGTAATAACAAACTGAATGGTAATGTGGAAGTAAATACCCCTGAGTTTTGTTATAGCCAGCTGGATACATAGCTTTAAAGACTTGAGGCAGTTATACTATTTTGAATTTTTCCTTCCTAACCAAGTTATTAAGTAGTGTCAAATTTAACATGAAACTGTATGTTTCCAGTTACTTGGGAACTACAAAATATTTCAAATCCTTCCCTTCTCATTATGAGGAACTTGTTCGTGTGAACAGCATTGACTATCTTAGTCACCCATTAACTGCAGCTTCCTCCAAATAATCACACTAGATTACTTTGGAGGCATCTGGTCTGATAATAGAGGTTAATTTCTTTGCTGGCTGCATAGACTTAAGAATTATTGCAATCTTTTCTAATATGGTCTAAGCCCCTGCTGCTGTTGACACTGACAATTGGCTAGTGCTGGTCTGCCTCCTTTGCTGTGTGCAATTTTGGGCACCACATTATAGACATCATAAAAAAAATGGAAAAGGTGCAGTGTATTTACTAGAATATTACAAGGAGTGGAAGTTATAGTTACGAAGAAAAATTTGAGAAGCTGACGATACAAAAATAGGTGGGAGGGCACGTTGTGATGAGGACATAATCTTCAAGGGGATATAGATAGGTTGAGTGAGTGGGCAAAATTTGGCAAATGGAGTTTAATGTAGGAAAGTGTGGAATCATGCACTTTGGTGGGAAAAATCAGAAGGCAGACTATTATTTAAATGGCGAGAGACTCCAAAAAAGTGCAGCACGGAGGGATCTGGGTGTTCTTGTGCATGAAACACAAGAAGTTAGCATGCAGGTGCAGCTAGTAATTAAGAAGGCAAATGGAATTTTGGCCTGTATTGCTAGGGGGTTGAAGTTTAAAAATAGGGAAGGCTTGTTACAACTGTACAGGGTATTGGTGAGGTTGTACCTGGAGTACTGTGTACAGTTTTGGTCCCCGTATTTAAGAAAGGATATACTGGCATTGGAGGCAGTTCAAAAGAGATTCACTTGGGATGAAGGGGCTGACTTATCAAGAACTGCTAAACAGGTTAGGTCTTTATTCATTAGAGTATAGAAGAATGAGTGGTGATCTTATTGAAACATACAAGATTCTGAGGGGGGCTTGACAGGGTAGATGTTGAGAAGATATTTCCATTAGTGGATGAACCTCAAACTAGGGCACATAGTTACACAATAAGGAGACACTCACTTAAAACTGAGATGCGAAGGAATTTCTTCTCTCAGAGGGTAGTGAATGTCTGGAAATCTCTGCCCCAGAGAGCTGTGGAGGCTAGATCACTGAATGTATTTAAAGAGGAGGTAGATAGATTTTTGAAATATTGGGGAGTTGAGGATTATGAGGAGCTGGGACGAAAAAGGAGTTGAGGCCTAGGGCAGATCAGCCATGATCTTATTGATTGGCAGGGCAGGCTTGACGGCCGAATGGCCTTCTCCTGCTCCTATTTCTTATGAGACAAGGAGGGTGGGACAAGACTAGGTGGCTCATGTAAAGAAAAACACTGGTGCAGACTTATTGCCCGATGGCCTGTTTCTGTATTATGGTCAATTAGGAGTCACATGTGTCAATGACCTTGACAAGAATAGTTTCGCTATAACTAACTCGATAACTAAAGTAGAACTCTCCCCTAGAGGTTACCCATGCTGCTAGCCCATTGATTTACACAGATTATGTGATCTTACAACACAGGATTATTCTTAAAGCTACAGTCCTATGCTTATCAAAACTATAACTACTACATTCCTCCCCCTTTAACTTTTCTGTACATTTTGTATTTACAAGGATATTTATCTCATGACATTACAATATTTACACAGGTCATGAAATTACAAGTTCAATCTTTCAGGTGGTTTCCTGATTGGTGTGGAACGTCATAGCTCCACGACTTTTGATTCTTTTGCAGGAACTACATTCTCTGGAACCGCATTAACATCAGGTACCTCATTAGGTACAGACAGTTCAGTGTCTTCCATTCCGGCAGAGACATCGGGTGTGTCTATCCTTGGTTGACCAACTTCAACAGGAACCACAGGTTCAGCAATAGTTACAGGTGGAACATCATTTTGTTGGGGGTATCTCCCTTCTCCTTAAATGATCCACATGTTTACAGGTGACCCGGCCCTCCACTTACACATGGTACAACAATGGTCCGGTCACGGAGCTTACTTTACTAGGTAACCACTTCGGTCCTCCCTTGAAATTCTTTACATACACTGTTTCTCCAATAGTAAATTGTCACTCACGACTATGCAAATTATTAGTCACTTTTTGGTTCCCTTGACTCTTCTGCATCTTCCCATCCAAATTGGGAAATATCAGTTTGAAGACAGCACCTCATCAGCAATTCTGCAGGCGTTGCACCTGTCGTAGTGTGTGGGGTTGTTCTGTAGTGAAATAGGAAATGAGCAAATCTACTTTCCAATGATTCACCTGTTAACTTTTTCATTCTCACCTTAAAAGTTTCTACTACTCTTTCTGCCAGTCCATTAGGTGACAGATGGTACGGCGCAGTCTTCACAAGGTTGATACCACTGAGGCTGACAAATCATTGAAACTCAGCGCTTGTAAACGCAGTACTATTATCTGAGATGATTACCTCTGGCAATACATGGATGGCAAAACTTTGGCATAGTTTTTCTATAGTACCGCCTGATGTTGGCGATTTTACCTCATAAACATCTAACCACTTGGGATGAGCATCTATAATCAGTTCCAATCAGAACCAAACATGGTTCCAAGGAAAGGACTGATATAATCTATGTGCAATCTCACCCAGGGTCTACCAGGCCACTCCCATGGGTGTAATGGGGCTGCCACCAACAACTCTTGTAGCTGTTGACATTGCACACAGTATTTTACCAATTTTCAATATCACCATCGATACCTGGCCAGCAAAGATAACTGTGTGCTATCGTCTTCATTCATAAGATTCTTGGATGGGCACTATGTAGCTCTACTAAGGGTGGTTCCCTTCCTTGTGAAGGAACTACTACTCGTGCACCCCATAATAGAATATCATTTTGACTACTTATCTTGTGTCTTCAGTTGAAAAATGGCTTCAATTCATCACAGACTGGTTCCTGGGACCAACCATGGAACACATGGTTTCTCACTCGAGACAGGACTGGTGTTTCTTATCTGCCTGGCACAGACTGGTGAGGATGCCAGGAAATTCATTACTAATTAGAGCTCTTGGGGAATTGGGGCATGGTCATTGTTCTCTTGCAAAGGAAGGCGACTTAGGGCATCAGCATTTGGTATATGAATCCCTATGCACAAAGGTGTATTCATATGCCGCCAAAAGTAGGGCCCATCTTTGTATTCATGTAGAAGCTATGGGAGGTATAACTTTTTCTTCGCTAAACAGACCCAAAAGTGGTTTGTAGTCTGATACTATTGTGAAATGTTGCCCATGCACGTATTGGTGGAATTTTTTTACACCAAAAATAATCAACAGACCTTCCTTTTTGATCTGACAATATCTATTTTCAGCTGTGGTAAGTATCCTGGATACATTGCCTATTGGCCTCTCTGTACCATCATCCATCTTGTGAGATAATACTGCTCCCACTCCATAGGGGACGCATTGCAGGTTAGCACCAATTCCTTTGGCCATAATGCACTAACAAATTTGAAGAGTGCAAGAGCTGTTTTACTTTCATGAAGGCCTCTTCTTGAGGTGACTCCCAAACCCAATGCTGGTTTTCCTTTAGTAGAGGGAAGGTGATGGCATAGTGGTATTATTGTTGGACTAGTAATCAGAGTTAAGACTCTGGGGACTTGGGTTCAAACCTCACCACAGCAGATGGTTGAATTTCAATTCAATAAAAGTCTAATGATATCCATGAAACCATTATTGTTAAAAACCTATCTGGTTCACTAATGTCCTTTAGGGAAGAAAATCTTACCTGGTTTGGCCTACATGTGACTCTAGACCCACAGGAATGTGATTGATTTGTAAATGCCCTCTGAACTAGGGATGGTTAATAAATGCTGGCCTGGCCAGCAACACCTACATCCAATGAATTAAGAAAAAGTGAACGTATAGAGGCTAGAGCTGTTGATAAATTTGGTAGAAATCAGCCATAATAATGTACTATCCCTAAAAATTATTGAAGTTCAGTGACATTCTTAGGTGCAGGTGCCTCTCTGTTTGCTTTAACCTTCTGTTCAACAGGGCGTAACCCTTGGGCATCTATCCGGTGGCCCAAATAAATGACTTAATTTGCCTGAAAAGTGCATTTTTCATACTTTAGGTGCACTCCTGCTTCTAAAAATCATTTCAGGACTTCCTCTAGCCATATGTTCCGCTCCTGTGAATCCAGTTATCAGTATATCGTCTAGGTTGTTCTTGTAGCAAGCTCTCCATCATCCTCTGAAAAATGCCAGGCTGAGGAAACACTGAAGGACAGGCGTGTATATTGACATAACCCTTTGTGGGTATCTATGGTCACAAATTCCCAGGAGGCATCATCCAGCTCCAGTTGCTGATATGCGTGACTCATGTCAAGCTTTGTATATGTTGTCCCTCCTGCTATTTTGGCACAAAGGCCTTCAATCTTGGGAATAGGGTACCTGTCCAATTTGGCTGCTTTGTTGACTGTTAATTTATAAACTCCACAGATCTGGGTGGTCCGGTCTGATTTAAGGACAGGGACTATGGGTGGTGCCCACTCTGAGAACTGAACTGCTTTTACCCAGTCTCTCTAGCTGGTTCAACTCAGCTTCAACCTTCTCTCTCAGGGTGTATGGCACCAGTTTTGCTTTCCAGAAGTGAGGGGTTGCTTCTGGGTCCATGTAAATCTTGGCTTGTGGGTCTTGGATTTTTCCAAGTTCACCCTTGAAGACGATGTCATTTTTTTTAGCAGCTCTGGCAATCCCCCTGCTCACAACTGGAAGATTTCAGACCAGTTTAACTTAATCTCTTTTAACCAATCATGACTTGGAAGGCTTGGTCCTTCACCTTCTACCACCATCACTGGTAACTGTGCCGATTGGTGTCTATAATGAACAGTTACTTTGGTGATACTTTTTTTTAAACTGGGTTTCTTCTCCCATGTACATTTTCAACTTGGAAGATATTTGTTCCAAATTTAATTGTTGAGCACCTTTATTTAGATATCTGAAAGTCTCCCGTTACAGTGGTAGAAGCACCCATGTCTACTTCCATTTTTAAGGGTTTACCATTCACTTGTACTCTGATAAGAATAGGCTTTATCTTCCCAACTTTCATGTTGGATAATGAATAAATGTCAGAATTGATTGTTTCTGGCTCTTCTATACTATGCACTTCATTGGACTTCGATTGTTAAATGGAAGCCTATTTAAATCTCGCTTTGCAATGTTTCAATATGTGTCCACCTCTGTGACAAAAATAAACTCTATCTTTTTAAATTGCCAATTGTTAGGAGTATGTTTCCACGTCGATAAAAATGATCTTTCGACTTCACAGCTAAGCTGTTTCTTCTCAATTTTTGGTTAACGGGGGCTATTTCCTGCTTCGCGGCAGAGTCCCGGCTTTTTGTGCTACTTTTGGCTGACTGTTACCGCTCAGCTAGGAGAATGACGCCATTTTGTGCCCCTTGAATTGTTTGTGAATCCCTTATGGCGCTTTCCATCGCAAGCACTATCTCTAATGCTTTCTTAAAATCAAGATCCACTTCAGCCAGCAATCTTCACTGAATAGCATCCTCCTGCATGCCACATAGCAAATGATTCCTGAGCATGTCATTCAGGCTTCCACCGAAATCACAATATTCCGTTAGCTTTTTTAAATTTCGCCATGTAGGTAGCAATAGTCTCTCCCGAGGCTCTATTCCATGAATTGAACCTGAACCTCTGCATTGTGACTGAGGGTTTGGGTTGAAAATGTCCCTTTAGAAGGTCTCCTAATTCATTGAAAGTCTTTGAATCTGGGGCACAGGGGGCCGTCAAGCTTTGAATTAAACTGTAGGTTTTGCTCCCTCAAGTACTCAGGAGAATTGCCCCTCTCCTATTTTCCTCCCCCCCTGATTTCATTGGCTTGAAAGTAGAATGCAAGATGTTCTATATATTGAGACAAATCAACTGTGGCTGGTTCAAAGGGATCGACTCTGCCAAACTGTGGCATCTTGGATGAGTATATCTTCCTTTCTTTTTAATTATCTTAGATACTCACAATCGCTGGGTGAGGGACAGTACTGGATCTGATTTATCCTCATCGCCAGTTTGTTATAGAGTTGATTTTCTAGGCCACTTTTCTTGGCGGACACATTTAACTTTATTTACAAGACAGCAACAGTGACTAAAAACCCTATAACTAAAGAAGAACTCTCCCCTCGAGGTTCCCTGCCCTGCTAACCAATTGGTTTATACAGATCATGCAATCTTACAACATAGGATTATTCCTAATGCTACAGTCCTATGTTTATCAAAACTATAATTACTACAGTATGTATTGGACAAGGGATTTCTTCTGCCCATAGGACGAATATGTTGCAGATGGTCCTAAGTGGTTACTTTTGAAGAAAGAAAGCATAAATACTCCTTAGCTATTTGGTTACTCTGAAGGCTTATTTGTAACAATGGTTATATAGCTTTGCAATGCTAGAGCTAGACAAATTGAAATTAACTATTGCATTGCCTAAAAATGAATGTTGGGCATTGATTGGAATTGTATGTTAGTGCTGTGCATCAAACGGTACTCCATTTTTGGAGCTCTGCGTTTGAAGAGTACTCCGTTTTCAAGTGCTAATCACCACTAGTTTTGGGACAGAATAAGCATGAAAACTGTTGGTTTTGTCATCCAATAAACAATCATTGACCCTTTTTGTCAAAAATGAACTCAGAAAGGAACTGCTGTTTACAAACAGCAAGAATGAAATTATGGAACTTTTTTTCTGAGTGGAATTGGGAGGCGGGGAGGGGGTGGATGGGTGGGAAATGAGGTGCAGTTGCTGGAAGTATGAGAATATTGGGGTGGTAATTCCTTTAGATTGCTTTTTGGGCCTGAAATAGATATTGTGCACCCTAACCAGGAAGTGTGAAACTAGCCTAAAACAGGGCTTTGATTTGATTAATATTATTTAGGTGAGCACAGACTGATGTCCCTAATTTTGGCCCTCTTTGCACCTGTTTTACATCCAAAAATGGACACAACAGGGTCCAGTTTTTACCCCATTGTTCCTGGTTGGGAATATCAAGTGCTACTATGTTGCACACTTGGCAATTTTATACTTGATGGACACCATGGCGGCCAACTTTACTAGATGTTCAAATAAGATAAAGATCATGAGAAAGGAGCATTGCATGTCTTAGTTTCCCCTGTCGGTGATTTAGGCATGAATCAACTTCAACCATGTGTGGAAGATTCCGATGAATAAGAACAATCATTGCTATAAGTGAAAGCTCTTTTGGATAGCAGTTTCTTTTTACATAATTAAAAGTATTCATTGGTGCATAGATGAAGGAAGGTAGATTTATTTGAATTCCAGTACAATGCAAAACTTTTCTATTGCATCGTTTTTCATTTGATTGGAGATTACACCTTTCCCTTATTAAAAAGCACACTATTTCCAGGCAGATGCACCCATTAAAAACATCCAAGAAGTGAACAGTTTGTTCTTAGTATCTCATAGCGACAATATTAAGACAGCATTGTATTTACACAAGGTATTTATTCAAATAAATACATTTGCTTGGGGCTATCTCAATATAAAAGCCTGTACATTTTTAAAAAAAAAATCTGCACTCTTCACTTGTCCTACCACATTAGCTATTTGAATTCAAAACAGAACACGTGGAAATTAATTGGGCCTGAAATCACTGTTTATTGAGAAGGAATTCAATTAATAAGTGTGTTAAAATGCTCTACCTGTGACAAACGCAAACAAGCAATTAGTTAAGTGTTTACCAGCATCTGTCACATATGGTTATCAGATAATGTACTGATAATGGATACTTGCCAAATAAAAAAGTAATGGAAAAACAAAAAAGAAACATGGCTTTCACATCTTGTCTAGATTCCCTAATAAGTGTAAACCTTCTTAGATAACTGGTATTCTATGCCTCAGAGGATTATTTAGCTGTCACTCTTATTCTGGTTTTTGTCTTAATGAGGTTATTTTAGACTGAAGCTGGTTACTGGATGAGTCAACAGATTGGAACTATTCTTTTTTTATTTACAGTTCAGATGTCAAGGCAAATTTGAATGCCAAATTAATGATCAAGTAGTACATTTTTGCTTTTGTGCACACAAAAACAAATCTTACTGAATGTATGTAGCTATGATAAAATACAGAACTAAATTATATGTTAATTGCTTTCTTTGGATCAGGCATCTAAGCTAAATGGAGAGATTACAAAAACTGAGAATCTTATACTGGAGATACGAAGGCTCAGGAGAGCTTATTGAGCAATTCAAGATTCTAATGAGCATAGATAAATAATATGTTTGACATAATCATTATGCCAAGAAGGCAGGAACTCATGCTTAGAAAAAGGGAAGGAACTCAGAAGAGGCATGGTGAATAGTTTATACTTATCTACCTCAGACAGAGGATGGATATATGGGCAACCTGTGCAGGGAGACAATGTTAGAGGACTGTATGGACAAACTGAACAGGAAACTGGGTAGATGTTTTGCAAAGAAAGTGGCAGAGCATCATTGAGAGAGCGTATTTTTTTTTAACTTTTGAACCAGTCAGATGGAATGCAAGATCTCTTTTTCACATCAGAACATTTCTGTATTCTTAACTCCATGCACTTAAATGATCTGATAATAACTTAAAAGAGAAAGGATATACAAGAAAACTTGCACTTTTCATAACCACCAGACATCTGAATGCATTTTACATGAAATACTTTTTGAAGTGTAGTTACTGTTATAATGCATGAAACATAACAATCAATATGCACACAGCAAATTCCCACAAACAACAATGTAATGATGACAGTTAATCTGTTATTTGAGAGATAAACCTTGGTCAGGACACCTGGAATAATGCCCTCAGCACTTCTTTGGAGTATCAGCTTTGATTATTGCACTCAAGTCCTGGAGTGGGTCATAAACCCAGAGCCTTGTAATTCAGAGGTAAGAGTGCTACCATCTGAGCCACAGACGAAACTTAATGGCAACTGTTTATTGAGAAACCAGAAACTAACTGTAAAATCAACCTGAGCGAGGCAGAAATTCGGCACAGATAAGAGGAAAACAGCTTCCTTTGTGCTAACATTTGTAACATTTTTGTTAACTTCAGGACTTGGGCCTGAGCTTTTCAGTCAGTGTGTGGGGGCGGGCCTGACACGCTGGTGTATAAAATGACATGTGATGACATCGGGCATGTATCCCGGCGTCATCGCGCTGTCTCGCGATGTTTCGTTTGGCGGGCATGCGCCGGAGTTGGTTGTGCGCCCGCTGATAACTGAAAGGCCTATTAAGGCCATTAATGAATTAATTAGTATTATTGTTAACACTGCCCATCCAACCTTAAGGTTTGCGACAGGCGAAAAGGCCAAGTGGCCTTTACGGTTTTTAGGAAACCTCATTCTCAAGCGGGATGAGGTTTCCTAAAGCTTTTATGAATCAAGTAAAAAAGTCACAGTCACATGAGGGGATATGTTTAATTTTTTTTTTCTCATTTATTTAATTATTGCAATAATGTTTCAATCTCCCTGAGGCAGCTTTGTGCCTCAGGGAGATTGAAGCGCTCTTTTGCGTGCATGTGCAAAGAGCGCTGGTTCCGATTCTCCCTCCTCCCCCCGCTTGCACAGGTAGCACTGAGCGCTACGGCTCTTGTCTTATGCTGGGCGGGCCTTAATTGGCTCACATGTGCAAAATGGTGGCACGGAGCCAATCGCAGACGGCAATCGGCTCCACGACCGCCCCCATCTGCTCCTGCCAAGCCTGCCCGCCGACTGAAAAATTCAGGCTTTCATTTTCAAGAGACAGTACTGATTGTTTCACTGTGCATTTACAACTTCATTGTACGTTGAACGTTTCTGGATAGTGGCTGTATAGGATTTGATATTTAAGAGTTTTTTATTTAGTACATTTAAGCTTTAGAATGACTTTCTTTGTTTACATACCTCTTTAAGTACCATGACATAAATAAAATATCTGTACTCTACTATGTTGCTAGCTATGTTATCTCACAAAATAAGGTACTGGCATAGCCTAAAACATAAATTTAAGCTGTCTTTAAGGGAGGTTGCTGAAAGATAAGAATTGCAAACAAAAGAATAGTTGTCATGAAAAGAGAGAAAAAAACTGAATAATACTTTGGGTTGGAGACCCTTCTTTGTAGTTATTTTATTTTTCTTTCATATCTTCAATGCTTACAGTTTATTTTCTTTTCACCACAAAAATAAAGGCGAGGTGTAAATTAATGAAGGACTGAAATTCCTCTTACCAGGGTTGCAATCTGTAAGAAGAGAACAAATTGACAGAAGAACCTTAGAGATGGTCAGTGCTGGGCTCCAGTTATCCTTCAGGATATCCAGACAGATCACTCCTTGACTGTTGATATTGCAATGATAGATCCTTGTTCGGAAAGTCACCTGTCAAATTAAGGTGAAATTAGACTTTCACAGGAAATGAGATCAGCTTTTTTCACTTACGAGGGTCTGGAAATGTACATTTACTTTACATGCTGTACAAGACTATAACCTGGTTTCAGTTAAATCATTACAAAGTAAATGAGATGCTGCATTCAGAGGATCCAAAGACCAATAACAGCTAATATCAAGAGTACCTCCAAAGGGGTAGTGCTGATTTGGAGTAAATAATAATTCAGAAAAGGTCTTACCATCAGAGGTGAAGGCAGCCATATGCTCTGTCTGCTGGCAAAATGATGATTTGGCTTATCCATAGGACCAGTGTCACTTCACTTGTATGTACCTTCCCCAATTACTTGTTTTTCTGCCAGCTGTGGTGTGTGTCCTGTATTATAAACTAGCCTGTCACCATAGCACTGGGCTCCCGAGGAAGCATTACAGAGCCACTTTTTGGAAGTAGTTCCACAATATAAAAGAATATACTGACATACTTTTGGGACTACAAGTACAGTGAATACTAAACAAAACTTTTACTTTTAGAAAATGCCACTTGAGAAATGGATGGTTTCCTGCTGGTCCATAGCCCTGCTAAATATTGTATGGTGAGTTTTGGGGTTCCAACAGCATTGTAAATCCATATTTTGATGGCTTCACTGATGTACTTGCGCCTTAGGTATGTTGTGTTCCGGCCTGCTGAATATGTCAAACTGGTGTCATGTATCTGGCTGTTTCTGTCATGATGTGATATTACAATGATTCAAGTACCTAAATGCACTAAATCTATTCTGCATCAATTCCCAGACTTTCCATTTCTAAACATAGCTTTATGTGTCACTAAAGAAAAGTTTTGGGCACAAAATTTAGGTCTGTAGTTATTGAAACTGAACATCCTCTTGGAGCTGCTTTCAACGCAGCCCGTGCGGCATACTATCTCGAGAAGTACTCTTGCATGGACGTCCCTTACGAGTGATGAATGCAACTGAATTGGTAATATGATGCACCACACAGCCCTTCTGTTTGATGTGATGTTCATTTTACAAATTTGGGTCTATTCAACAAATTTGCATATCAAAGGAACAAAGATCAAGCGTTCAGCTGCATGAGGGGCCCAGCATTAGCGTTGTTAAGAATATATGAGACATTGGGTGGAATTTTCTGTGCTGGCTTTGGCAGCGTGAGTGGACAGTATGCTGAGAAGGCCAAAAATTTGCAATTGTCCACTTTGCCCGTCAACGGCAGGCTGCATTTCCACTGTCGAATGTCGAGAACCTCATTGTAATACATCTGCTTATCATTATAAGTCCAGCATGCTGGAATCATCCCTCCATACTCGATCATCCAAGCACATCGGCATTATTCATGTCTATATGTTTCAGAACACATCATCTCAGTTGCAGGACATCACCGCAGGAGTTTCTCAGGGTAGTGTCCTCAGCCTATCCATCTTCAGTTGTTTCATTAATGACCTTCCTTCCATCTTCAGCTGCTTCACCAATGAACTTCCGCTATCAACATCCTGAGGTTATCATTGACCAAAAACTGAACTGGACAAGCGGTATAACTACTGTGACTACAAGGTCAGAGGCTAGGAATCCTGTGGCGAGTAAGTCATCTCCTGATTCCCCAAAACCTGTCCACCATCTACAAGGCACAAGTCAGGAGTGTGATGGAATACTCCCCACTTGCCTGGATGACTGCAGCTCCAACAACACTCAAGTAGCTTGACACCATCCTGGACAAAGCAGCCCACCTGATTGGCACCACATTCATAAACATTCACTCTCTCTTCCACAGACATATAGTAGAAGCAGTATGTACCAGCTACAAGATGCATTGCAGAAAGTCACCAAGGATCCTTAAGCAGCAGCTTTCAAACCCACGACTGCTACCATCTTGAAAGGCAGGGGCAGCAGATACATGGGAACACCACCTGGAAGCTCCCTTCCAAGCCACACACCAGCCTAATTTGGAAATATATCGTTGTTCCTTCACTGTAACTGGGTCAAAACCCTGGAACTCCCTCCCTAATAGCACTGTGGGTGTTCCTACACCACTTGGACTGTAGCATTTCAAAAAGGCAGCTCACCACCTCCTTCTCAAGGACAATTAGGGATGGGCAATAAATCCCGTAAAATGAATTAATAAAAATAAGGTGGGCACTTGGCGGGCTGCAATCGGAGGTGAGTGAACAGTAATGTGCAGTGCTCTCCAGGGTCTTCTGTTGGACTTCAAGGTTGAGGCACCACGCATTTAGGCGAGGACATAAGCAAATCACTTCTTCCCAGCTGGCTGAGATTGTGGTGTCAGGGAAAGGACTGCCCTGTGGTTGAGACGACTTGTGGGGGAAAGTGCTGCACTGTGGTTGATGTAGTGCACAAGCACATGCGGGGTGGGGAGGGGGGGGTGGGGTAGGAAGCGGCCACACATTAGGGAAACCTTGTATAAAGTGACCATTCCTCTGCAAATGAGAGTTCTGATGCAGCCACATTGACTTGCTTGGAGTCAGGCTCTAGCTTATTTGCCCACTCAAGCAGCGCAGAGGCATGAAATTGCCAGCAAATGCTCCTGAACTCTTTACCCCATGGACACAGATTGCATTTTAGTGGACTGCAGAACATTTGGGTGGGGTCGCGGGCAGCCATGCAATGCACTAAACTCTGGACATCCAGGTAGTGGCAGCACTAGGGTCTAGGTCGAGATTAACCAGTTGTTCTTAATTCCTTCAGGGAATGGTCCTTGATGGCTTCTTCACCCCCCACAGAACCATGATATCTCTTCTTCTTTCCACTTCCACCTTCAATGCCACACGTGACCCTGGAGCCTTCCCTCTGCCCTCTTGTTCCATTTTCCTTCTTTAGAATTGTACAGTAGCAGCAGCATCCTGTAGTTCAACACAGCTTCCCTTTAAGAGGGGCAGACTGCCTTTCAGAACAGAAGGTTGGTTGCACCATATGCTGCTTGGTTCCATGCTGAACATAGGGGCAGCCAGCTGCATGGTAGATGAATGGCACAATGCTACAATCATGGAAATGAGGTGGCAGAACCAAATTCACATGCTGTCTACTTTCATCAGAACCAGTGCTGGCAGTTTTACTGACATCAGGATAGGAGACACCTTGGCTACCTTAGATTGGACCTCAGAGGAGCAATTTGATCATCAGCAGCAGCCTGCATTTGAGATGGATCTGCACCAGAAGAGCAGAGAGGAGAGCAACAGATGGGTGCAGCCTGCAGGAGGCACTACTTGCAACAAAGATTGTATAGGCAGAGATTGATTTTCCTTGACATGTCAGAACAACAGTGCTTCAGGGGTCGCAGGTTGTGTCAGGTGGATGCAGATACTTGGAAACTCCTAGAGGACCTGCTGCTTGCTGGACCTAGTTACCACGTGTTACCAGTGCCTGTCAAATTAACTACTGTTTTCAACATTTATGCTTCTGAATCCTTCCAGAGCTCCGCTGAACACATATCCCCAGTTAGTGGCTCACAAATGCATAATAAAGGTGACTAATGGGTTGTTTGCTAGAGCCAACAATTATGTGAATTTCACCTGCAAAGGTGCCAGTCAGAATAAGCAGGTACTAAGGTTGATGTCTCTGTCTAGTTTCCCATAGGTGTAGAAAATTACTGAGTGCCCATTATTACAATCTGGGCACATCCAGATCAAGCAGAAATACTTGTGAAATGCAAGGGTTTCTACTCCATTAATGTGCAACTGCTAAGCAGCCACAAAATGATATTTGTGCATGTGTGTATCAGATTCCCTGGGAGTCCCTGTGTTGCTTTCAACTTACTTCAGTCAAAGCTCCCCAATCTTTTTGGGTCTGAATGCAAAGTTAGAGGTGACAGCTAGGAGGCAAAGGATACCCACTTCCAACTTGGCTGATGACATTTGTCAGAAACCCAACAGGTTTACAATAAGTGACCACCAGATGTATCATTGAACAAGCCATCGGCATGCCAAAGGTGCACTTTAGATGCATCTAGAGGCACCCTACAGTACTTACCTGCCAGGGTTTCCAGAATGGCTGTGTTTTGCCATGCTCCAAAGAACATTGCTCAGCAGCAAGCATTGGTTCAACAAGAGGAGCAAGACGCAGTGCGCAGATTGTCTGTGGATGATTCGAGGAAAAGAAGAGCAAAACAAGAAAGATGAGGAGATTACTGTAATGTACCGTCAGCTCATATTGCTGCCTGAAATGCCAGGAATGCACTTTTGAATGCAGGATTCACTTGGGTAACACTACCAGGCTGATGTCAGAACCATGTGCAATGGCCGTTTTCCCTGATTTCCACAACTGCTCATCCCACTAGTATAACTGACACAAAGCAGTCCTGCAAATAACCAACCATTCTCCTCATTGGTCCCTGTAAAATCTTCCCATTCATCTTTGAACAACTTAAAAGGTAAGTTGCCACCCAGCAACCAAGAATGGATAAGATGGGAAAGTGGCACAAAGTAATACATTTTACGAGATTCTACTAAAGAATGGAAACTTCACAAAATAACATTTTCTCATACACCTTGTGCATATTTTTGTCTGTTTTCATGGCTTACTTGCTTTTTCTGAAACAGGTTGTTAGCCTGAAGCCAAATCTCCTTGTATTTAAAGTAGAGACTGCTAGAGGATATATCTTTTTGAGACCAACTGCCAAGATCCGTGTAACATAATATGGTTCACCTTTAGTCTTTAGGATGATGGCCATTGAACTCTTCCTGGAACACTTCCCCCTACTAGCCATTAAAATCTTGTCTAGAAGAGATCTTCCACCCAAGCGATGCCATACTAGCCATCACTCCCCTCACTGAGTTGGGCCTGTCAGCTGATCTAGTGGATGTAGAGGAGATTGACTCAAGATGAACTGGTGCCAGACTGTTAGTAGATGCTGGGGTGACGTGAGAAAATTGGCTTTGGACAGGAGAGAATGAAGTACTTTGTATGCGTCGTGTGTCTCTAGATGTGGGAGCTTCTAGGTCCAAATCTAAGTAAGTCATGCACAT
The DNA here is from genome assembly GCF_017639515.1 of Carcharodon carcharias. Classification (NCBI taxonomy): domain Eukaryota; kingdom Metazoa; phylum Chordata; class Chondrichthyes; order Lamniformes; family Lamnidae; genus Carcharodon; species Carcharodon carcharias. The sequence goes on along the minus strand of NC_054469.1, from coordinate 142,520,618 downwards.
CCCCTGGTGAAGCTATAAAGCTTTACTACAAAAGCAAAATACTGCAGATACTGGCAATCTAAAGGAAAAAAGAGAAAATTCTGAAAATACTCAGATCAGGCAGAATGTAATTTTTCGACTGGGAGATATTTTTTAATCTGTAGAATTGAATCTGTAGAAGTGGAGGGAGAAAAACTGAATTAACATTTCAGGGAGATAACCTTTCATCAGAACTGGAAAATGTTACATGCAATGTATACTAAACAAACACAGAGGCAGAGAACAGGGAAACGAGGAAATAACAAAAGAGAAGGTTCTGTGATGGGGTGGAAGGCAGGAGAGATTAAATGCCCAAGGGGATAGTGGTGCAAGACAAAAGGGGATAGTAATGGATCAAGTGAAGACACAAACTATGGGCCTTGAAGAGGTTTAAATGGCAATAGCAGAATCGTCACCAACAGCTGCTACCTGAACAAATCGGAACAATAGTTATCATCTGAAATTATTGAGTTTGATGAGAAATCCAGCAGCCTGTAAAATGCCTAAACCAAAAATGAGGTGCTTTTCCTTGAGTTCTGATTGAGCTTCATTACAATTCTATAGGAGGTCAAGGCCAGGTAAGAATGGGGTACAGTATTAAAATGATAACTGACCAGAAGCTGAGGCATGCTTGTGGACTGAATCAAGGGGTTCCACAAAGTAATCACTCAATCTGTGTTTGGTCTGCCCTGTACAGTGGGGATCAGCATTGTGAGCAGGGAATACAGTATATCAAATTGTAAGTACAAGTAGATTGCCGAATCACCTGGAAGGAGTGTCATGAGGTGAAAGGACAACCGATTACACAGGAAGGTGCTGTGGAAGGAAAGCGAGTGTTAAGGGTGATTGAAGAGTGGACTGGGGTGTTGTAGAGGGAAGGGTTCCTTTGGAATGCTGAATGTGGAGTGGAGGGGACGATGTGTTTGCTGGTGGCATCATGTTGGAGATGGCAGAAATGGCGGAGGTGGCAGAAATGGTGGAGGATGAATGGAGGCTGGTGGAGTGGAAGGTGTGGGCAAGAGGCATCCTATTGTTGTTCTGAGAGACAGTGGAAAGGATGAGAGCAGAAATGCAAGAAATGGGACAAATACAGTTGAGGGCCCTGTCAACGACACTTTGTGTAGGTGGGAGAACCTTCAATTGAGGAAAAAGAAAGACATTGGAAGCGCTGGTTTGGAAGGTGGCATTTCAGAACATGTACAACGGAGACAACGAAACTGGGAGAATGGAGTCAGGTGGTTACAGGATATGGGATGGAGGGAGTGTATCAAAGTCACTTTGGGAATTCTGATGAATAGTCATATGGACTCGAAACATTAACTGTATTCCTCTCCGCAGATGCTGTCAGACCTGCTGAGTTTTTCCAGCTATTTTTGTTTTTGTTTCACTTTGGGAATTAGTGGGCTTGTAGTAGATAAAGGTATACAGAAATGGAGGATGAGAATTTGGGGAAGGCTCAGAGATAGACCATAAGAATGGAAATTGGAAGCAATGTTGATGACATTTTCCAGTTCTAGGCTACAGCAGGAAACAGCACTGATACAGTCGTCAATGTACTGGAATAAAGAGGTGGGGACGAGACCTAAGTAGGACTGGAACAAAAAGTGTTCTCCATATCCTATGAAAATGCAAGCGTAGCTAAGGCCTACACCAGATTCCCATAGCAAGACCTTTTATTTAGAGGAAGTGAGTGGAGTCAAATAAGAAGTTGCTAAACGTAAGAACAGAGAAGAGTGGTGCTAATTGGGAACTGGTTTGGCCTTGGTTCAAGGAAGAAGCAGAGGGTTCTCAAGCTGCCCAAGTAGGGATGGAAGTGTAAAGGGATTGGATGTCCAGGGTGCAAAGGAGACAATTAGGGCCTGGAAACTGTAAAAGTGGCAGAAGGTGTGGAAAAAGTTACAGATAAAGGTGGGAACAGACTGCAGAAAGGGAGAATATATGGAGTTAAGATTTCCCAAGGCTCAGGAAACCTGGCCAATACCAGCTGAATTTAAAGATCTAAAGTACCAACCTGCCTCTTTGGAGCAGGTTGGTCATCTGTCCACACTCCTGCCTCAGTTAAAACCAGATGTGGGTGGGTTAGAAGCTGGTTTGGATTGGATGCTGATTTTTAAGACTTTAATCCCTCAACTGACCCAAATGTGCCTGATTTGTTTGTTAAAATTCCTTCTTATTTTTCCATTTATGAAGTACCTGAGTCATTTTTATATAAATGCAATTTGTTATTGTTTTAAATAAACTTCTATAAATATTTTTAGATGTTCTATCTCTATATTCCAAGCCATCAATCAGAAATCAAAGACAAACCAAATAAGCGATGGAGTAATAAATTAATCACACTATAAACTCAAGATTGTTTCGTTCAAGTCTTAATAATAATAATTGAAAAAATACGTTAAATAAAAGGGATAACAAACTTTTGCTAAACAGCATTCCCACTCTTTTGGCATGTAAACAACACTGAAAATATGTTTTTTAACATGAAACATTTATAATCAATAAACGGTGAATCAACATTACTTTCACCATTATTTATGACCTCTAATTAAGCATTTTTCCTCACTTAGTTTTTGATGAGCTTGCATTTTAATGACCATAATCAATAATGATGTCAGAGTTGATTTTTCAGAACTGATCACAATGAAAGATCTTGATAGGTCAAGATTAAACCCATTATTTTGATTTGGTATCAAGAATTGAATTTGACTTCTGCTTTTCTTAGTCTAACACTTCAGTGAATTTCATCTGTAGAGGTGAAGGTATTATGGCTGTTATCTTTCTTAATTAAAAATTTTTGGACCTTGGCATTAACATTCATTTTTGCCACAGAATAAATCTGTTTCTCTGACAGCATGCAGCACAATGACACGCCATTACTTACTAGCTCATGACTTTTCTGGATCCAAGTCCAGCCAACCAACATTCCTTCATTTGGTCAGACAGCAACATGTGAAATGACGATCTCATACCTTGCTGTCTCAAAGGAATGGTGTGCCTTCATTGGACTGTGTCAGTAATGTTAATTGGGACTCATTTTACCTATAAATTTATCTTATGCGGATTTTTTTTGTTTTAATGGTACTGTACAATAACTATCCATGGCAAATTTATTGTTTATATAATATATATTAATATATTGCTCACATGTGAAGGGCCATATAATCTCAACTTTAATTTTAAAAATTTGCAACTGTATTCTATTTACCACTTTTAAAAATAACTCACTATGTTGCTTGAATTTATCATAAACTTGATTTTTGATGAAGGAATTTTCCATAAAAATTTTCTATTTTTCATATTTGCTCGTGGGATATGAGCATCACTGGCAGCGCCAGCATTGCTTGCCCATCCCTAATTGCAGGGGACGCAGTGGAGCAATGGTATTATCACTAGGCTAGTAATCCAGAGACCCAGGATAATGATCTGGGGACCAGGGTTTAAATCCCACAATGGCAGATGGTGGAGTTTGAATTCAGTAAAACTCTGGAATTAAGTCTAACAACGACCAAGAAACCATTGTTGTTTAAAAAAACTTATCTGGTTCACTGATGTCCTTTAGGAAAGGAAATCTGCCATCCTTGCCTGGTTTGACCTGCATGTGACTCCAGGCCACAGCAGTGTTGTTGACTCTTAAATGCTGTCTGAAGTACCTGAGTCATTTTTGTATAAATGCCGAGCAAGCGACTCAGTTGTATCAAACCTCTATAAAGTCTATAAGGAATGAGACCGGATTGAATTAGGCACTGGAAATGATACCGGCAAACTCAGCCTGTTAGTCCTTACCAACATCTGGGGCTTGTGCCAAAATTGGGAGAGCTGTGCCAACAGCCTAACATAGTCATTCTCACAGAATCGTGCTTTAAAGATAATGTCCCAGACACTACCATCACCATCCCTGGGTATGTCCTGTCCCATCAGCCTGACAGACCCAGCAGAGATGGCAGAAAAGTGGTATACTGTTGGGAGGGAGTTGGCCTGGGAGTCGTCAACATCGACTCCAGACCCCATAAAGTCTCATAGCATCAGGTCAAAAATGGGCAAGGAAACCTCCTGCTGATTACTTCATACAATCCTCCCTCAGCTGATGAATCAGTACTCCTCCATGTTGAACACCACTTGAAGGAAGCACTGAGGGTAGAAAAGGTGCAGAGTGTACTCTGGGTGGGGGAATTCAATGTCCATCACCAAGAGTGGCTCGGTAGCACCACCACTGACTGAGTTGGCCGAGTCCTAAAGGACAAAGCTACTAGACTGTTGGTGGCAGGTGGTAAGGAAACCAACAAGAGGGAAAAAACATACTTGAACTCATCCTTACCAACTTGCCTGCTGCAGATGCATCTGTCCATGGCAGAATTGGTAGGAGTGACCACTGCACAGGCCTTGTGGAGAAAGTCCTGTCTTAACATTGAGGATACCCTCCATCGTGTTGCATGAACGGCCACCATACTAAATGGGATAGATTTCGAACAGCTCTAGCAACTCAATACTGGGCTTCCATGAGGTACTATGGGCCATCAGCAGCAGCAGCAGCAGAATTGTACTCAACCACAACCTGTAACCTCATGCCCCACTCTACCATTCCCACCTAGCCAGGCGATCAACCTTAGTTCAATGAAGATTGCAGGAGCGCATGCCAGGAGAAGCACCAGGCATAACTAAAAATGAGATGTCAACCTGGTGAAGCTACAACTCAGGACTACTTGCATGCCAAACAGCATAAGCAGCATGCGATAGGCAGAGCTAAGTGATTCCACAACCAATGGATCAGATCTAAGCTCTGCAGTCCCACATCCAGTCATGAGTGGTGATGGACAATTAAACAACTCACTGGAGGAGGAGGCCCCACAAATATTTCCATCCTCAATGATGGCGGTGCCCAGCACATCAATGCAAAAGATAAGGCTGAAACATTTGCAACAATCTTCAACCAGAAATGCCGAGTGGATGATCCATCTTGGCTTCCTCTGGAGGTCTCCAGCATCAAAGATGCCAGTATTCACCCAATTCGATTCACTCCACATGATATCAAGAAATGGCTGAAGGCACTGGATCATGAAAAGGCTATGGGCCATGACAATATTCCGGCAATAGTACTGAAGACTTGTGCTCCAGAACTTGCCAGACTCCTAGCCAAGTTGTTCAGTACAGCTACAACACTAGCATCTGCCCGGCAATGTGGAAAATTGAAGGTATGTTCTGTGTACATAAAACAGGACAAATCCAACCTGCCAATTACTCACCCATCAGTCTACTCTCCATCATCGTTAAAATGATGGAACACATTATCAACCGTGCTATCAAGCAGCACCTTTTTAGAAATAACCTACTCACTGATGTTCAGTTTGGGTTCCACCAGGATCACTCAGTTCCTGACCTCATTATAGCCTTGGACAAAAGAGCTGAACTCGAGAAGAGAAGTGAGAGTGACTGTCCTTGACATCAAGGCAGCATTTGACGAGTGTGGCATCCAGGAGCCCTAGCAAAACTGGAATCAATAGGAATCAGAGGTAAAACTCTCTGCTGGTTGGAGTCATATCCAGCGTAAAGGAAGATGGTTGTGGTTGTTGGAGGTCAATCATCTTGGCTCCAAGACATCGCTGCAGGAGTTCCTCAGGATAGTGTCCTAGACCCCAACCATCTTCAGCTGCTTCATCAATGACCTTCCATCCATCATAGGGCAAGACTTTACCCCCGTCGGGAGTGAAGTTGAAGGGTGGGCGCATTTTACATGTTGGCAAGTGAGCCCCACCCCTCGCTCGCAGACGGGAAAATCCTGTCCACAATGTCAGAAGTGGGGATGATCGCTGATGATTGCACAATGTTCAGCACCATTCGCGACTCCTCAGATAATAAAGCAGTCCATGTCCAAATGCAGCAAGAACTGGAGAATATCCAGGCTTGGGCTGACAAGTGGCAAGTAACATTTGTGCGTTATAAGTGCCAGACAAAGACCATCTCCAAAAAGAAAGAATCTAACCGTCACCCCTTGACATCCAATATCAGTGGCTACATCGCTGATTCCCATACTAGCAACATTCTCGGGGTTATCATTGACCAGAAACTGTGCTGGACTAGCCTGTGGCTACAAGAGCAGATCACAGGCTAGGAATCCTGTGGCGAGTATCTCACCTCCTGACTCCCCAAAGCCTGTTCACCTTCTACAAGTCAGGAGTGTGATGGAATATGTTCCACTTGACTGGATGAGTGCAGCTCCAGCAACATTCAAGAAGCTCAACACCATCCGGGATAATACAGCCTGCTTGATTGTCACCCCATCCACAAACATTCACTCTCTCTGCCACCGACACACAGTGGCAGTCATGTATACCATTTATAAGATGCACTGCAGGAACCCACGATGACTCCTTAGATCACAGCTTCCAAACCCACGACCACTACCATCTAGAAGGATAAGGGCTGCAGATGCATGGAATACCACCACCTGAAAGTTCCGCTCAAAGCCACACACCATCCTGGCTTGGAAATATATCTTTGTTCTTTCACTGTTGCTGCGTCAAAAACTTGGAACTGCCTCCCTTACAGCACTGTGGGTGTACCTACACCACATGGAATGCAGCAGTTCAAGAAGGCAGCTCATTATCACCTTCTCAAGGGCAATTAGGAATGGGCAATAAATGCTGGCCTAGCCAGCAACATCTACATCTCATGAATGAATTTTAAAAATTACCTTTGAGAAGATAGTGCTGAGCAGCCTTCTTCAACTGGTTCAATTCATGTGGTTTAGGTATATCCATGCTGTTAGGAAGGGAACTCCAGTGACAGTGAAGGAGTGGTGATATAGCTCCAGGTCAAAATTAGTGTGTGACTTGGAGGAGACCTTGCAAGTGATGCTGTTCCCATGATCTGCTACCTTTTTCTTCTAGGTAAACACAAGAACACAGGAGCAGACCATATGGCCTATCGTGCCTGCTCTGCCATTCAATATGATCATGGCTGATCTTGGGCTTCAAATCCATTTTTCCGCTTGCTCCCCATTTGCCTTAATTCCCCGAGAGACCAAGAACCTGTCTATCCCAACCTTAAAAATATTCAACGATGGAGCATCCACAACCCTTTGGAGTAGAGAATTCCAAAGATTCACAACCCTTTGAGTGAAGTAATTTCTCCTCATCTCAGTCCTAAATATTTGGGCCTTTATCCTGAGACTGTGCTTCTGTGTCTTAGACTCCCCAACTGGCGGAAAGAACATCTCAGCGTCCACCCTATCAAGTCCCCTCAGAATTTTGCAAGTTTCAATGTGATCTCTTCTCATTCTTCCAAGCTCCAGAGAATACAAAACCAATAAACATAGCCTCTCATCATTGGACAGCCCCTCATCCCAGGGATTAATCTGGTGAACATTTGCTGTAGCATGTCCAATGCAAATATACCCTTTCTTAAATGTGGAGACCAAAACTGCACACAGTATTCCAGATGTGGTCTCACCAAATCTCTGTACAACTGTAGCAACACTTCTTTATTCTTGTACTCCTCCAATCCCCTTACAATAGAGGCCAACAAGCCATTTGCTTTCCTAATTGCTTGCTGCACCTGCATGCTAACTTTCTGTGTTCCTTGTACAAGAACACCGAAGTCTCTTCGAACATCAACACTCACAAGTTTCACACCTTTTAAAAATATTCCGCTTTTCAATTTTTATGACCAAAGTGAATAACTTCACGCTTGCCGATATTATACTCCATCTGCCATCTTGTTGCCCACCCACTTAATCTGAATATATATTTTTTGCAGCCTCTCTGTGTCCTCCCCGCAGCTTACCTTCCCACATAGCTTGGTATCATCAGCAAACTTTGATACATTACTATCTGTCTCTTCAACTAAGTCATTAATACAGATTGTAAATAGCTGAGGCCCTAGCACTGACCCTTGCAGCACTCCACTATTCATTGCCTGCCAACTTGAAAGTGCCCCATTTATGTCCACTCTCTGCTTTCTATCCATTAATCAATCTTCTACCCATGCTAAAATACTACCTCCAACTCCATGAGCCCTTATCTTGTCTATTAACCTTTCATGTGGCACCTTATCAAATGCCTTTTGGAAGTCTAGATATACTATACCTACTGGTTCCTCTTTATCTAGTTAGATCCTCATAAATTTACCAAACAGGATTTCCCCTTAGTAAAACTATGTGGACTTGTTCTAATCATACTATATGTTTTAATGCATTGTTAATACTTCCTTAATAATAGATTCCCGCATTTTCCAAACAACTGATTTTGGGCTAGTAGTTCACTGTTTTCTCTCTCCCTCCTTTCTTGAAAAGTGGTGTAACATTTGCCATAGTCCAATGTAATGGGACCATTCCAGAATCAAAGGAATTTTTGAAAATCATAGTCAACACATTCACTATCTTGGCAGCTAACTCTTTTAGAACTCTAGGGTGTAGGCCATCAGGTCCTAGTGATTTGTCAGATTTTAGTCCCTCAAGTTCCTCCAATACTTTTTCTCTGCTGATATTAATTTCACCACTCATGTCTTCTAGTGTGAAGACAGACAAAAAATATTTGTTCAATTTTGTTTGATAGAGGTTGTGTATTTGGAAGGTGCTGTTTAAAAAGCCTTGACAAGTTGCTGCAGTGCATCTTACAGATATACTGCTGCTACTGTACATCGATGGTGGGGGGAGTGAATGGTTAAGGTGGTGAATGGGGCACTGATTAAGTGCGCTGTTTTGCCCTGAATGATGTTGAGCTTCTTAAAAATTGGTGGAGCTGCACTCACCCAGGAAAGTGGAGAGTTTTCCATCACACTCCTGACTTGCAACTTGTAGATGGTAGACAGTCTTTGAAGAGTCAGGAAGTGAGCTGCTCACTGCAGGGCTCCCAGTCTCCAAACTGTTTTTGTTGTTGCCCAACAACAGCAACAACAATTTGTATTTATATAGCATACTTAAAGTAAGAAAACTTGCCAGGGCACTGGGAAGCACGATAAAGTAAAATTTGATACCAAGCCACATCATGAGATATTAGGACAGATGACCAAAGAGGGAGGTTTTAAGGAGAATCTTAAAGGAGAAAAAAGAAGTAGAGAGATGGAGAGGTGTAGGGAGGGAATTCCAGAGCTTAGGGCATAAGCCACCAATGTTGGAACAATTAAAATCAGGGGTGCTCGAGAGATTTAAATTAAAGGAACACAGATGTCTTTGAGGATTGTGGGGCATGAGGAGCTAATAAAATTAGGGAGAGGTGTAGCCATGGAGGGATTTGAAAACAAGGATAAGAATTTTAAAATCATGGCATTATTTGGAAAAGTTGAGGTTGTTCTCCTGGAGCAAAGGCATTGAATCCTGCACGGCATGTTTCCCTCGCTAGGTGGGCCAGCAGATATTGCCCATGCCTAGTTCACCCTGAGAGGGTAGTGCTGAGATGGGTTCTGCACCCGCAACATGTGTGACACTGACACCCAGAGTATAGATTTGGGTGCACCAATCCATCTGCTGCCCTTTGCATTCCACGTGCTTGTGCTACTTTTCTTTGCAAGGTTAGAATGTGTGGTGCCAAATGTGATGGAGGCAGCATTTGAGTAAGGGGGTGTCAGCCCTGGCTCCTTTGTGTGAGTGTGCGGCAGCTGCGGGGTGACAAAGAACTGGAGCCCTGCAATGTCCCACTCTGGTTGGGGTGGTAGGGATGCGATGGGTATCCAGGTACAGGGTGGACTAATCAATGCTCCTCTTTCCTTTTTAGGAGAAGAATGCACACAATTCCACCGAGTGGATGCGGACTGGCAGAGGCCAGGCCCAGTTGGTTATCGTGCCTCAATTCAAGCAGCAGGCCATGGATCTGGAGAGGCGTCATTCACCCATGTCCACCAGTGGCGGTGAGGCTGGGCTGCCAAGGGGAGGTATGTTTGCTGAGCACTGAGGTCACCATGTGCGTCCCAGCAGCCACAGCACTGCTGAATGCTCAGTGATTGAAGTTTGCAACATGGGTTCACCATTGATTATGGAAGGATGAGCGCATAATCCGGGGGACAGGCATGCACATTCACAATGTCTTCACTTGAACTAATCAAATGTCCTTGTTCTTCCTTTCAGCATCACCAGAGCAGGGCCGGGAGGAGGAGGCAGAGGGGCCACCTCTCACACCTGAGGGCCCTGAACATTTCGATTCACCAGCATCACATCATCTCTGCCAGGCAGGCACCAGCGCAGATACTAGCATCTTGGTGGGAATTAGATCTTCGGCTAGTGTCCCGGGGCACAGCGGTGAGGGCACTTCATAATCACTTGAGGTGTGGGCAGAGACAGAAAGTGCCCATGGCACCAGCAGTTGAAGGACTGCAGGGGACCAAGCACATGCTCGGTCGGTGGCTGGTGATGTGCCTCTGTAGTCGTCCCTGAGGCAGCAGATGCTGGAATTGCAGCAGAGTATGCGGGGGGATCTGGCGGAGATACGTGAGACAATGCATGGCATGGTGCCCATGCTGGAGGAGTCCACACAGAGCATCACAGTTGCAATGAGCCTCATGGCTGAGCACCATGCTTCCTCCATGGAGAGATTGGCGACTTTTCTGGAGAGGCTCCTCCAGGGGACCAATCAGGGCCTCCTGGGGTTGCACTCGGCCCTGCAAGACCTCACAGCAGCATTGACCTCAGCTGGTCAGTGCCAGTGTGGGAGGTGATTTGGCACCGTATCCCAGCTTGGTGCCCATCCATCTACGGTGAGCAGGGAGGTCCGAAGCAACCTCATGTCAGCGTAGCAGCTGCCTGTCATCTCTGCAGGCTCCTCTCAGGGCGTTCCGGATGAGGGCAGCAGCTCCTCCGCCCTTCTGCCAGTGACCATGGCAGATGAGGCTGTGGCAACTGGGGAGTTGCCAGCTGGGGAACTGGCTGTTCCCTCCCAGGCAGGGCCATCAAAGGCTCCACAGGTCATCGAGGCCAACAAGACAGCAGAGTGAGCAGGCTGTCGCAGAAGCCAGTGCCAGCGAGGGGGGAGCACCTAGACATGGCAGCCGTAAGTGTACATTTAAGGCACCTTAGGCACACCATGGGTTTCTCAATGGTGCTTTTATGTTGCCCCCTATTAGTTCATGACCACTTGGTGTGATGTGCAACACCTTTGTCATTTTTTTTAAACTTCATTTTGTTATATCATCAAATTTTTATATGTAAGCATGGCTCAGGGTGACTCCTTTCTTCTGCAGGTGGACGATTACCCATGATGTTATGATTGAGTTGTGTGACATTGAGCTTTATTGGCAGGGCCCTTAGTTAATATTCCTATCCAGGCAGATTTTGCACTCAGGTACCGAGTATGGAGCCTGCGGCCCTGGCATGTGTTGGGAGGTCCATCTGTGGTGGGCTAGCTGAACGTTCGTTGGATTAAAGCCTCCCGTGTTTCCCTGCCTTCCTGGAGTAATCTCAGGTCAGTGTCTACCGCCTCAGTGTTCCTCTGTGTGTGCTCATCCTTGGACTCACTGCTGAACTCATCGTGCGCAGCAGGAGCAACTGCGCCTACATCTTCTTCGTCCACTGCGTCACCCCTTTCCAATGCAAGATTGTGGAGAGCACAGCATGCAACCACTATCAGTGACACACGATCTGGGGGGTACTGGAGTGGGCCTCCTGAATGGTCCAGGCATTGGAAGTGCATTGGAAGAAGACCGATGGTTCTCTCTACCACAGCCCTTGTGGAGGCATGGCTCCTATTGTGCCGCTGCTCAGCCTCTGTTCTTGGATGGCAGAGAGGTGTCATGAGGGGATAGCCCTTGTCGCCCAGCAGCCATCCATCCACCTGTGCTAGGGCACTGAAGAACCTTGGCACCTGGGGGTGTCTGAGAGTGTAAGCATCATGGAAGGTGCCTGGGTACCTTGCACAGACTTGCAGAATCTGCATCCTGTGGTCACACATTATCTGCACGTTCATGGAGTGGAATCTCTTCCTGTTGACAAAGGCACCGGGCTCACCCGCTGGCGCCTTGATGGCCACATGTGTACAGTCATTTGCACCCTGGATGTGGCGGAAGCCAGCAATCGCTGCAAAGCCCCAGGCTCGCTGTGTCTGGTTACCCTCATCCCAGCGGTAGTGGATGAAAGTCAATGCACGCCTGAACAGAGCGTCTGTCACCTGCTTGACACAACTGTGGACAGCTGACTTGGAGACTCTGCAAAGATCACCCACCGACCCCTGGAAAGAGCCAGAGGCATAGAAGTTGAGGGCAGCCATGACCTTCAGTGCCACTGGCACAGGGTGCCCACTCGCACAGTTGGCATAGGTCTCAGGGCCTATCATCTGACAGATGGAGGTCACTGACTCCCTTGAGAGATGGAGCCTCCTTCGGCACTGCACCTTAGACATATTGAGGTAGCTGCTTCACTGCCTGTATACCCTGGCAGCAGGATAGTGGTGTCTTCTGCAGCCCCTTCCAACTTGGACTTCCTGTTGGCCCTGCACCCCTTGTGCCTGTGCCTCTCCTCCCGAAGATGGTTCCCCTGAAGGCTGAATATGGACTTCTGGCCTCCTCCCCATTCTGGCCCTCCCTTTCTCCTCAGAGGAGGTGCCTTCAGTAGACAGCACAAATCCCATTCCCAGGCTAAGGGAAGGCTTCCTGAAACCTGCAGGCCCCAGAAATGATCTTTACTGTAGAGTCCGGAACTGAAGGCTGTTACTCCTGTCCAAGCAGCTGTGAAGAGTTTTGAAGTATTCCTGCTCACACAGGCAAGTATCAGTAACTTTCACAATTAAATATCTGACAAATACCACTGGCAACTACACTGACCCTTCTTATCCCGCCCATGGATGAGGTTTATACAAATGTGTCCTAGCTGCCTGTCCGTTGCGCCTTTGCGACATCCTGAAGATCACACAGGCCCCGAGAAATAGCAGACAATTGCTGCCTCAAGGGCCTTAACTGGGTGATTAATTAATGGTGGGTGCACACTGGAGAGCATCGCGCACCTGCCCACCTAAATATCACGATGGTGCGTGGTCGCTCGCCCGACGTCACCATGCATCATTTTATGTGTGGGGATGCGGGGCCCACCCCTGCACACCAACAAGAAAATTCTGACCCATGACTCTAAAAGCAGCTGGCAACTGCAGAAATTTATGGATAAAATTGTGTATAGGGTGAAATAGTATTCATGACCCATTTCCAATCTTGGGAGGTTGTTGCATCTGAGGATTTGGTTACATATTTTCAGGTGTTTAGATTTTGTATTCAGTGTTAAAAAGCATTGCTTTGTAACTTGCAGAGCTATGAAGGCTATACTTATATTTTGTTGCAGCCCAATGTCTTTTAGAACAATAGAGGTTCTTAAAAATTTTTTTCTTTCCTGAAGGCATGGATTTCATGGTTGGATATACTTCACAGAATCACAGAATTGTTACAGTGCAAAGGGAGGCCAATCAGTGCATCATATCTACACTGGCTCTCCAAATGAGCATTATGACTTAGTGCCATTCTCCTGCCTTTTCCCCATAACCTTGCACATTGTTTCTATTCAAACAATCATCCAATGCCCCCCGAATGCCTCGATTGAACCTGCCTCCACCGCACTTCTAGGCAGTGCATTCCAGACTCAAACCACTCAATGTGTGAAAGAGCTTTTTCTCATGCCACATTTGCTTCTTTTGCAAATCACTTTAAATCTGTGCCCTCTTGTTCTCGATCCTTTTATGAGCGGGAACAGTTTCTCCCTATCTACTCTTTCCAGCCCCCTCAGATTTTGAACACCTCTATAAAATCTCCTCTTAGCCTTCTCTCCAAGGAGAACAGTCTAAACCTCTCCAATCTATCTGTATAGCTGAAATTTCTCATCCCTGGAACCATTCATGTAAACCTCTTCTGTACACTTTCCAATGAGTTCCCATTCTTTCTATAGTGTGGTGCCCAGAACTGTACACAATGCTCCAGCTGACATCTAACTAGAGATCTAACTATATAAGCTCAGCATAACCTCCTTGCTCCTGTACTTTATGCCCCTATTAATAAAAGCCAGGACATTATATGCTCTATTAGCTGCTCTCTCCACCTGTCCTGCCACCTTCAATGATCTATGCAAATATACACCCAGGTCCCTCTGCTCCTGCACCCCCTTAAGAATTTACCTCTTATTTTATATTGTCTCTCCATGTTCTTCCTACCAAAATGCATTACCTCACACTTCTCTGTATTGAACTTCATCTGCCACCTATCTGCCCACTCCGCTTTGGCCGCTTTTAGTCTTTCTTTTCTGCAACACTATACAGTGAAAAATTCAGTGTCATAAAGAACATTTTTGATTAAGGAGCTACTTATAATCCTGCATTAAAACATCTCTCTTTGGAGTAATTTACAAAATGCAATTAAAATATACAAAACGTTAAAGCTGTAATTAAAATGCATGAACTTGTCATTTATTATGGAACTTTACAATATAAAATTAGACCATTGCACTGGTATTGGCTATCTGAAAGAGTCCCATTCCCTTCCTTTTTGCCAAAGTGATATATGTTTTTGTTTTCTTAAATACTTATGTACTTTCATTTCGAAAGATTATAGATTTTGCTTTCACCAATGTTTCTGTCCTAACTATCTCTTCATTAAAAGAATATTCTCATAAACTCCCTACTCAAATTTTTTTGTTGTTCATCTTAAATTTATGCTCTCTATCAACAGTAACCAGTGGAAATAGCTTTTCCCTATTCACCTTATTAAAACTCTTCATCTCACACCAAGCTAAAGCCACTCATTCCTGGTATTGTCTTAGTGAATCTCTTCAGTACACTATCCATTCTTCCTACATAAGGCACTAAAATTTGAACACGATATTCCAACTTTGATCTAACCAAATGTTTTTATAGGTTTGACGTTAGCTGTTTTGCAGTCTATGCCCTAGCATTTTTTTTATTTGTTCATGGGATGTGGGCATCACTGGCTAGGCCAGCATTTATTGCCCATTCTTAATTGCCCTTGAGAAGGTGGTGGTGAGCTACTTTCTTGAACTGCTGCAGTCCATGTGTTGTGGGAATACCCACAGTGCTGTTAGGAAGGGAGTTCCAGGATTTTGACCCAGTGACATGAAGGAATGGCGATATAATTCCAAGTCAGGATGGTTTGTGGCTTGGCGGGGAACTCAAATATGGTGGTGTTCCCATGCATCTGCTGCCCTTATCCTTTGAGGTGGTAGAGGTCATGGGTTTGGAACATGCTGTTGAAGGAGCCTTGGTGAGTTGCTGCACTGCATCTTGTAGATGGTAAACACTGTTGCCACTGTGATGCCACTGCTTCGGTGGTGGAGAGAGTGAATGTTTAATGTGGTGGATGGGATGGCAATTAAGCGACCTGGATGGTGTCGAGCTTCTTGAGTATTTTTGGAGTTGCACACATCCAGGCAAGTGGAGAGTATGCCATCACACTCCTGACTTGTGCTTTATAGATGGTGGATAGGCTTTCGGGTCTCAGGAGGTGAGTTACTTGCTGCAAAGTTCCCAGCCTCTGACCTGCTCTTGTAGCTACAGTATTTATGGCTGATCCAGTTCAGTTTCTGGTCAATGGTAACCCCCGCAGGATGTTGATAATGGGGGATTCAGCGGTGGTAATACCATTGAATGTCATGGGGAAATGTTGGAGATGGTCATTGCCTGGCATCTGTGGGGCGTGAATGTTATTTGCCACTTATTAGCCCAAGCCTGGATATTGTCTGGGTCTTGCTGCATATGGACACAGACCTAGGATTCCATATGCTGCATTTTTAAAGATTTATGAAGTTTAAATATTTGCAAATTTGAACTTTGCTGTCTGTATTTTATCCTGTAACAAGTCCCACTCATTGATTCATGTTGACTGATCCTCCAATGACTCAAGCTTAACAATTTCATCCCCAGTTCTCCCCAACCCCTGTAACTTCCTCCAACCCTACCACACCTCCCACCTCTACAAACATTCTCTGGAAGTCCCTCATTATACTCCTCTGCCTCTCCATTTCCATCTTACCTTTAAAATCGTCCATAAAACACATCTTTTACATTTACCAGGTTTTGGGTCACACCTCCTAATCTAAAATCTAAAAAGAGAAATTTCACCTCTTTTTTTGTAATTTTCAAACAATTATATTGATTGAAAATAATAGCTTTGTGACTGCAATCTTAGGCATTATATTAGACAAGATCTCCAAATGCTTTCAAGTGGTTCTCTAGCTGTAGAAGTATGCAGGATTGGTGGGGTTAAGTCGTGTACAGCTGGGCCTATTGAGCAGCTGGAAAAACCAGAATATATACTCTGATTTTAACTTCAATAATGTTGGTGAAATGGGTAGGCTGCAGGGAGACTACCTAGGATCATAGAATCGTGGAATCACGCAGCAATAAAGGAGGCCATTTAGTCCATCATGCCAGACCTGGCTTTTATCCAATTAGTCCCACTCCATGGCTCTTTACTCATATCCCTGCGACTCTTCCCTTTCTTCACCCAGAGAGTGGTGAGCCTGTGAAATTCGTTACCACAGAAAGTAGTTGAGACCAAAGCATTGTATGCTTTCAAGAAGGCGTAGATATAGCTCTTGGAGCGAAAGGGATCAAAGGGTATGGGGAGAAAGCTGGAGCAGGCTATTGAGTTGGATGATCAGCCATGATCATAATGAATGGCGGAGCAGGCTCAAAAGGGCCGAATGGCCTACTCCTGATCCTATTTTCTATGTTTCTATGTAAGTATTTATCCAGTTTGCTTTCAAAAATTACTATTAAATCTGTTTCCCACCCTTTTAGACAGTGCATTCAAGATCATAGTAACACTTCTTCTTTCAGCTTCTCCCATTTTACTTTGGGTCGCCACAATGCTGGTTGATTACCCTTTTCCATCCCGTCCTGTCGATGACCCATTCCTCTTCTCATCCTGCTGTGTTAAAGTCTCCCGTCAGCACAATCTTTCCATCTCATCTGAGGTTTTCTCTTCTCCTGCTTCCTAGCAGTCTTATCTCCATCACTCGCCTCACAACATTTCCTCTCTCTTGCAACAGAGAACCATACATTTTCAATCTTTTCTTGACTATTCCTTCAATGCTCCCACAATCTTCACTGACAGAATCCAGTTGATGTTCCTCTCTTCTTGATGTTGCCCAAGTTTCTGCACTATATAACAGAGTCAGTCACACAACTATCTTGTAGATTATTCCTTTCAGTTTCAACCATACTGTTCTATCTCACAACCAACTGTACTGCTTCATTACTCCAGCCAGAGCTAATCCATTCCTTAATTTCTATTTCCATATTATCATCTTCTCCCACCACTGACTCTTGAAACTACTCACTTTCTCCAAGTTTTCACCAATAATCTTCACACCTCCTGATCTTCTTCCCTAGGTTTAAACTGACAGTCCCTATATTGGGGGCCTTTATTAATCTTATTACCCCTGTCTTCCAATGTTTTTCTCCAGTTTTCCAGATACTCAGTCATGTTCTCATCATCCCCACCACACAGCTTACATAGAAAAGCATTGAGTAAATAAAAACTCTCATCTCACCTCTAGGTCTTTTGCCAGTTATCCCAAATCTGAATGCTGTAGTAAACCTGGCAACAATTGGAAGCAGTTTCTCCTTATTTACTCATTCAAATCCTTTATAATTTTGAACATCTCTATTAAATTTCCTGCTAACTTTCTCTTCTCTAAAGAGAACAGTCCCAGCTTCTTTAATCTTTCCATGAAACTGAAGTCCCTCATCCTTGCTATCATTCCAGTAAATCTCTTAGCACTCGAAGGCCCTCACATCCTTTATAAGATTTGGTGCCTAGAATTAGACACAATATTCCAACGGAGGCCCAATAAGTGATTCATAGAGATTTAGCATAACTTCCTTGCTTTTTGTGCCTCTATTTATAAAACAAGGATCTTGTTATGCTTTTTTTGAAAACAGCCTTCTCAATTTGGCCCACCAGCTTCATAGATTGACATGCCAAACTCCTCCCTCACTAGAACCATACAAATGTTTGGTTTTCTTTTTTTATTTTTAAGTTCAATAGCGACTTTCAGCTTTTTATGAAGTTTAGACAACCTGTGCTATCTCTGTGGTTTGCGCACATACTACTTCAGCCTCCTTTCCTCTGCTTGTTGTTTAGCAGCTTACATTTAAAGGAGTGCGAAACAGAAGTGAAGGAGGTGAGTTTGAAAGAGAAATAGGAGGAGAGAGAAAGAATGAAGAGTGTCTTTTGTAAAAAATTCCAGTACCAATATTCTTGGCTAGGTAGAAGCTGGTGGAAGATTAAGTCTAAGAGAATTAGAATGGTAAGATCAGTTCAGAAACATTCTGCCATTATTTGGTTCAAAACACTTCCCATTGCCATACAGTTTACACTGTTCAGCCAAATGTTTTTTGCTTTTGATTTAATTTGCTGTTCAAGAATACGCACCTTGGGTGGCTTGAAGGGGTAGTCAGGTGAAAATGTGATATCTAAGAAGAAGACACCACCCTCGTACACTGAACCTGGGGGTCCCAGGATAGTTGACCTCCATTCATAAACATTGTCTCCTTTGGGCCCAGCACTGTAACAGAAGAAACATTTCATAAATATAAATGGGTATAAAAATTAAAGGCAATATACTACTCTGTACGATAATCTCCAAAAATTATGCTTACAATATAAATGTATAAATTTATACCAGCAGGAGAGAATATAAAGTGGGTAAAAGGAATGCTTTGAAATTAAAGTGTGCTGTCTATATAGTCAAAACTATGTTAGAGAATATCATTGTTCTAGAATATTCTTGTCAAGCATTTGAACCTTAGTTGCCCCTCACCCATCCCACGCATAAGGGTATTTAGGTTAGGTCTTATGGGGAAGCCTGTTATGGTATTTAAATTTGTTACAGAAAATTCAGACATAAAGATAAGAGCATTAAGAGATTAAATGCATGTTGATTTTTATAATAAGATTGCCTTTTGGGGTAGAGGTCAGAGTATGTTGAATTCTTTGTCTTTCAACATGCATCAGTCTCTATTTGTCAGAACTCTAAAGAGAAAAAATAAAATTTAACTACATTAAGTTGGTTAAGTAAACAGAAATTTGAAACAGTACACTGATTAGAGGGAAATCGATTGTTGCCCTTAAGGACCATAACTTCATGCAAATCTTTCTACATATCATTTCAACTACATTGACTTTGTGTGCTGGAGGCCTTGTGACACAGTGGGTTGCATCCCTACTTCTGAATCAGATGCTGTAGGTTCAAGTCCCACTCTAGGACTTGATGGCCATGAAAGGTGTGTTCATAATGCAGCCAAGCAGATTGATTATCAACCTCCAAATCTTTCCAGGTGGTAAGAGTGGGAGATGGAGTGGTGCCTCTCAAGCTATGGCCTCTGGCTTCAGGCTGGTGATGTGCTCCAGGAAAAACAACCTATGGAAAACAGATGTAGGCATGTGCTTTGTCTGCCTCATGTGTACCTAGATTTGGGAAGTCTTTGAAGTCTAACATTAGTGCCACCAATTGCTGTCATTCAGATTTAGTGCAGCTGCTGAAAAGCACAGAATAAATTGGGCAGATATGCTGAGCATGGCATTTTTTTACTGGGCTTTCCCAGCATGAAGTGGTTATAAAAGCACTTTAGTGTGACATGAGATAAACAGCTTGTATAGTTTGTTGTAAAGCAGGTGTCAAAACTGAGGTCTGTGAACCATTTCCAGTCATTCAGCATTGGTTTTCTGGGTCATAAATAGAATATAAACAATATAAACTAAAAGATAAATGTGGGAGCATGTAAGAAAGGCGTGGCAATAATCATGAGTGATTTTAATATGCATATAGACTGGACTAATGAAATTGGCAAGGGTAGCCTCGAGGGAGAGTTCATAGAATATATTAGAAATTGTTTCTTGGAGCAATATATTGTGGAACCAACCAGGGAGCAGGCTATTTTGGATTTGGTTTTGTGTAATGAGATGGAAGTAATTAATGATCTCATAGTAAAGGATCCTCTAGGGAAGAGTGATCATAGCATGCTAGAATTTCAAGTTCAGTTTGAGAGCGAGAAACTTGAGTCCCACACTAGTGTTCTGGAGATAAACAAAGGCAACTTACATCAGCACAAGGGCAGATTTGGCCCTAGTGGACTGGACAGGAAGACTACAAGGTAGGACAGTTGATGAAGTGGCAGATATTTAAGGAGATATTCAATTTCTCCCAAGTAAAATATATTCCAAAGAGGAAGAAAGATGGGAAGAGGGGGGAAAAGCATCCATGGCTAAGCAAGGAAGTTAAAGGTAGTATAAAGGCAAAAGCTAAGGCATACCAAATTGCAAAGGTCAGTGGCAAGCTGGAAATTGGGAAACTTTTAAAGATCAACAAAGGGTTGCCAGAAAAAATAATAAAAAGAGCAAAGTTAAATTATGAAAGAAAACTGGCGCAAAATGTAAAAACTGATAGCAAAAGCTTCTAAAAGTATATAAAAGGAAAGAGAGTAGTTAAAGTGAATGTTGGTCTCTTGGAGGATGAGACTGGGGAGTTAATAGTGCGGAACGCAGAAATGGCAGAGATGTTTAATCAATATTTTGCCTCAGTTTTCACGGTGGAGAACACTAATACCACCCCAATAGTAACAGGTGGTGCAGAGGGTTCAGAGAAGGACAAGCTTAGAACAATCACCATCACTAGAGAAAAAGTACTGAGCAAACTACTGGGATTAAAGGGTGACAAATCCCCAGGGCCTGATGGCCTACATCCCAGGGTCTTAAAGGAAGTGGCAGCAGAGATAGCGGATGCATAGGCTATAATATTCCAAAATTCCATGGATTCTGGAAAAGTTCCAGTGGATTGGAAAAATGCTAATATAACACCATTATTCAAAAACGGGAGGAGGCAGAAAGCAGGAAATTATAGACCAGTTAGTTTAACGTCTGTCAGGAAATTGTTGGAATCTATTATCAAGGAAGTAGTAATGGGGCATTTAGAAAGTCAAAATGCAATCCATCAGAGTCAGCATGGTATAATGTAGGGTAAATCATGTTTGACTAATTTGCTAGAGTTCTTTGAAGATGTGACAAGCAAAGTGGATAATGGGGATCCTATAGATGTAGTACATCTGGACTTCCAGCAGGCCTTTGATAAGATGCTACACAAAAATTAATACACAAGATAAGATCACACGGGTTAGGGGTAATATATTAGCTTGGATAGAGGATTGGCTAACCAACAGAAAGCAGAGAGTTGGGATAAATGGGTCTTTTTCTGGATGGCAAGGTGTAACTAGTGGGGTGCCACAGGGTTCGGTCCTTGGGCCCCAAATATTTACAATCTATATTAATGACTTGGATTCAGGAATAGAAGATACTATAGCTAAATTTGCAGATGACACCAAAATAGGTGGGAAAGTAAGTTGCAATGAAGAAATAAGAAATTTACGAATGGATATGGACTGGTTAGGTGAATGGCTCAAAATTTGGCAGATGGTGTTTAACGTGGATAAGTGTGAGGTTATCCATTTTGGTCAGAAGAATAAAAAGATGACTGATTATTTAAATGGAGAGAAGCTTCAGAATGCTTCAGTGCAGAGGGATCTGGGTTGCCTCGTGCATGAATCGCTGAAAGCTAGTATGCAGGTACAGCAGATAATAAGGATGCCAAATGGAATTTTGGCATTTATTGCGAAAGGAAGAGAATATAAAAAAGGTGAAGTGTTGTTGCAACTGTACAAGGCCTTGGTGGGACCACACCTGGAGTACTGTGCACAGTTTTGGTCCCTTTACTTGAGGAAGGACGTAGTTGCAATGAAGGCAGTTCAGAGGAGGTTCACTAAATTGATTCCAGAGATGCAGGGCTTGTCTTATGAGGAGAGATTGAGCAGTTTAGGCCTATACTTGCTGGAGTTTAGAAGGATAAGAGGAGATCTAATTGAGGTATATAAGATGCTAAAGGGGATAGACAAAATAGATGTGAAGCGGATGTTTCCCCTTGTGGGTCATTCTAGAATGAGAGGCCATAGTTTTAGGCTAAGGGGTGGTAGATTTAAATCAGAGGTGAGGAGGAATTATTTTTCTCAAAGGGTCGTGAATCTGTGGAATTCACTAGCTCATAGTGCAGTGGATTCCGGGACGCTGAATAAATTTAAGGAGGAGATAGATTTTTAATTAGTAACGAGTTGAAAGATTATGGGGAGAGGGCGGGAAATTGGAGTTGAGGCTGAAATGAGATCAACCATGATTGTATTGAATGGCGGGGCAGGCTGAGTTGCCTACTCCTGCTCCTAGTTCTTATGTTCTTATGCTCTTATGAAATGCTGACATTTCAGTTCCATTTTACTTAAATTTCCAACCTAGCCTCCCAAGCAAACTTGTTCCCTGACCTGTGCTCCCATATTTCCCCCAATCCATGCTCCAAATACCCAGACAGCCCAAACTCCAATTTCTCCCCACCCAATTCATGCTCCAATCTCCTACAGCCAACTCAAGTTCCGGTCTTCCTCAGTTAACACATGCACCAATCTCCTGCCACCGACACATTTCAAACACCCCCAAATGGCTTAGGCTGATACCCAGACCATGCTCTGACCTGCCAGACACCCCAACCCATATGTTGATATCTCATTTCACTTAATAATGCTCTGATCTCCCCTGAGCTCTTCAAGACCACCATCTGATTTGTCCTATCAAATCAATATCTCGCCATCCTCTCTACTGCTTGGCAGTGGCCCACCCGACAGCTAGTCTCTGGGCAGGATTATCTGGCTAGGTCCCAGGTCCAGAAGTGGGAGCTGTTACTTATGGGCAAGAATTAACTGGCAGCATGTGATCTTCCAGTGGCTGGTCAATTAAGAGTCAGCAGATGCAGGGGCCAACTGCAAAGGCAGCAGAGATGGGAAGAGAGGCAGCATGAGTTCACATCATGGTAGGAGCTGGCAGCAAGTTTAAAGGGTTGCCAGCACTCAATACCATGGGGACTGTCAGGACATCTGCAAAAGGTAGGAAAATTGGTTGAGAAAATGGCAGAAGGGAGGTAACTGGTGGCCCCATGATTCAGTGATGCTTCCCTGCCGGCTCTCTTCCAGTCTGCAAGGGCATGGCAGGTGGTCATCTTCCTGAGGAAGGGAGGTTGAACCCGGCTTGATTGACCAAGCAAGCCTAGACAGAGGACTTCAGCAGCCATGGGGTCTCCCCCAACTCCCCCATGCCAGAACCTGGCTTCAGTGCCACAAGTGTGTTAATGACCTTATTTGGTTTTTTTAATTCATTCACGGGATGTGGCTTCACTGGCTGGGCCAGCATTTATTGCTTACCCCTAGTTGCCCTTGAGAAGGTGGTGGTGAGCTGCCTTCTTGAATCGCTGCTATCCATGTGGTGTAGGTACACCCACAGTGCTGTTAAGAAGGGTTTTCCAGGATTTTGACCCAGCGACAGTGAAGGAACAGTGATATATTTCAAAATCAGGGTGGTGAGTGACTTGGAGCGGAACTTCCAGGTGGTAGTGTTCTGATCTATCTGCTGCCCTTGTCCTTCTAGGTGGTAGTGGTCGTGAGTTTGGAAGGTGCGGTCTAAGGAGCCTTAGTGAATTCCTGCAGTGCATCTTGTAGATGGTATACACTGCTGTGACTGTGCGTCAGTGGTGGAGGGAGGGAATGTTTGTGGACGTGGTGCCAACCAAGCGGGCTTCTTTGTCATGGATAGTGTCAAGCTTCTTGAATGCTGTGGGAGCTGCACTCATCCAGGAAAGTGGGGAGTATTCCATCACACTCCTGACTTATGCCTTGTAAATGGTGGACAGGCTTTGGGGAATCAGGAGGTGAGTTACTCGTCGCACGATTCCTAGCCTTTGGTCTGCTCTTGTAGCCACAGTATTTATATGGCTAGTCCAGTTCAGTTTCTGGTCAATGGTAACTCCCAGGGTGTTGATAGTGGGGGATTCAGTGATGGTAATGCCATTGAAAATCAAGGGGTGATGGTTGGATTGTCTCTTGTTGGAGATGGTCATTGCCTGACATTTGTGTGGCACAAATGTTACTTGCCACCTGTCAGCCCAAGCCGGGATATTGTCCAAGTCTTACTGTATTTGGACATGGACTGCTTCAGTATCTGAGGAGTCATGAATGGTGCAGAACGCCGTGCAATCATCAGCGAACATCCCCACTTCTGACCTTATGATTGAAGGAAGATCATTGATGAAGCAGCTGAAGATGGTTGGGCCAAGGACACTATCCTGAGGAACTCCTGCAGTGATGTCCTGGAGCTGACATGACTGACCTCTAACAACCACAACCATCTTCCTTTGTGCTAGGTATGACTCCAACCAGTGGAGAGTTTTCCCCCTGATTTTCATTGACTCCAGTTTTGTAGGGCTCCTTGATGCCACACTCGGTCAAATACAGCCTTGATGTCAAAGACAGTCACTCTCACCTCACCTTGGGAAGGTGAGTACTCCATATCTCTTTTCCCTTGAGGCTTCCATCATAAGGTCAGCAGTGGAGATGTTCACAATATCCCGGTTTGGGCTGAGAAGTGGCAAGTAACATTTGTGCCACACAAGTGCCAGGCAATGACTATATCCAACAAGAGAGATCCTAACCATCGCCCCTTGACTTTCAATGACATTACCATTGCTGAATTCCCCACTCTCAGCACCCTGGGGGCTACCATTGACTAGAAACTGACTGGACTAGCATATAAATATTGTGGTCAGAAGAGCAGGTCAGAATCTGGGAATCCTACGGCGAGTAACTCACCTCCTGACTCCCCAAGGCCTGTCCACATCCACAAGGCACAAGTCAGAAGCATGATAGAATATTCTCCACTTGCCTGGATGAGTGCAGCTCCAACAACATGCAAGAAGCTTGACACCATCCAGGACAAAGCAGCCCGCTTGATTGGCACCCCTTCCACAAACATTCACTCCCTCCACCATAGATGTACAATGACAGCAGTGCGTACCATTTATAAGATGCTCTTTGGAAACCAGAAACTCCTTAGGCAGCACCTTCCAAACCCATGACCACTACCATCTAGAAGGACAAGGATAGCAGATACATGCGAACACCACCATCTGGAAGTTGCTCTCCAAGAAACTCATCATCCTAACTTGGAAATATATCCCTGTCCCTTCATTGTCACTGGATCAAAATCCTGGAACTCCCACCCTAAATGCACTGTGGGTGTACCTATACCATGTGGACTGCAGTGGCTCAAGAAGGCAGCTTACCACCACCTTCTCATGGACAATTAGGGGTGGACAATAAATGCTGGCCTAGCCAGCGAGGTCCACATGCAATAAATGAAAGAAAAAAAAAGTGGCAATGTGAGACAGTGAGTTTGGTAGAGAGAGAGTATCCACCCAGTCACTGGTAATGGGGTCAGGTAGTAGCATATCCTGTCCAAGGAATAGTTGCATCTCAATAATAGGCACCTGTCTGTAACTGCTACTCCAGCAAGATCTTCTGAAAGAGGCTACAAGCAGGAGACATTTAATGGAGATCTTTATTAAATGGAATAAGAAATGGAACAAGAAATGTGAAGCTTCACATTTTAACACTGTCCTCAGATGTGAACCCCGAGTGCAATTCAGTACTCTTACTATGTGGTGCTTCTCCTCTGCTTTCAATTATGTTGGAGACAGCTGATGACCTTGCTGCCCTGTTGTTGGGGTGATTCATCTTATGGCTAACTGAGGTCTGGAGGACTCCAGCATGCTGAGTGTACAGGGCCCTCCTCTGCCTACTTGAATTGCTGGTGTCACTAGCAGTGGCCTAAGGAGCCTCTGTCCGCACCAGCAGTGCCCAGAAAGGAGCCCCAGATACAGAGGTCAGTCACTCTGCCCTCGGGGATGGTGCAGGGGAATGATGTAACAGTGAACCATCTGAGGTCCCTTCCTCTTCCTCCTCAGAGGTAGCCGGCAGTCCTCCAGTCATTAAACTCTCTGTTCTTCTGCCCCAAGAGGCATATCAGGACGCATCATGGGATTACCCAGGCTTGGTCAAATTGTGGATATAAGTTTAAAAGGTGTTTACAGTAAAAAGGCAGCAAAAAGAAACTAGAAAGATTATGGCCTTCTGGCCATGCCAGGAAGCTGATGAATGATCGATGAGTTATACTATAATAAACTGATAGCTTGACCTCAGGGTCAGGGCATGCAGAATGCTAGGCACTGCAGTGAAACATCAGGATAGACAATCAAAGTACATGTTTTGCACCATGGTTTGTGCTAACAGTCAGGTCATTCCGTGATTGTTTTACAAATTCCTCTGTAACTGCGGATGTGAGCAACAGGCCATTCCCTGTATATATTGTAAACTCATTTGTAATTAAGAATTAATGAATGAGACTTACAAGATAAGAACATTGTAAGTTGATGATGAGTTATCCCAAAGATGGTATATATATCCGACAGAAACTGTGTAACTTCAAATTGTCTTTTCAAGCATTTTGAAAGAGCATGTCCCATGTGTGCACACTTGTACTAAATAAAGAACTGCTGCTGAATCTACCTATGGTCAACTCTGTGTCGAGTGTCTTTTAGATACTCCACAACAATTGGCATTGCGAGCAGGGTCTCCACTAACGACTGAGGAATTGATCAGTTGGATTCACTAGGCAGGTGAATACTTTTACTTTACCACCCATAGTTAGGATGTAAGTCTGGCTATCATGTGATATAGTTACGGAGATCCGAACCTGAGAGTTGGCTGGAAGTGAGGAAGTAAAAGCTGTGTAGTCAGCTGCGAGCCACCAGTACGCAGGCCAGAACCGTCCCTAGGCAATAGGCTGGTAGAGCTGCAGGAGGCAGGCAGGTCAAAACTGCCGGAATGCAGCCCAAAGATGAGTTACTATTAGCTGTGAGCTGCCAGTAGATAGGTCAGAACCATCCCTTGGTGATGGGCCAGGTAGAGCAGCACCAAGAGACAGGTAGGTCAGAATCATCCCTTGGCAACGGGCCAGATAGAGACGCACCAAGAGACAGGTAGGTCAGAACTGTTCCTAGGCATTGGGCCAGGTGGAGCTGCACCAGGAGACAGGCAGGTCAGATCAGAGGTGAGGTACCATATAACATGTCTGGGACAATTGATAATGAATGGGGACCAGAAGGGTTAATAACTAAAT
The DNA here is from genome assembly GCF_017639515.1 of Carcharodon carcharias. Taxonomy (NCBI): domain Eukaryota; kingdom Metazoa; phylum Chordata; class Chondrichthyes; order Lamniformes; family Lamnidae; genus Carcharodon; species Carcharodon carcharias. The sequence continues at coordinate 142,493,585 of NC_054469.1, read as the reverse complement.
TTTTAACAGATAGAAATAAGAAATTGAGAAAGAAAGGATGGGATCTGGAGGAGCTCCCAGCTAAACAGAATGGATGATGAGATGCTCAGGATAAGGATAAGGAAGAGAAACATAAGATTATCATTTTCAGAAGCTACTTAGGATTCAGTAAACGCATAAAAAATCAAATTGAGGAAAAATAAAATAAAGTAAACATGATACAGGTGCCAGGACCAAGACTTACATCCCCAGTCAATACTGATGACATTGACTGGGGAGGGCTGAGAAAAGATGTGATAGCCAGGACGGTGATTGGGACAGGGAGCAGCCACCAGAATATAATGTCGTGGCTCCCTCAGCTCCACCTGAGACAGAGTTAAAAGGGTCAGTGGAACACCCGAACAACAGTAAAGTATGTCCCTTTTACCCCAGTCGAGAGACAAATGATGACTAGGGATCTACATATCCCCAGATAAAACCATGCCAATACTGACTTCCCGAACAAATTTGAGGAAATAATTGATATCCACTCACTCCACCAGAGGATATACAAGTCCAAGTAAGATCTAAAGCACCCTATCAGATTTGGCAACAAATGAATAATTTAGTTACCAATGGGATGTTTATACTGAGTAGGTAGATACAAGCGATTCAAGAGATTGGTCAAGGAAGGTTTGGGAAATGCCCTATCCAATTGATCAGCTGTCATAGGCGTGACACAAAACAAAGGTGAAGGTGCCTAAGAATATGGCAAAAGAAAATAGACTGCCTATAAGCTAAAGGTTTTAGAAACATATGACGTTAATTTAAATTGCTGTAAGTTTCTGTTTTAAAAAAATATCAAACTGTATGAGTGTAGAACAGTGAAGCCCAGTTTGCTCTCAAAATATAAAGATAAGCCTGGAGTTTTGAAGAAGTTTGGCAGAAATCCAATTTGAACTTTTCAAAACAGATGAGTTAAAAATGAACTGCTAAAATTACATCTGAGTTGTCATTGTTAAAGAAGGGTGTTGTTTGCAAATATCAAAGATTTAAAAAAATCTCTGTGAAGCAATAGCCTGTTGACACCGGAATTCCCCGGTGTGTAGCCACAATCGATTGTGCTACCTGAAGTCAGAGAGGTAAATGCACGGCTCAAAGATTGGTGTGGGAGAAGTGGGTTCCGATTCATGGAGCATTGGCATCAGTACTGGAGAAGGAGGAAGCTGACCCATTGGGATGGGCTTCACTTGAGCCATGCTGGGACCAGTGTCCAGGGGAATTGTATAACTAGGGTTGTAGATTGGTCCTTAAACTAATTAGTTCTGGAGGTGGGGGGGGGGGGGTTCAATTGAAGGGAAGTTTAAAAGATCATAAAGAAATAAGAGAGCAGAGGTGCAGTATAGTAAAGAGGCGAAAGATAATCAAAGTGTGACAAGAAGGGGCAGAAAATATAAGCAGAAGAGTGCAGCAGAAATTAGAACCAGAATGAGTAATAATGGTAAAAAAGTCAAAATTGAAGGCTCTTTATCTGAATGCACATAACATTTTTAAGATAGGTGAGTTGATGGCACAAATAGAAATAAATTAATATAACTTGACAGCTACCACAGAGAAATGGTTGCAGGGTGACCAAGACTGGGGACTCAATATTCAAGAGTGTTCAACATTCCGGAAAAATAGGCATAAAGGAAAAGGAGGTTGGGTAGCTTTGTTGATAAGAGAAGATATCATTGCGGTGATGAGTAGTGATATAGGTGCAATAGATCGTGATGTGGAATCAGTTTGGGTGGAAATAAGGAATAGCAAGGGCAAGAAGCCACGGATGGGAGTCGTGTATAGGCCCCTGAAGAGTTGCCTCACTTTAGGACAAAACTTAAATTGGGAAATAATGGAGGCATGTAAGAAGGGCGCTACATTAATCATGGGTGATTTTAATCTGCATATTGACTGGGCAAATCAGATTGGCAGGGGTAACATGGAAGACGAATTTGTAGAGTGCATCGCGGATTGTTTCTCAGAGTAACATGTTGCAGAATCTACCCGGGAACAGGTTATTTTAGATCTAGTAATGTTTCATGAGGTGGGATTAATAAGAGATATCATAGTTAAGGATCCTCTAGCGGGTAGCGATCGCAACATGGTAGAATTTCAAATTCAGTTTGAGGGTGAGCAACTTGGGTCTCAAACCAGCATCCTCAATTTAAATAAGGATAATTACAGAGGTATGAAGAAAGAGTTGTCTAAAGCAGGCTAAGGGGACGGTCAGTGGATGAGCAGTGGCAAACGTTTAAACAATGCTCAGCAAAAATTTATCCCGATCAAAAAGGACTCGATGAGAAGGATGAACCATCCATGGTTAACAAAGGTGGTCAAGGAGAGTATTCAATCAAAAACTAAGGCATATAAAGTGGTGAAAACTAGTGGTAGGCCAGAGGATTGGGAATGTTTTAGGAACCAGCAGCGGATGACTTAAAAACTAATAAAGAGAGAGAAAACTGATTATGAAAGTAAATTGGCAAGAAATATAAAAATAAACAGCAAGAGCTTCTACACGTATATTAAAAGGAGAGTGGCTAAAGTGAGTGTGGGACCTTGGAGGATGCGACTGGAGAATTGATAACGGGGAACAGGGAATGGCAGATAATTTAAACTAATATTTTGCATCAGTCTTCACGGTGGAGGACACTATAAACATCCCAAAGATATCAGATAAGCAAGGAACTAATGGGAGGGGAGATATTGTAACAGTCTCTACCACGAGGGACAAAGTATTAGACAAATTAATGGGAGTAAAGGCAAACAAGTCACCAGGACCTGATGGCATACATCCAAGGATTTTAAAGGAAGTGGCTGCAGAGATAGTGGAGGCTTTGGTCGAAATATTCCAGGACTCACTGGATTCTGGGAGGGTCCCAGCAGATTGGAAAACCACTAATGTGACACACCTGTTCAAGGAGGGAGGGAGACAAAAAGCCGGAAACTATAGGCCAGTCAGCCTAACATCTGTCATTGGGAAAATGCTAGAGTCCATTATTAAGGAAGAAATAGCAGGACATTTAGAAAAGCTTAATGCAATCAAACAGAGTCAACACGCTTTAGTGAAAGGGAAATAATGATTGACAAATTTGCTAGAGTTCTTTGAGGATATAACAAGCAGAGTTGATAAAGGGGAGCCAGTAGATGTGGTGTATTTGGATTTCTAGAAGGCATTCGACAAGGTGCCACATAAAAGATTATTGCACAAGATAGCAGCTCACAGTATTGGAGGTAACGTATTAGCATGGATTGAGGATTGGTTAACACACAGAAGACAAAGAGTCGGGATGAATGAATCTTTTTCAGGTTGGAAAGATGTAACTAATGGAGTGCCACAAGGACTTGTCCTGGGGCCTCAATTATTTACTATCTATATTAATGACTTGGAGGAGGGGGCAGAGTGTAATGTATCCAAATTTGCTGATGATACAAAAATAGGTGGGAGGGCATGTTGTGATGAGGACATAAGGAATCTGCAAGGAGATATCGATAGGTTGAGTGAGGGGGCAAAAACTAGGCAGATGGAGTTTAATGTAGGAAAGTGTGAGGTCATGCACTTTGGTAGGAAAAATCAAAAGGCAGATTATTATTTAACTGGAGAGAGACTCCAAAAAAGTGCAGCATAGAGGGATCTGCTGTTGTGCATGAAACACAAAAAGTTAGCATGCAAGTGCAGCTAGTAATTAAGAAGGCAAATTGACCTGTATTGCTATGGGGTTGGCGTTTAAAAATAAGGAAGGCTTGTTACAACCATACAGGGTGTGGGCGAGGTTGCACCTGGGGTACTGTGTACAGTTTTGGTCCCTGTATTTAAGAAAGGATGTACCGGCATTGGAGGTAGTTCAAAAGAGATTCACTAGGCTGATTCTTGGGAAGAAGGGGTTGACTTATCAAGAACAGCTAAACAGGTTAGGCAGTTATTCATTAGCGTTTAGAAGATTGAGGGGCGATCTTACTGAAACTTAGAAGATTCTGAGGGGGCTTGACAGGGTAGATGTTTAGAAGGTGTTTCCACTAGTGGGGGAATCTCAAACTAGGGGACATAGTTACACAATAAGGGGGCACTCATTTAAAACTGAGATGCATAGGAATTTCTTCTCTCAGAGGGTAGTGAATGTCTGGAATTCTCTACCCCAGAGAGTTGTGGAGGCTAGATCACTGAAAGTATTTCAAGAAGAGGTCCATAGATTTTTGAAATATTGGGGAGTTGAGGGCAATGAGTGCTGGCATGAAAGAGGAGTTGAGGCCTAGGCAGATCAGCCATGATCTTATTGAATGGCGGGACAGGCTTGAGGGGGCAAATGGCCTACTCCTGCTCCTGTTTCTGACGTTCTTATGGTCTATAAAGGTTAGCGAGCCTGTTGTGAGGATTGGGGAGGTCATCCTACATACTAGGCATACATTAGTGGAACTGTTAAACACTGGTAAATTAGAGACAGTATCAGACAACTGGAGAGCTACATGGGAAGCAGTATTGCTGCCAAGGGATAGGTCAGTAGACTTTACCGGACCATTGCCCCCTTGCTGAGGCAGGACATATTGCTTAGTTGTAATAGTCTTGTTCACCCAACGGGTAGAAGCATTTGTGTGAAGAGATTGTTCCGCTCATATTGCAACAAGGATTTTTGCTGAAGAAATTATATCCTGATGGGGAATAGCCGTACAGATAGACTCAGACCAGGAGAAGCATTTTACAGGTAAAATAATTAAACAGGTATGTACTATGTTGGGGGTTAAGCAAAAGTACCATATACCAAACCACCCACAGAGCTCAGGTATGGTGGAAAGAATAAATAGAACCCACAAAGTGTCACTCTCCAAGGCTACTGCCAACACCAGAAAGGGCTGGGCTGTTCTGCTGCTCAGTATCCTGATGAGACTGCAGTCTATTCCTACCAGAGTGACCAGACTAACCCAATTTGAACTAATGACCAGACGAGCCATGAGGCTGCCCGAGGGCACATACAAGCAGTGAGGACATAGAGCCTGCTCGGGAAAGGATTAAATGATTTATCAAAAAGTTGTGTCAGCAATTGCATGACCTGAGACAGGAGATTAGTAACCAGCAGATTATCAAGGATATAGAAATGATAAGGCAGGACAAAAGGAAAGATTGCAAGAAGTAGGGGATCAAGTAATGGTCAGGGCTCTGCACCCTGTTGGCAAGGACCTTACGAGGTCCTGATAACCAGCAATGTGTGCACATGCATGGACATGAAATGGAATGGCCAGTGCAAACACTGGACACAGATTATGAACAATAGAGGCATAAAGAATAATAAAGACTAACCGGTAACGACTAGCATCCGTTATGCTTTCTCTTACAGGGTCATGAATACCATGATATTGCTAATATGTTTGACAACCAGGATTAGCCATGCCGTAGAAGGAACCAAGTCAATCAACCAAGGGACTGTAGTAATCTGATGTGTAATATACCTTCAAGGCAAATGTTGAAATTTAAGGTCACATGACCTCAGTCCCCAATAGCAGAATAGCGTGGGCTACCTCTGTAGTCAGTAGTCTTGAGTTACAGCCTGAAGAGAAAAGGCAGAGATTTGAGTTGTAAGCAACAAGTGTAGTTGCTGAGTTCCTTTTGTAAATAAACAGAATGTGTTTCTTCTAAGAATGGTCTACTGATCTTCTCTGTCTTGGTACCAACTCGGTCACCCTGAAACAAGTGTGCAACCTTGATCCTTTAGCCCCAACAAACCAGGACATTGGATCCAACAAACTGGTGATGGGAATAATAAGCAAGAAAAGACACAAAAGGACAGGGTAAAAAGCAAGAAAGAACAAAGGAAATCAGAAGAACTGAAATTAGGTTGTACCTCACATGGTATTTGTAAGTAAAGAAAAATTTCCTTCCTGATTGTTGAAGCAATCCCCTCAGAGCATGCCATAACTTGGAAGAGTGGAACTTTTTGATTCAACCTCTGACGATTGGTCTCATCATGTTGAATCCAGGTGAACAACATTGCTAGGGAGGAGAAGAAGCACGCGGTCCTTCCGTCAACGTGTGGGAGTAAGACATATGGATTAATTTGAAATTTGTTGGCACCAGTGCCCCAGATTTGAAAAGTTTTGATGACTTAGTGAACCTTGTAAAGAATCGTTACCAGCCCAAGCCTTTGGTGACGATGCAACGGTTCAAATGTAACTCAAGGAATAGAGCCGCAGGGGAGATAGTTGCTTGTTATGTGGCAAGTCTGAAACAATTAACTGAATATTGTGAGTTTGGTACATCTATCAATGATATGCTTAGAGATTTTTGGTGTACGGTGTAAATGAAGATGCGATTCAGAAGAGATCACTGTCTTTGATTTAGATTTTGTTTAGATTTTGAGAAGGCATTGAAAATCGTTCTGGCAATGGAAGATGCAGTGCAAGATTCGAAAGCCATTAAGGGAGTGCAAAATGGTGCCATCCTCCACATTGGGCAGGGAGCCTCAGCGAAAAAGAGCACGAAAGTCCAAAGCTTTACTCAGAAGCAGGAAGCAGCCACCGTCAGCAGACAAGTTAAAAAGAGATAACTTAGCAGCAAAAACATGGCATAATGATAACAGAGGTGGAAGCAGACAACCTTGTAATGAATTGCAGTTTAAAAAGGTTGAATGTTTTTTCTGTCATCAAAATGGACACCACAAGAGACACTGTAAAGATAAAATCAGGCAGACTTTCAGACAAAAACAAAAACCCAATGAGATTAACACCATTGAAATGCCTGAATTAATAGATTCAGATATTTATTCAATACATAATTTAAAGGTAGGGAGAACAGAACCTATCTATGTAACCATGAGAGTGAATGAGAGGTTTATCAGAATGGAGGTGGATACTGGAGCAGCCACTACGGTGATAGGTGAGCATACTTTTAAATCCCTGAATCATGGGGAATGTAAATTAACTTTGGAAAAAACTGATGCCAAATTTAAAACTTACATGGGAGAAGACATACAAGTCAAGGACATGTGTAAAGTCAGTACACTATGGAGGTCAAACAGTGAAATTACCCTTAATAGTGGTAGCAGGCGAGGGACCTAGTCTCTTTGGATGAAACTGGCTGATAGAAATTAAATTGGAATGGACTAAAATCTTCCAACTGAGAACTAATGGGCTATCAGAGCTACTACAAAAATATGCCTCAGTTTTTAAGGTCGAACTGAGGGGCTAAAAGCAAAAATTCATGTAGATCCAGAGGCAACACCAAGATTCATGAAGGCAAAGCCAGTACCTTATGCAATGAGGGAAAAGGTAGACACCGAACTGCACAGATTAGAAAAACTGGGAGTGACACAACTAGTACAGTTTTCAGAGTGGAAAGCACCAATTGTACCTGTTCTCAAACCTGACTGAAGCATTCAAATTTGTGGGGACTACCAATTAACAGTCAATTAAGTGGCTAAGGTGGAGAGACACCCCATACCAAAAATTGAAGACTTGTACACTAAACGGGCAGGTGGAACTGCCTACATGAAGCTTGATATGAGTTATCAATAATTGGAATTAGAGAAGGCCTCCTGGAAGTTTGTCACCATTAATACACAGAAAGGGTTGTACCAATATACCCTTTACCTTTTGGCACATCTTCAGCTTGCTCCATATTACAAAGAGCCATGAAAAGTTTTCCACAGGGACTGCCCCACAGTGTAGTTTATTTGGATGATGTTTTTGTGACTGGAGTTACTGAAAAGGAACATTTGATGAACTTGGAAGAAGTTTTGAAATGTTTTTTAGAGTTTGGAGTGTGGTTGATAAAAGAAAATTGCACATTCTAGGCGAAAGAGATAATTACTTAGGTCACAAGGTAGATTCACAAGATAGATCCAGTTGAAGAAAAAGTGAAAGCCATTAGAGAAGCACCAGCGCCAAAGAATACATCTGAACTGCAATCATCCTTGGGGATGATCAATTGCTATGGAAGCTTCCTGCCTAATTTGTTGACAGAACTGACACCACTGTATTACTTGCTCAAGAAAAACCAGTGATGGTCTTGGCAAACACCACAGCAAGAAGCTTTCACAAAAGTGAAACAGTTGCTACAATCATCTACACTTCTAGTACATTTTGAACCAAAAAAAAAGTTGATATTAACGTGTGACGCATCTCCCTATGAAATGGGAACAGTGCTTCCCATCGAATGGATGATGAATCAGAATGACCTATAGAATATGTGTCAAGAACACTCAAAACTGCAGGAAAAGGATTCTCTCAAACAGAAAAAGGCAGCCTGTCAATCATTTTTGGTGTTAAGAGGTTTCACCAATATGTACACGGTCATCATTTTACTATCATATCGGACCACAAGCCATTGTTAGGATCTGAAGAAGGGTCATACGGACTCCAAACATTAACTCTGTTTCTCTCTCCACAGGTGCTGCTAGACCTGCTGAGTTTTTCCAGCATTTTCTGTATTTGTTTGAGATTTTCAGCATCTGCAGTATTTTTCTTTTACCATTATTAGATTATTCAGCAAAGACAAGGCTATACCCACTATAGCCTCAGCAAGAGTACAAAGGTGGGCACTGATCTTGGAAGCATATGAGTATACTTTCATTCTTAGACCCGGAAGTCAAATTGCAGACGGTGATGGACTCAGTCGTTTGCCCATGCAAGTAAAAGATGAAGATGTTCCAATTCCTCAAGAATTCGTTTTACTATTGAAGTTCCTGGATTTATCACTGATATGTGCTAGACAGATTAGAGATTGAACAAATTGTGACCCAGTCTTATCCAAAGTGTGAAATCAAGTTCATGGTTGTTCACAAGGACAAGAATCTGATGAAATGAAACCGTATTTCCAGAGAAGATACGAAATAACCTCTCATTGTGGGGAGCACGAGTGATTGTTCCTCCAAAAGGGCGAAAGCCATTGTTATCTGAACATCACAGTGCACGTCCCAAAATTTCCAAAATGAAGGTAATAGCACGCAGCTATTAATGGTGGCCTGGATGGAGAAATAGAAGGCTTAGTGAGAAGTTGTGTGCAGTGTCAGCAAGTATAAAAATTACCTGCAACAGCTCTGTTACATCCCTGGGAGTGGCCAGGAATGTGCAAGTACACATTGACTATGCGCGACCTTTTATGGGAACAATGTTTCTATTTATCTCAATGCACATTCAAAATAGATGGACACATATGAAGTGAGGTCACCGACATCTTCTGCTTCAATAGACAAGCTATGACAAAGTTTCGCAATCAACAGACTACCTGAAGTGGTCGTATCAGACAGCGGAACAGTATTCATGAGTGCTGAATTTCACCAATTTATCAGCCTCAATGGTATTACTCATATGAAAACTTCACCATACCACCCTTCTTCAAATGGACTGGCTGAGAGGGCAGTTCGGACGTTCAAATCTGGTGTGAAGAAATTGTCTCGAGATTCTATAATGACTAAATTGGCTTGTTTTCTTTTCCATTATAGAACCGCCCCTCATACAACAACAGGTTTCACACCTGCGGAATTGTTGATGAAGTATCATCTCCGATCGAGGTTGAGCCTAGTTGTGCCAAACATGGGGGCGGGGAAAATGGAAAGGAGTCAGGGAAGTCAGAAAATTGGACATGACCATCACAGTCGTGACAAGACTTTTAATGTAGGGGAGAAAATATGTGTGAAAAATTTTAGAGAAGGACCAACATGGCTTTCAGTGAAATAAGTGCTGTAATGGTACAACTTTCCTACCATGTGAAAGTGGAAGATTGAGTCATATGGATCATATCAGAAGAGGAGAAACAAAATACCCAGAAATGATTCCACCAGTGTTCGTTACTGAATCAACGTCTCCTGCTGAAAGAACTCAACTGAATACAGATGTGTCTGAAGGGCCGACAGTACCTGAAAGTGTTGAAGAAACAGATTTGCAGGTATCTACTGAAGAACCAGATGCTCAGAAGACTAGAGGAGACTACTATAGAGCTAAGACATTCTACTCACATAAAGAAACCCCCAGAAAGACTGACTTTTTATATTATTTATCTGTGTGAATAATTTGGTATTTTGAAAAAAATTGTAAAATGTATTTTTGAGTAAAGGGGGAGGGATGTACTAAGCTGATGTATAATATACCTTTAAGACAAATGTTGTAATGTAAGATCACATGATCTCAGTACCCAATAGCAGAGTAGCATGGGCTTCCTCGGTAGTCGCTAGTTTTGAGTTAGAGTCTGAAAGGAAAAGATAGAGTTTTGAGTTGTAAGCACACAAGTGTAGCTGCTGAGTTCCTTTCGTAAATAAACAGAATGTGTTTCTTCTAAGAATGGCCTAATGATCTTCTCTGTCTTGGTATCAATTTGGTTATCCCAAAACAAGCATGCAACCCGGATCCTTTAGCCCCAACAAACCAGGACACTGGATCCAACAGGGACCCAGCCAGGTCTGTTCTACAAGAGCTCGAATGATGCCAGCTATGATCAGGAGCATTTAAATATCACTGTTAACAAATGAGTATGCCTAAGATGTATCCCAGGACACTTTGGAGTAAAACAACGGCACGACGAGATGGACTCTTGGAATCCCCTGAGTAAAGGGGACAAAGAAAAAGAGACATGTCTGACCCTTCCTGACGATACATCAAATGTCAGAGATAAATGTTTTGATATTGTATGTGTACCAAGTGTAATAACTGACAGTACCACCTTAGATCCCCCATACATCAATCTAAAGGGCTGGAGAATGTGTCCCTGGAATGGTACGAGGGAGTTTTGGAGGGAATATGGCAGGTGGATGGTGTGTCCGAGGGCTCCTCTCACAACCACGCCCACACCATTAACCAGGTGTCAGCATCCCTACATCAGGCCTGGACACGCGGGGACCGTGTATGCACAGCCTATGGCACATTGTTGAAGGGAGAAGTCCGGCACAATCTGGCTCCACTCCACAGTGGAGATGTGTCAGACTGAATCACAGATGACACAGTACAGACCTGGGCGCCCAAAGGTGGAAATTATGCACCCTAAGAGCGTACCTGACAGCCAAACACTGCGTCACTACACACTTGTGATTAGTAGGAATGGGTCTGGCCATACATAATTTGCAAGAAGGGGGATCCAAACAATTCTATGAGGTAGAAAATATCAGGGCCATAAGAGATGGTTTGGCTAAAGTACTACCACATAGCCAAATATGCAACCCAGAGCGGAGTCCCCTTTGCGGGAATCTCACTGGTTGGGCGTAGGGACAAAAGGAATAATGTTGTCTGCCCACAGCCATGACCTCAGTGTGTAGCCCTTGTTGCTAAGTATCCATCCTTGAAAGGTGCGTTGTTGTATATGGCACTGCCAAAATATGTATGCTGCGTCCTGGGAACCATACACACATCTGGAAGATCTGTTTGCAGTGGTCACAGACTAGTTGGATTTAGCTGGAATGGAAGCCCTTCCTGTTGATGAAGGCTGCTGGCTGGTCTGTGGGAGCCTTAATGGCAACATGGCCGCCGAACACACCTTGCACCTGTGGAAATCCAGCTTGACTATCGAATTGATGTGAAACATACAATTTGCTGGCCCTCATGAACAGGACATCAGTCATCACCTTGATGCATCGATGGACCACAGACTGCAAGATCCCACATATATCTCCAGGCCTCTCTGGGAAGATCCAGAGGTGTAGAAGTTCAGCACCATGATGACCATCAGCACCCCTGGCATTGGGTGGCCCCCAACTCCCATGCATCACAGCTCATCCTCCATCTTGGAAGAGATCAGTGATGATATCCCTGGAGAGGTGCAGTCTTCCACTCAGATAGTTGAAAGTGGCTGAGTTTTGGATGGTGTACCCTTTCTGGTGGTGTCCTCTTCTGTGCACAGGTGGCTGATCATTTACTTCTCTGTGTCCCTCTCTGGCACCCCCACCCTGAGGCAAGTCCTCTGTTTGGCCCTGAGGCTGCTGCTCTACCGGTGCCTGTGGTAGTATCTGCCTGCCTCTCGGCTGCTCCTCCTCATTGGAGGTCCTGAAGCCTGAGTAAATGGAACCCATGGCAGGTGGCCACTCTCACTTTCCTGGGCCTGATATTCACCGTCTTTCCCCCTTCCCCATTGAGACTATGGTGGCACACCCAGCACTGCTGGCACCTTTCCCCCCTCCTGCCTTCAGTTGCCAATGCCCGCACTGCTGCGCCCTCTCTGGCATACCATGCTGTCTCTCATGATGGCTGATGGGCAGTTCTAACACTAAGTGCCTGCTTGCTGCTGCCTCCTTTTACTGGGCAGGGCCCTGAAGCCCAGAGGTTTCTGTGCAACTTCAGAATACCCAAAATTCGTAAAAATGCTGTCAGTTGGCTAAGGGACTTAATTACCAGCAACACAGGCTTGTTTTGAGTCCAAAAGTGTTTCTTTTTTATATTAAAGACTCAGGACTGAATCTTCCTTGACAATAGCATTCGAAGACAATGTCACATGAGTTGGGGCATGTTTACGAATTTTCATGAAAATTTTTATTTAATTATTAAAACCTTCATGAAACCTCATACCACCCATGGATGAGGTTTCACGAAAAATGCAAAGACTGCCTGGGCTCTTCGCCTGTCCGCCAACCTTAACATTGGACAGGCAGCCCTGTCAATAGTGTTAATTGGTTTGTAAGTGGCTTTAACAGGCCTTTGACAATTTGGTGGGCATGCAGCCGACTCCGGTGCGCGCCCGCCAAATGAAAGATCGGAATGACGCACGGTGATGTCAGAATGCACGCCCGACATCACTGTGCGTCATTTTACGAGTTGGCATGTGGGGGCTGCCCCCACACGCCAAACAGAAAATGCTGGCCTTGGAATCATTTAAAAAAATGATCACAGAGTAACATCCAACATTTATACGGTTAGCACTAGTTAAACCAGACATGGCCTGCTGCTATAGTAGTCCTGATAATGGAAAATTTATAAATAGAAATAATTCAGAGATGGGTCTTGAAGATTTTCAGTGATGGGGCTGTGACTATTTCCTTTGGCAGCTTGTTCCATTGTGGGATTGCCTTTGGGAAGAAAGATTATTGATACGCTGTCTTGGAAATAAATAGTCTTTGTAGTGGGCATCTTTCCTTTTCTTAAAACACTTTGCCAGCAACTAGAGGGCTGATTGCTCTGTGAGAGCCTCTTATTAAATTTAAAACATGTGTTTTGAGACATTTTTGTCCCTTTTAAGATGTCCTCCCCTTCTTAAGGGTCCACTGCAGCTCCATTGAATTTTGCTGACCAGCTGTAGTCGGCTCCCATTTGTTGATCTCATTGTGAGACTAGCCCATGTAATTGAAATGCCCAGAGCTCCAGAGCTAGGAAATTGGATGGGGGTCATGGATGGGCCATGGTGCAGGCAAAAGTTCTGCCCTGTCCTCCACTGGTGGCAAATGTGCCATGAGAAGATTTGACTGCTGAATTGAGGTAAATGAAAATTAGATCATTTACAAATAATTTCAATCTAGGGTGGGCATTGAATCTAAGGTGATAGGGAAATAAAAATGAATTAGAGAAAATATTTGAAAATGGAGAACAGTGGCAAATTTAATAAGGACAAGTGTAAAACAGTAAATAAGAGAAGAAAAACTGTGCATTATAAGTGTATAGTGTTGGAATTATTAAAGGTGAAGTTGATAGAGATCTAGCAACATTAGTGGACTCAATACTTAGCATTCCAAACACTGCAGAGCAGCAATCCAAAAAGCAACGAGAAGTAGAGTAAAATTTGGAGGAGGACATGTTTAAACTCTCCAGAGCTCTGGTCAGACAACAGTGATAGTTACTGAGCGCAAAGAGACATACTTAAAGATGAAATGGTGATGTAGTGACTAGGCTAGTAATCAAGAGACCCAAGCTAATGCTCTGGGTACATGGGTTCAAATCCCAGCAATTAACAAAGCTGAAATATGAAGTTAGTAGCTGAAGAACCAATGCAATCAGTGAACCTTCATTGATTTACTTTTTGAAGAAAGTCTGCACTTTAACTTGGCCAAGTTTAACCTCTGATACACTGTAAAGTTGTATTTTTCTGCATGCTTGGTGTTTGGGTGTGTGTCTGTGTGAGTTAGTTGGAAGTAGGACGTATTTGTACATTTTTAATATTTTTACCTGGTGGGTTTTAGCAATCCCTTTATGGCCTGAATCTTCTGGGCAACATGCAGGGGCGGGCCCCACTTGCCGACACGTAAAATGACACATGGTGGCGTCGCGCGTGCGTCCGATCTTCAGTTCAGCGGGTGCGCACTGGAGTTGGCTGCGCACAGGCCGAACTGTCAAAGGCCTATTAAGGCCATTTTAAAACTAATTCAAATAATTAATGGAGCTGCTCGTCCAACCTTAAGGTTGGCGGGCAGGTGAAGAGCCCAGGTGGCCTTCACATTTATCATGAAAACTCATCTACGGGTGGGATGAGGTTTCATGAAGGATTTATAAATCAAATTAATGTTTTAATAAAACTCATTGACATATCCCAGCTCATGTGACACTGTCACATGAGGGGACATGTCTTAATTTCTTTTTTCTCTTTATTTAAATTTTCCATAATGAAATTAAACTCCCTGAGGCAGCTCCATGCCTCACGGAGATTTCTATGCTCTTTCGCGCACGTGTGAAAGACCGCAGGCCCCGACTCAGCTTCCTACCCTCACCCGCACAGGGAGCACTCAGTGCTTCTGGGTGTGCATTACGCTGGGTAGGCCTTAATTGACCTGCCCACGTAAAATGGCTGCGCGCAGCCGATCGCGAGCAGCGATCGGCTATGCGCCCGCCCGGTCCCGCTCAGCCCCCCCTGACAGGGAGAAAATTCTCCCCTATAAGTTTAATTCAAGACTGCCATCTGGCTTAATTCTTACACACTCCACACAGTCACGTACATATTGGATTGGCAGTATAGCATCCTCTTAAAATTCAAAACCTCTACTATAACCAAACAGGGAGTGGGACAAGAGGAAAGCCAGTCTATCCCTCCTCAACTGGTTGTAACAGCGTTCAAACACTTCAGCTTACTGTAGTAGCAAAAGGATTCAGAAAGGGGGTACTTTAAGCAACACATGGGGAAAGAACACTAAATCCATTCTGGTTTTTGACCATGAAAGTGAAGACACAAATCAACCCCTGAAGCGGTAACATAGATAACTGTCAGCCATTTTAAGAGTTAAATCAATTTTATTTTTGTCCACATTATATTGTGCGCTAATACAACAACACGTGGCCTTTACATTTTTTAGGAAGCCTTTAGGAGGTTTCCTAAAGCTAGTATAATTTAAATAAAATCTTGATTTTGAATTTAAAAACATGTCCCACCTCATGTGACACAGTCACATGAGGGGACATGTTTCACTAAATTTTTATTGTCTTTAATAATTTTTTCAAAAAGCGCTTCAATCTCTCTGAGGCAGCTCCGTGCCTCAGGGAGATTGAAGTGCTCTTTCGCGTGCATGAGTAATCTGCATGCCAGGCCCATTCTCCCTCCTCCCGCTTCCTGCACAGACAAGGAGGGTCTTAGTTAGCTCACCCATGTGAAATCGCGGTGCGGAGCCGATCGCGGGAAGCGGTTGGCTCCCCGACTGCCCCTGCCCGCTCCTGCTGAGCCTGCCCGACGTGGGAAAAATTCAGGCCATAGGCAATTTCTTAGAACAATATGTTATGAATCTAACCAGGGATCAGGCTATTTTGGATCTGGTAATGTGTGGTGGGGCAGGTTTAATAAATGATCTCAGAGTAAAGGATCCCTGAAGAAACAGTGACCATAATATGGTAGAATTTTACATTCAATTTCAGAGTGAGAAACTTGGGTTGGAAACAGCTGTACTAAACTTAAGTAAGGGTAATTACAATGGAATGAGGGCAGAGTTGGCTGGAGTGGACTGGCAAAGCAGTTTAGCAGAAAAATTGTTGATGAACAATGGCACATGTTTAAACAAATACAAATGGTTCATGACTTTCAACAAAGTTATATCCCAGTGAGGAAGAAAGATTCAAGGAAGGGGATAAACCAATCATGGTTAACCAAGGAAGTTAAGGATAGAATCAAATTGAAACAAAAAACATACAATGTGGCAAAGTTTAGTGGTAAGCCAGAAGATTGGGAAAATTTTAAAAACCAACAAAAGATGACCAAAAAAAAGGAGAAAACAAACTTTGAGGGTAAACTAGCAAGTAGTATAAAATGGTCAATAATAGCTTCTTTAAATATATAAAAAGGAAGAGAGGGGCCAAAATGAACATAGGCCCCTTAGAGAATGAGGCTGGTGTAATAGTAATGGGGAACCAGGAAATGGCAGAGGAGTTGAATAAATACTTTGCTTCAGTCTTCAGACTATAAGATACTAATAGCGTTCCAAAAATGCTAAATAATCACCGGGCAAAAGGGGGCTGGGGGTGGAAATAAATACAACAACTATCACTAGAGAAAAAGTACTAGGGAAACTAATGGGGCTAAAGGCCAATAAGTCCCCTGGACCTGATGGGCTGCATCCTAGGATAGTAAAGGAAGTAGCTACAGAGATAGTAGATGCACTGGTAATAATCTTCCAAGAGTTCTTAGGTTTTACAAAAGTCCCAGAGGATTGGAGAGCGGCCAATGTAACACCCTTATTCAAAAAGGGAGGGAGACAAAAAAACAGATAACTATAGGCCAGTTAGCTTAACATCTGTTATTGGGAAAATGTTGGAGTCTATTAAAAAGGATGTAATAGCAGAGCATTTAGAAATACATATTCTAATCAAACAGAGTCAGCATGGCTTCATGAAGGGGAAATCATGCCTAACAATTTTATTGGAATTCTTTGAGGAGGGAACAAGCAGGATAGATGAAGGGAAACCAGTAGATGTAACATATTTGGATTTCCAAAAGGCGTTTGATAAGGTACCGCACATAAGGCTACTTAATAAGATAAGAGCCCATGGTGTTGGGGATAGTACATTAGCATGGATAAAAGATTGGCTAATTAATAGGAGACAAAGAGTTTGGATAAGGGGGGCATTTTCGGGATGGCAACCTGGAACTTGTGCAGTGCCACAGGGGTCAGTGCTGGGCTCTCAATTATTTACAAAAAATATTAATGACTTGGATGAGGGAAGTGAATGTACTATCGCCAAGTTTGCAGATGCTGAGAGGTTGTCTCATTTTGTGGGAGAGTCCAAGACCAGAGGGCATAATCTCAGAGTAAGGGGGCTCCCATTCAAAATAGAGATGAGGAGGAATTTCTTCTCTCAGAGGGAAGTCAATCTGTGGAATTCTTTACCACAGAGGGCTGTAGAGGCAGGGTCGTTAAGTATATTCAAGGCTGAAATAGATTTTTAAACAATAAGGGAAAAGGCAGGAAAGTGGAGTTGAGGATTATCAGATCAGCCACGATCTCATTGAATGGCAGAGCAGACACGATGGGCTGAATGGCCTACTTATGGTCTTAAACTTGGAACTGGGACCACAAACAATGGCTTCAGTTTTCCTTATATTTAATTGGAGGAAATTTCAGCTCATCTACTACTGGATATCAGACAAGCACTCTGCTAATTTAGCGACAGTGGAGGAATCAGTAGGGGTGGTGATGACGTAGAGCTGGATGTTGTCAGCATAGAAGTGAAAACTAATATGGTACTTTTGAATGATACTGCCAAGTGGCAGCATGTAGATTAGAAGTAGAAGGGGGTCAATGATAGATCCTTGGGGTGGAGGGAGGGGTGGGGGTGGGGGGCTGGAACAGAAGTAACAATGCTGTAGTGGAAAGGGAAGCCATTGCAAGCGAGACTCTGGCTTTAATTAGATAAGAATGGCAGCTAGCAAGACAAGTTCCACCTAGCTGGATGATTGTGAACAAGCATTGGAGGAAGATGATGCAGTCAAACATGTCAAAGTCTGCTGACAGGTTGAGAAGAGTGAGGAAGGATAGTTTACCTTCATCATAGTCACACAGGATGTCATTTGTGACATTGATAAGAGCCATTTCAGTACTGTGGTAGGCACAGGAGCCTGATTGGAGTGATTTAAACATGGAGCTCTGGGAAATATAGGCACAGATTTGGGAGGCAACAACATGTCCAAGAAATTTGGAGAGGAAAGGGAGGAGGTAGAGGGGGACAGAAGTATGCAAGAATGGTTATGTCAAGGGCAGGTTTTTAAAAGGAGAGATGATGACGACAGATTTAAAGGACAAAGATAAAACACCTGAAGAGAGAGAACAAGGTAGTGGACAAGATGAGCTCAGAGAGGGCATGATGGGAGAAGGTAGAGAAACTGGAGAAAGATGTGAGATGAGATTACTTTCAATCTATACATTATCTTCTTCTTCTTGCGATCTCTGCCCAAAGGCAGGTCTATGGCCATTATTTGCCGAACCGCAAAGTGACATGATTTTCTTTACAATGGATAGGGCAAAGAGGCAGGCCCTGAGTCCTACCTCAGCCAGAACTAGGATCCAACCCTGTGCTGTTGGTGTTAATTTGATCCACATGCTAGCTATCTGAGCTAACCAGCCCCCGTTACATTTTATTAACATGCTGTCATGAAGAGATATGAATGCGTATGATGTTATTGGAAATTATTTTTAAATTAGACTTGTAGTAGGGTCTGTGTCTGTGTGTGGCTTAATTGGATTAAAGCCAGCTAGTCTGGGTTCTTTGATGTATAGTAGTTTGAGATGTTAATTAGATAAATATTTGTTAAAAGGTAAAGAGTACATTTGCATTTGTTGAATAAACCATTCAAAAGGGAGTAAAATCTTGCACCTAGCTAGGAGACACCAAGCAATGTGTTTATACTACAAATGAAATTGGTGGAATGAAAGGACTATTGTTAGCAGAGGTAATTTTTTAATAAAACCTAGTAATACAATTGGAAGTTTACATTCAAAGGGAACAGTAGGTATAAACCGAGAGGAGTTTGTGTGTGAGAGTCTGAGACATGTAAGATCTAAGCAGCTTGTAAGCCTACAACTGTGTCTGCAAAGGAACCAAATTTCAAGGGACTTCATTTTAAATTTGTAAGGTCAAATGTGCTTTGCCTGGTGTCTGTTTAAAGTCTATGGATTATTGCTGCCTTGGTGAAGATTTACCTGGGAGTGATTTGTTCTATGGTTCTATTCTGGAGGGTTATGGACTGGGTGCAGGTCAATGGGACTAGCGGAATAATATTTCAGCACAGACTTGAAGGGCCGAATGGCCTGTTTTTCTGTGCTGTAGTGTTCTATGGTTCTATGATTAGTTTGGGGATTTGTTTAAAAGTTATTATGGTAGTAATTTGTAGACATGTGTATGTATTTAATTTCTTGTTAAATTAATAAACGTTTAGTTTATATAAAAAAACCTCTTGATGCTTGGTTTTATTTCTGAATTCAGAGCTGCATCTCAAACATACCAATTGAAAGTATAGGCTATGACAGCTGTTCAAGTTTCCCTCTGGGATTTAAACAACTCAGCCTTTACCAACTGCTGTGTCATAACACATGTATCAAATCAGTTTTCCGAAGCTGACACTAAGGGCTGAATTTATGCCAATAATGTCTCTATCCTGATGTCAGGTTGACTTCCTGGTCAGGAACCCAGAGCTGTGCGTCGCTGGACACAGAATGCAAAGTTTCCACAGTAGGCCAATTAGGAAAGCGTCTTCTGGACTACTGTCCAATTAGGGATGGCGTGTAGGTTACGGACATGGCGTGACAAATCAGAGTGCTGGCCATCAGCCCCATTGTGAATTGTATGTGGTGCTCAGCTGAGCAGAGAAAAAGAGCAAATCACAAGGTAGAAACGATATACTGATGCTGGAACCAGTAGCCAACTCCTCATGCCCAGCAATATCCGGTTGATCTATCTGCAGGTGAAAACCTTCCATTTAAAAGCATTGCCTATGGACAATTAAAAGCATTTGCCAATGGATATCCTGAAGATGATCAATTTTCTCCTTTAGAAATAAGCCTGCATTGACATCTCATGGCGTCCTGACCTTGGGATTGGGGGCAGTGTATTGAGATGGATAGAAAACTGGTTGGCAGACAGGAATCAAAGAGTAGGAATAAACGGGTCTTTTTCCGAATGGCAGACAGTAAATAGTGGGGTACCGCAGGGTTTGGTGCTGGGACCCTAGCTATTCACAATATATATTAATGATTTAGATGAGGGAACTAAATTAATATCTCCAAATTCGCAGATGACACAAAGCTGGGTGGGAGGGTGAGCTGTGAAGAGGATGCAGAGATGCTTCAGTCTGATTTGGACAAGCTGAGTGAGTAGGCAAATGCATGGCAGATGCGGTATAATGTGAATAAATGCAAGGTTATCCACTTTGGTAGCAAAAACAGGAAGGCAGATTATTATCTGAATGGCTATAAATTAAGAGAGGGGAATGTGCAATGAACCTGGATGTCCTTGTACACCAGTTGCTGAAGGTAAGTGTGCAGGTGCAGCGGATGGTAAAGAAGACAAATGGTATGTTTACCTTCATAGCAAGAGGATTCGCGTACAGGAGCAGGGATGTCTTGCTGAAATTATACAGGGCCTTGGTGAGACCACATCTGGAATACTGTGTGCAGTTTTGGTTTCCTTATCTGAGGAAGGATGTTCTTTCTATTGAGGGAGTGCAGCGAAGGTTTACCGGACTGATTCCTGGGATGGCGGGACTGATATATGAGAAGAGATTGAGTCAGTTAGGATTATGTTCACTGGAGTTCAGAAGAATGTGGGAGGATCTCATAGAAATCTATAAAATTCTAACAGGACTAGACAGGGTAGGTGCAGGAACGATGTTCCCGATGGTAGGGGAGTCCCGAACCAGGGGTCACAGTCTGAGGATATGGGGTAGACTATTTAGGGCTGAGATGAGGAGAAATTTCTTCACCCAGAGAGTGGTGAGCCTGTGGAATTCGCTACAACAGAAAGTAGTTGAGGCCAAAACATTGTATGTTTTCAAGAAAGAGTTAGATATAGCTCCTGGGGCAAAAGTGATCAAAGGATATGGGGAGAAAGTGGGAGCAGGCTATTGAGTTGGATGATCAGCCAATGGCCTACTCCTGCTCCTATTTTCTATGTTTCTGTTTCCAAGGCTCTCACCTTTTGTGAGATGACAAGCTGCAGACACAGTGGGGGGTCCTGTGTACTCTGGCAAACCGCCACTGTCATGGAAGAAGTTCTATTAATTGCTGCTATAATGACCTTAATTAGCTTTGTGCTGCTATTGGGCGGGTTGCTGTTCACTCATGTAGCTCACATCTGGGAAAAGCGGAGGAGGCAGGAACACATCAGGGAGCCTGCCAACTCACTTTTTTACACTTTTCTCACCACCTCCCTAAACTCACCTCCCAGGACTAGGAAAATTCTCCCCTAAGAAACAACAAATTCAATGAACTTCCAAACAGAACACAAGCCAGACAAAGTAAATGACAGGTTTAAGCTAAAATGAATGTAGAAATCGTACACATCAATTTTACTCTTTTTATTAAAAATTGCCAGGATTGAGCTGCATTGCCCACAACAAACTGCAAGGAAGTCAAACATTTCTACCAAAGTCTCTGAACATAAACCAAATTACCAAGAACCAGGGACTTTAGGGAGGACATGAGGGTCCTTGAGAAGTTGCAGAAGAGACAGATGTACAAAATTATGACAGGATTAGATATAGTAAATGAAGAAATACTGTTCCATTAGCTGATTACTAGGACTAGAGGACACAGATTTAAGGTTTGGGGCAAAAGATACAAGATGATAATAGAGGAAGAACTTTTTTACACAGCAAATTGCAATGACCTGGAACTCGCTGCATAGAAGGGTGGTGGAAGTGGAGATGATCAGTGATTTCAAAAGAAAAATGGAAAAAGCATTTGAGAGAAATAAACATGTGGGGTTATGGGGATAGAGTGCTAGAGTATGGCTGATTGGTTGATCTACACAGAGCTGACATGGACTTGCTGGGCTGAATGGCCTCCCTCTGTGTCTCAATAACTTTATGGCTGGAATTTTACCAGCCCTTTAGCAACAGGCTAGAGGCTGGAAGGCTGGCAAAATGGGAAGGTGTCGGTGAGGGTGCCTGATGTCTTCCCACTACCATGCCATTATGCCATTGATGGAAAAGTTGCAGATCAGCCACCTTCCAGGAGCCCAAATGAGCACTCATGTGGCCAACTAAGGCCATTTTCTGCCTTTGTGGGCATTGGGCCTGCATGGGTGTGGGGTCTGCCACTGCGTGTGGATACCGCCCAGTGAAACCTGGCAGCCTCCCATCAGGCATACCATGGGCGGGGGAGATGGGTGGAGGGGGTGGGTGGTGAGTGGGGGCCTCCCTTTTGGGCATACCATGGCCCATGATGGGGCCTGCCCCTGCACCTAACAACACACTCCACCAATTGATGGGGCCTACCTGGCCTGGCCCCAGTGTTTCCCAACCGCATTTAACTTCCTTCAAGGGTGCCAGGCCATTGACATGCTCTGCTATAGCCTCAGCATTGGCCACTACTACTGGCAGCACTGTTGAGGCTACTGAGCTGCTAGCCCTTTGATCTGGCTGGCAGCTCTTGTAGATGGGCTGACATCCTTAATTAGAAATTGGCCACTGCCAGTAATATGCTTCACCAGGTCCCACTGCCAACCAAAGTGGGCTTGCCTCTCATTTTGGCTCCAGCAGTAGGACTACTGCCCCTGCATAAAATTCAGCCCTATGAGTCTGATATTTGATAAACCATGAGAAAAAAACAAAAAAACTGCGGATGCTGGAAATCCAAAACAAAAACAGAATTACCTGGAAAAACTCAGCAGGTCTGGCAGCATCGGCGGAGAAGAAAAAAAACCATGTCTGGTGGGAGCTTGTGAGAGGAACAAATCTGGGCAATATCCCCAATTCTACTATAATTGAAATCAGTATGAAATATTTTGTTCACTAAGTAGTTTAACAAAGCAAGCATTGATTTTCACCACAAAGGAATACAATAATCTACATGATATAATGACACCATAATTGAATTTCTTTCCCAGTTACCAGAGTACACAGCATTGTCAGGACATGCTGCACCATCACCACACACTGCACTGCCATTCGAAGTCAAACTGTTTATCTTGGAAAGCCTATTGCTCCAAGATATAAGGAAGTTTGATTATTAACCCTTAACTCCGCGATGTCCAACAGCTACTATTATTTTATCCTATTTAAATTAATCTACATATAGTGCAGTGCAATAATAATTTGCTAACACTTGTTTTCAGATCTTGAAAAAGAAATATAACGTCTAAAGGATGATTTAACAGTCCTCATAAAAGACATGTCTGGACCTTTTCTGAGATGGACAATTACATCTATAAAGAGTAAGGGTGAATGGAATCCTAGCTACCTTTTAAAAGTTAACCTGATCCTGATTCTCACAATGAAATGGGCATCAACCCATAATCTTTCAGTTTAGACTAATATTTCATGATTATCCATGTTTTTGTTTTGGACATCCTTTATGTTTCTTTATACTCAAATAGGTTGAGGGTTCTTTTTAATTCTCTTGTAATATTGGAAAAAGGATTTTCTGCTCTGCTACTACCTGATTTCTGGTGGAATTGAGGAGTGGAATTGTGTCTCATTTTTAATGCAGAGCAATCAACTTCAGCACAATGAGATTTAAAAAAAAATTCTTTCTCAGCCTTAGGAAAAGACAGACATCCCCTAGACATCCAAGTGAGAAACCATATGAGAGTGGAGATCCCCGCTGGGAGCCCACCTAATACTTAAAGTGATCTGGATCTGGAAAATCTGCTCTGTATTCATGAAGACAGATGTTGAAAATCACCCTCCCTGCCCTGAGCACCGATCTGACGGGATTCCAATTCAAATATTTACAAATATATACACATAAATTTCGTGCCATGAAAGTAATAAAATCTTTCTGTTTAAAAATTATATTTTTATTTGAACCTCCCAGGTCATAAATTTATAAATACAACAGATTCTCATTGTAAACACACACTAGCAATGTGAAAACTAAGTACTGGTGGAGGTTTTTTGTCACTGAGTCTAACAGAACCCAACTGTGCTCCCATTTGTTCAACATATGTCGACTGGTTGATAAATAGAAGAAGGGGCAACTTACACAAACCCGATATTGTGTAACACCCTCTCTTGGTTGCCACATGCTCATTGATCCTATTAGTGCAAATCAGCAAAAGCAATGTTAGGTATACTTGTATGGATCTATGGTATTTAACTGCAGGAGATGAACAGATTTAAAATAAAAATCATATATGTAATTGTTAGTTTCTAGCAATGAGTGCTGAAATGGACACTTTTCTAGAAGAATGAGCCATGTGCGCAAACCACAAGCTCCACTCTTGTGGAACCATTGTGTAAGCATTGTTCAATTACAGCTGGATTCTTGAGCTTTTCATCAGTTATAACAGTAAGTGGTAATTTAGCAGCTTGGGAGGTACGGAACAAACATTATTATAGCTGTATTATGATTGGCTGCTGTTCAGTAGCTGCTGCTAACTCATTCTTGTTTCATAAAATGTCAAAATTAATGCTCAGATTCTACCTTGAATGTTAAAACCTACAAAACAAAGCCATTTATCCTTTCTAAGGCAAAAAGGAGATCGTGTCCTTGGTTTTCTTTTGGTGTAACAGCTTATTACTACTCTCTTTTACATCTTTTATATTATTGCTGCAAACTATCTTGCAATTGTAAACTTATATGTTTTGAAACATAAATGCAAGTAAATAAGCAATTGTGATGATAATAACATTAACTTTCTTGTACAGTGAGTTGTAAATAATTCAATGTGCTGCTCAATTGCAAAGAAAATATTTTCCATTCTTGTTTGCAATTAATTCGTTGCAACACATTTTAGCACTAATCACATTTTTCATACAGTGAACATACATAGTGTACTGGATAGACTGATTTGAATATTTATCAAAGTGAGCGTTCAGCAAAGTCTGTGAGAAAATGGTGAAACAGAACAACTATGCCAGGTAACTTAGAGCTTGGTTTAAGGAGGTATAAATTGACAACCTGATTGATGAAGCATTGTGCAAGCTTTTAGAGTTGCTTAGTCTCCCTTCAGTGAGTAAGTGAAAATAAATATCATGCCCTAGATTAAAAGATTAGAGCTGATTGTCAAGTGTGGGTAAATTATGTACACAGACATGAGAAGTATAACTTACCTGACTCGCCAAAAGCCATTAAGGAAAATGGGAATAGATCAGCTATCTGCCAATCAGGCTTCACTGCTTCTAAGCACAGGATCACCTCAATTTATTTCTCATCCCCTTTCAACAAACAGTATTTATCACAGAGTCAGGTTTTAGTCGCAATATTTAGTACACTGAGTGAATTTCCATTTATTGGACACGATGGCTCATAGAGTATACAGATATATACACAAATATGTTCTTTATATCACACAACTAAATAAATTATGCATTTTCTAATCGGTTCAGTGATACGAGCACATGATGGAAGTTTAATTAAAGTGCAGAAAAGGAAATCATTAATCAAACCAGTGCAGACTTTGATTAACAGCATGCAAACAAACCAATGATTGCAGAGGCACAATCAAAATTGATATTACCAACTGAAGTTCAACTTTTTTTTATTCATTCATTTACGGGATGAGGGCATTGCTAGCTGGCCAGCATTTATTGCCCATCCCTAAAATGCATATGTGTACTGACAACAAAACTAATAATTCCCCTTATATGTATTTATTGACAACTTGGAGGAATACTAACACCTGGTGTATTCTGGAGAACATAGTAACAGGTCTATTGAGCTGGCTAAAAAGACTGTGATGGTGAAATTCATTAGAGGGTATCTAGGCTCAAATAAAGAAAAAATAAAATTATGTGATGAAGGTGGTAATAGAGGAAACCAAGCTGCCTCATCGTTATCACAATTGTGACAAATAAAGCTGTGATAAATCATCACTAAATTATTACAGCCACAAGGAAGAAACCGCTGAATCTTACAGAAAAATCCAATACAGCTGGATTCCAACATGAAGGAGCTGGATCAACAATGACTGACTAATCAAAACTTGAATAAAATTTTGGATCTACAACAACTTGCATTTACATAGGTCCTTTACATTAGGAAAATGTCCCAAGATGCTTCACAGAAGTGTAACTCTTTCGAGTACAAACACGTTTCCATCTGTTCCTATTCAGATGAAGTTACATTGTTTCCTAGTTTGCCATTGTGAGATTTGAACTCTTGATCTTGGGGTTACAAGCCCAGTACCATAACCACTTGGCTATTTAGGCCAAGCCCTTCACAGAAGTGTAATCAGACACAATCTGACACTCAGCCAAAGAGTAATTCGAAGGTCTGATTAAAAGCTTTGAGAGATTCTGTTTTCAATTATTTATTTGAGGTCTAGATTTCCCTCATTCATTCTTGCCCTTACAATTTCCCATTTCTCCTTTCTTCTTTCTTTGTCCCTTCCCTTCACATTCATTCTGTTCCTCCTTTGTACTCACTGTTCATATTTTTTTAGTTCCTGTTTCCTAATCCCTTTTTCCCTCTCACTATCTCCCTCATTCCACCTCCAATCTTTGTTGCCCTCATAACTTGTTTCCCCTGTTTAATTTGCTTGGCCTATAGGAATTCCTTTCTGTTGTCTCATTTGTCTTACTCTCTCTTTCAAACGCTCATCAAGCCTCGCTATCCCTTCTTTCTCATTTCCTTTCATTGTCTCATTCTTTCTCTTTTTCCTTTAACTTTTCTCTCATTCAATGCTTCATATTTCTTTGTATTTTTCTAGCCATACAAGGGCCAAGATTTTGCAAAAGCTGAGACGTTCACTGTTATTGAGGACTGGATTGGCACCACAATTTCTGGGATATACACTTGCGCTGAAAACCAGAAATTGCGGTGTGTCTCAATGGGCTTCAGAGAAGTGTAAGATGATGGTTTGCACTTTTTTTGTTGATTTAGGCTGATTTTCATGTATATATTTTTAAAGCTTATATTATCAGGCTATTTGCTGTTTAAGATAGGCACGTGGTGAGGGTGGAGGAGGAAAAGAAGGGTACTGAAGAAAGAATCATTCTCTTTTCTTCAACAGAAAGGGTTGTAACAAAAAGCAGCTCCTCTCTCTCTGGGTCTGGTGTTTCAGTCTTTCCCTGAGTCTGGTGTTTCAATCTATCCCCCTGTCTTATTCTCCCTGAATCCAGGGGTGGAATCTTGTTCAGGCATCGGGGGTCTCGCCTGCCGGCTGGAGAGACAGTGAGAGACCCACGTTACCTCTTTTGGTTTCTTTACTTAAGAAAGGGTATACTTTCCATAGAGGGAGTGCAGCAAAGGTTCACTAGACCAATTCCTGAGATGGTACGATTGTCGTATGAGGAGAGATTGGGCCCACTGGGCCTGTATTCACTGGAGTTTTGATGAATGAGAGGAGATCTCATTGAAACATAAAATTCTGACAGGGCTGGACAGACTGGATACAGGGATGATATTTCCTCTGGCTGGGTGGGGTCTAGAACAATGTGTCACAATCTCAGGATATGGGGTAGACCATTTAGGACTGAGATGAGGAGAAATTTCTTCACTTAGATGGTGGTGAACCTGTGGAATTCTCTATCACAGAAGACTGTTGAGGCCAAGTCACTGAATATATTTAAGAAGGAAATAGATTTCTGGACTCTAAATGCTCAAGGGGTATGGGGAGAGCGTGGGGGTACAGCATTGAGATAGAGGATCAGCTATGATCATATCGAATGGTGGAGCAGGTTCGAAGGGCTGAATGACCTACAGCTGCACCTATTTTCTATGGTTCTTATGTTTCTCATCAGGCAGCTGTGAGACCAATGGCAAGCCTTCCCCTGGAATCAAGACTCCGGAGGCAGAAGCCAGCAGTTCTTGTGCTCAGCAGTGCCACTGAGGAGGCTGTGGTTACTGCCAGCAGGACATTCCCCAGAGATCCAGGACCGCAGAATGACCTAGACCACAAGTAAGTAATGTTGGGTTGGAGGAGGAATGTTGGGGGGGGCGGTGGTGGATGGTGGAAGAGGATGGTATTGAAGGATAGGAGTCAAGGGAGAGGAGTGCAGGGAGGTCAGGAGCAAAGGCAGTTGGGTGGTTCTCAGCGGCCCATTTCCCAATGTCAGTCCCTCGATAAGGGAGTGAGTGTCTCTCTCCCTCTACCTCCCCATTCTGCATGAGACCATCCACACTTGTCATGGACTCATGACCTTTGAATCTGGGGACTGGTTGTAGACCCAGTCCTGGCCATTGCTGCTTATGGGACTACAGAGCTGCCTGCCTATCAGATCGGCTGGCAGCTCTCTAAAGCGGGTCTTCCTCTTGAGTGAGTGGAACGTTAAATGGCTGTGGGCCAGTCAGTATCAGTGGGGATGCGTTCTCCACTGACTCTTTGGGTGGTGGGGTGGGAAACCCTGCCATCTGAAAAGTTGTGCCCTTGTGTCTCCCTTTCTTTCTCTCTGTGTATCCATCTCCTTCCCTCTTTCAGTCACACTCCACTTTTCCCTCTGTCTCAGTGTTTAGGCTTTCTGGGTCCCTCCGTTTGTCTGTCCCAGTTTCTTTATCTCTCCCAGAGAATTTATCAATATAGTAAGCCATGCCAGCCCAGGAGCTGTCCAATGGCCCTGACTTAGCCCAGAAATTCCATCATTTATTATTGGAAACAAGTCCTGTTGTTAATTGTCTCAGTTAATGCTACAAAATCAGTGTGTGCACAAGAGTCGAAAGAAATTCTATATCAAGCTCTCGTGGCGATGTTACTGCTGGGACTAATAAGTCTTTAACCAACTAAATGATGACCAGGAAATTTATATAGAAACAACACAGTTTAAAAATCACAATCAGCCCATCCAACTAGGAACTTTAATCTATTTTAAAATAATGGTAATATAGCTGCAAAAAGTGACACGTCTAAGCTTTTCGTATTGCACTCATCAGGACACTCGCAAGAATACAGTATAAGGGGTAAACAACAACTTATACTGCACGCAAAGAGAGTGCTGACTGGTTGGCAAGTGGTGTTGCCTTGGAGAATGCACCACTGATGGTGACTGACAGTTAACTGCCAAGCATTGTTTGAAATTTAAACCAGGCAGCTTGACCCTGATTGGTCAAGGCATTGCTGTATGAAATGGGAAGAGGTGTTTGCTGAGCTTGAACTACTCTACTCTCAATTATCCCGCCACAAACCAGCATCAACTGAAGATGCTGAATCCTTGAAAGCATGCCGAGCTGATCTAGTGCATGCATATTGCGGGATTCCAAATGACATATCCAACTTTAACATGCAACGCGAACATCTTATAGCATTGCAAGGCCGTAAGGCCAACCCGGATATACATATCAGTAAACCCGACAAAGGGACAGGGATAGTCATCCTTAACAAGTATGACTATATCAACAAAATGCAAGCCATTCTTAAATACAGGTCCAAATTCGTATTCATTGGACCTGCCGCTCAACATGACCAGACAGCCTTGCTCGAAAGTAAGCTAAAAAAAATCACTTGCTGGACTAATGTAAGAACGATGAGCTACCGTGTGCTATATATGACAAAGTTTGTCCTCACAGTTTGCTATGTCCATGTATGTATGGGCTGCCCAAGAAACACAAAGGTGATGTCCCTCTACACCCCATCTTAGCTATGATTGGTTCTGCAAAACGTGCATTGGCCAAATGGTTGGGTAAATTGTTACAACCAGTTTTGACCAAGTTTGCCAGAAAAATGATGAAGGACTCCTTTACATTTGCGAATGCCATACAGAGCTTGCATATCAATAGCAATGCTGTGTCCAAGTGTTCATTTGACATAGCTAGCCTATTTACCGATGTTCCACTTAAGGAAGCCAGAGATATTTGCACTGCAGCATGATATCATGGTGCTCTAGACCTGCCACCATTGTGTGAATCAGTATTCATTGAGTTTATGAACTCAGTAACTTGTGCAATTAAGTTCAGCTTTAGTGGCACTGTGTGTGCCCAAATAGATGGTGTTGCCATGGGATCTCTTCTAGGCCCAGCTCTCGCAAACATCTTTGTTGGGTTCCATGAGAAACATGTCTTCAATGGAATGACACCTAACCTCCTACCCCTCGCATATTTCTGATGTGTGGACGATATGTTTGCTATATATAAATCTGCAGCTGCGTATAACAATTTCCTTACATTTCTAAATGGGCTTCACCTTCCGCTCAAATTCACCTATGAAATGGAACAGTCAAACAAACTCCCCTTCCTTGATGTACTAGTTGAGAAATCTGCCAGGGGATTCTTTACCACGGTCTACCGTAAGCTTACTTTCACTGGTCAATACATGAGTTTGGATTCTTACAGTTCCACACGCTGTTAGATTGGTCTGATCGGCACCTTGTAAATGGGGCCTGAGCCATTTGCTCACCATGCAAGCTTGATGCTAAAATAGGGCGCATCAAAGACATCGTGCAGGATAATGGCTACCCTATCACATCATTTCACACTGTATATCACGTAAACTCATGATCAGGCCTAAGGCCAACACTTTCGGCCCTGAAAAGCGCCCAGTCTACCTCAGATTACTCTGGAAAGGCAAGGTATCTCAAAAACTTGAGCAACAGGTAAAGCTGACTGTTTCATGCTACTGCTATGCAGTAACAACATGAGTGGTATTCGTCACTAACAGGATGCCACCGTCAAGCTAAAAAGGCATTCTGCCTAGCACACAAATGAGTAATGTGGTACATGAATCTCAGTGCCAGTGTGATGCTAGGTATGTAGGCTGTATGTCCCAAAAACTGGCGGATCATATCAAACAGCATGTCCCAGCTGCTGTTTGCAACGGGCAGGGTCCGGACTGTACCCAACCAGCCAGTGATTGAAAAACTTAAAACACAGTGTACAACATTAGGGGCAGAGTGTTTTGCGGAGATGGAGGGTGCATGCCCGACCCACTCGAGCTTAAAATAGTGTGTGATGATGTCGAGCGAGCATCCCGACGTCATCATGCACTCGCGTGATATTTTGCTCGGCGGGCGTGCACAGGAGTCGGAGCTGCGCCCTCCATCAATTACGAGGCCAGTTAAGGCCATTAAAAAGGCAATTAAGCTAGATTTTACACTGCCCGTGCGATTTTACGCTCGTCACATGGGCAAAACGGGCAGGCAGGCAGCTGACAATTTGCTAAACCTCATCCACGGGTGGGATGGAAAGGCTTTGTAGCATTGCCAGCGTGAGTAGTGAGGAGTTTTGGCGATAGTTTGCTGCTGGTTGCTTATTGGTACTTGGCAGCTTCATCTCTGTTCAGGGCTTCATTGTTTGCATTTCCAGGCTTCATTTCAGGACTTATTGGTGCCTCCAGGCTCCCGGAGGATTCAGACCACGTGGAACCTCTCAGGTATCAGACAGCCTTCCGTATACCTGGTAATGGGGATTGTGGTCTCCGCTGGAGGCACCTCCTGAAGAGGAAGAGAGGAGCAGAAGGGAGAGGAAGCCAGGTGTCCCAATGCAACTCCCAGGGGAGGGACCTGTGGGAGGAGAGGCGCAAGCACAAGAGGCACAGGGTCAGCAGACAGTCCTAGGCGGAAGGGGCCACAGGGGTGCCACTATCCTGCTGCCAGGGTTTACAGGTGACGATGCAGCTACCTCAATATGCCCGAGGTGCAATGCCGAAGCAGGCTCCTCCTCTCAAGGGATACAGTGAACTCTATTTGTCAGATGATTGGGCCTGAGATCAGCTCTGGCTGTATGGGTGGACACCCCATTCCAGTGGCTCTGAAGGTCATAGTGGGCCTCAACTTTCTATGCCTCCGGGTCTTTCCAGGGGTCATTGGGGGATGTGTGTGGAGTCTCCCAATCAGCTGTCCATAGTTGCATCAAGCTGGTGACAGAAGCTCTATTCAGGCAGGTACTGACATTTATTCTTTACTGTATGGAGGAGGCCAGCCAGGCTGAGTGAGCCAGAGGCTTTGCAGTGATTGCTGGGTTCCCCTGCGTCCAGGATGCCATCGACTGCACACATGTGGCCACCAAGGTGCCAGTGGGTTAGCCAGGTGCCTTCGTCAACAGGAACGGATTCCACTCCATGAACGTGCAGATAGTGTGTAACCGCAGGATACATATTCTGCAAGTCTGTGCAAGGTACCCTGGCAGCTCCCGTGACACTTACATCCTAAGACATTCCCAGGTGCCAAGACTCTTCAGTGCTCCAGCCCGATTGGATGGATGGATGCTGGGTGACAAGGGCTATCCCTTGAAAAAGTGGCTTCTGGCGCCACTCTGCTATCCAAGAACAGAGGCAGAGCAGCCTCATAGGAGTCGTGCCTCAACAAAGGCAGCAAAAGAGAGGGTCATTGGTCTTCTGAAGATGCATTTTTGAAGCCTGGACTGTTCAGGGGGAGCACTACAATTCCCTCCAGAGCGGACATCACCTATAGTGGTTGCAAGCTGCACTCCCCACTGGAGGAAGAGGGTCTTGAGGCAGCTCTACAATCCACAGATGATGAATCCAGTGGTGAGTCAGAAGAAGAGCCTGGTGAGGAGCATGCTGAGGATGTGGAAACAGACTTCTGGATACTTAATTGAGTCAGGATCACCTGGGACATCTCAATCCAATGCTCCTTCAGCTAGGCTGCCAAAGATCTGCTTCCACCTCATGCCAGGGTTGCCGCCGTCATCCTGAATGTTCAAAATGACCCACTCCTTTGAACACAAAGTCCACTCAGTGCCTGTGCAATAAAGCTTAGAGCCATTCACATCCAGTATTAGATACTGGCATGCCCTGCACCTATGAAACAAGTGAAGCATACTTAGGCCATTAGGACAAAAACAAATTTATATCATGTTGGCACTCACATCAAATGAACATAACAATATATGGTGTTAATGGTCACACCAGTGAACAGATTAACAAAACATGGCAGAACAGAAGTCCTCCAGGCCTAACATAAACAGGTGGAACCAAACTCAACATTTTATGCATCCTTAAATTTCATGGGGAAAATATCTTGAGAGTAAAGGCACTTTAGTTAGCTTTGCTTCATTAACCAATGGCTGAGTGATTAGACCAAAGATTTAATTTCACCAGAGTTTAACTTACTACAATAAGTTAATTGAGAAATTATTCAAATTTTTTGTTCTAACAAATAGAAACACTGTACAAAAGTGACTTGTGATGTTTTGTTGGTAAAATGGAGAATATGGCAACTAAAGAAAAGATATGAAGGAGGAATTATTCAAAAAGAAGAAATAGAATCTCTGCCGCACTTCCAGCGAGAGGCTTGGCAGCAGAATGAGCGCTGTGCTGAGAAAATTCTTGATCTTTGGGATTCACCAAGGGTACAGTGCCAGTATGGTATGTTACTTGAGTAGTTATCCAGAGAAGATCAGCTGATGTTTCCAGCCGCTGGTAAGCCCATTGTTCCAGTCTCCTGGACAGGCTCTTAAGATTCTCCCCTGGCAGCCTTCAGGCAATGGCAATGCTAGTTTTAAAGTGCTCGTTGGGTCGCTATTGAACCCGGCGCCCCCCAGCCCTTCCCGGCCATTGAGAGAGCGCGTTTCATGCTAGGTGGACCTAAATTGGCCATCCAGCGTGAAAATGCGTTTACAATGTGACCACAGCTGGTCCCGCTGATTGGCATGCACGCCAAGCATAAAATTCAGGTTCTTGTGTTTTTCTATTGCCTTCTTTCACCATGGTACTAAAATAAGCTTAATTTTTACACCTATTCAATCATTTTAGTTTTAAGGCTGAACGCAGATCATGATTGCAAAGTTATTTGCACGAATCATGAACTTTAAAATACAGACAAATAAAGCATTGATATTCAGTTTTTCAGTCATATCTGAGTAAAGATCAGCTAAAAATGGAATAATTCTGAAAAAATAGTGTACTTTAAAATATGTATTTAAACCTCAAATATTTGGTATATAAGTGCTAAAGCCATGACTACTGTGGAAATGGTGTCCAAGTATTTCAAGTTCTAAGGTCCTCAATCAACTTCTAGCTCCTGTTTAAACCAAGGTAGTCAGTCCAAGATATTCCCCAGAAAGTCACTGGGCTTTCAAAATTTGTTAAAGCATTTAAAAAGTTTATAACAGTTTTTAAAGTTTAGAAAAAATTACAAGTTTTTAGAAGTGTTTTAAGCAGTTAAAAGTACTTAAATCATAATAAAACATTCATTTGCCTTTGAACTGTCGACTGACCTCAGCTTGTGTATTCAAGTCTGCAGTGACTGAGTTGTACTGTTAGTAATAGGGTTTATCTGCAGATACTTCTTGGGTGGAAATGTTAAGTTTATTTACAACATACTCAACAGCAACTACATGTGTGCTTTCAACATCAACTCTATCTCTACACTGTCTGCTGATGTAGCCCGCGTTACTCTCCTATTGGTTAGTACAGATTGTTTGACCTTTCCTAACAAGCATTATTCTTAAAGGTACATTACACACTAAATAAAATCATAATTACTACATTCCTCCCCCTTTAACTCGGCTATATATATTATATTTACAAGTACATATTTTCAAGACAACAAAATATTTACATTGGGTAAGGAATTTACAAGTTCAGTCATTCTAGTTGTTTCCTGGTACTTGTGGAACGTTGCAGCTCCAGAACTTCAGATTATTTGTCAGGAACCTCTTTTTCCGGAGTCGCCAGAACATCAGGTGCTTCAGTGGGCACTTGCAGTTCTGTATCCTCAACTCTTACAGGAACATCAAACATGTCAGTCCTATTCTCAACAGGAAACACAGACCCGGTCATGATCACTGATGGAACCAAATCTTGATGATTTGTCTCTCTCCTCCTTAAATGGTCCACATGTGTACAGATGATCTGGTCTTCCACCTCTACGTGGTAAGATAGAGGTCTAGTCATTTAGTACTTATTTCAACTGGTAATCACTTTGGTCCTTCCCAGGAGTTTTTTATGTATACTGGCTCTCCCATGGTAAATTTCCTCTCATGACTATGTCAGTTGTATCTACTTTTCTGGCTTTCCTGACTCCTTTCCACCTTCCCCTCTAAATTTGGCATTAAGCTCAATCTGGTCCTGAGACAGCATTTCAACAATAACCCTGCAGGTGTGATACCTATTGTTATGTGAGGGGTACTCTTGTAATGAAAAAGAAAATGTGCTAGCTTGGTTGCCAAGGAATCACCAGTTAGCTGCTTGTCTTAAATTGTTGAACTGCCCTATCGGCCCGTCCATTTGAGGAAGGGTGATACAGTGCAGTTTTTACATGAGTGATACTGTTGAGGCTGATAAACCGTTGAAACTCAGCACTCGTAAATACCGTGCTGTTATCAGAAATGACTAATTCTGGTAGCCCATGAATGGCAAAACTCATGCAGTTTCTCAATTGTAGCGCCTGACGTTGGTGACTTCACCTCGTATATGTTGAGCCATTTTGAATGGCCGTCAACGATGAGCAGAAACATTGTTCCCAGGAAAGATCCAATGTAGTCAACGTGTGATCACACCCAGGGTCTACCTGGCCACTCCAATGGGTGTAATAAAACTGTCACTAGCAACATTTGCAGTTGCTGACATTGCACACAATTATTTGCCATACTCTTGATTTCGCCATCAATCCCTGGCCACCATAATTAGTTGTGTGCTATGGCCTTCATTTGGGAAATTCCTGGATGGGAACTATGTAGCTTAATTAAAAGTGGCTCCCTTCCATTTGGAGGAATCTTCACTCGTGCACCTCACAATAAGATGCTATCCTGGCTGACCATTTCATGTCTTCTGTTGAAGTACAGTTTCATTTCATCAGATACGGGCTCCTGTGACCAACCATGTAGCACTTGTTCTCGTACTTGAGATAGGATTGGGTCCCAACTTGTCCAGTCTTTGATCAGTTGAGCACATACCAGTGAGGAATCTAAGAAATTTAACAGTAAAACAAGTACTTGCAGGACTGGGGCATGCTCATCATTTTCTTGTAAAGGCAAATAACTAAGTGCATTAGCGTTTGTGATTTGAATGCCAGGCCTATGTACGAAAGTGTATTTGTATGCTGCCAGAATTAAGGCCCTATTAGTATTTCTGTAGCTTCTTTCTACGTGCCTTCTTCTTTCTAGCGCAGACTTTAATCTCAGCCTTGTTTTTGACTTGACTATTAGCCAGACTTCTCTCAGATGTAAGCTCAAGTTGTCTGAGCTCAGTGGCTGAGTCTCCCAAAATTTCATTATCTGTCTGCTTCTTGGAAAATTCTGCGGCTTTTACTTTCAAAGTCTCTTTGGCTTCATGTAGCTGATTCTTCAGCTCTTCTGTCCCTTTTTTGTATTTGTTTGCTATCTCCTGGAAAATTGAACATTGTTGAGTCTTCTCTGCCAACTCATTTGTCAGTTTCTTCAGGGAAGTGATGAATTTTTTCTGTTTCCTCACCTTGAACTTATGTCCCCTCGTGACTGACCCTTCAACTAAGGGAACAGCTGCTCCCTATCCACTCTGTCCATGCGCCTCATAATCTTGTACACCTCGATCAGGTCGCCCCTCAGTCTTCTCTGCTCCAACAAAAACAACCCAAGTCTATCCAGCCTCTCTTCATAACTTAAATGTTTCATCCCAGGCAACATCCTGGTGAATCTCCTCTGCACCCCCTCCAGTGCAATCACATCCTTCCTATAATGTGGCGACCAGAACTGCACACAGTACTCCAGCTGTGGCCTCACCAAGGTTCTATTCAACTCCAACATGACCTCCCTACATTTATAATATGCCTTGATAGATAAAGGCAAATGTCCCATATGCCTTTTTCACCACCCCACTAACATGCCCCTCTAGTGTCCTCTTTCACATCACACACTAAACGATCTCTGAGCATGTCATTCAGAGTCATACCAAATTCACAATGTTTCGTTAGCTGCTTCAAATTTGCCACGTAGCATGCAATTGTCTCACCCAGGGCTCTATTTCACAAATTAAACCTGAACCTCTGCATCGTGACTGAGGGCTTAGGCTGAAAATTACCCTTCATGAGGTCCACCAATTCATCGAAATTCTTTGAATCTGGGGCACTGGGTGCCGTCAAACTTTGAATCAAATGGTAGATTTTGCTCCCTCAAGTACTCAAGAGGATTGCTCACCTCTTCTCTTCCGCTATAATATCGTTACTTGAAAAAAGAACGTGAGATGTTCTATGTATGAGACCAATCGTCTGTGACTGGGTCAAAAGGATCAATTCTCTTGAATTGTGGCATTTTGAGAGAGGATACCTTCTTCAATTCTAACAGAGCTTGCTACTTACAATCACTCGGTGAGGTACAGTGCCAATTTCTTTTTAGCTTGATTTCTTCTGTTCATCTTGTTTTATCCTCATTGCCAGTTTGTTGTAAGGGTGGCCAAGTTGTACTGTTAGTAATAGAGTTGATCTGCAGACACTTCTTGGGGGGAAACATTAAGTTTATTTACAACATACTCGTAGAAGCTATAAGTGTGCTTTCAATTTCAACTCTATCTCTACACTGTCTGCTGAGGTAGCCCACACTACTCATCTATTGGTTACTACAGACCGTGTGATCTTTCCTAACAAGTATTATTCTTAAAGGTGCATTACATATGAAATAAAACCATAATTCCTTCAAGGTCATAATGTAATTAGGGCTGTGGCTTCTCTGGGAATGTGCTTCGCTGCTGGGCCTCATAGATCATTTTGCTGGTGGGCCAAGCTGCAGAAAGAAGTAGAAATTCTCGCTGCAGCTTATGAAACAGGTAAGTTCATATTTCTCAGTGCAGCCAGTGGTGATACTGCAGTTTTGCTGCTAACTGTAAAATCTGGGCCAATATATATGATCAAGACTGACTTAGAACACCATTGGTATAGCCCATGAGATTCTATTTATACAACTGACAACACTTCTAATGAAAATGATGGAATTCAGTCAATCCTATTCAGCCCTGGACACCTATCCGCCTGCATCTTTTTAGCATCTTCTGCAGGATTCCTGACCTCTGACCTGCTCTTGTAACCGCAATATTTATATGGCTAATCCATTCAGTTTCTGGTCAATGGTAACCACCAGGATGTTGAAAGTGGGAGATTCAACGATGGTAATGCCATTGAATGTCAAGGGGAGAAGGTTAGATTCTCTCTTGTTGGAGATGGTCATTGCCTGGCACTCATGTGGCACGAATGTTACTTGCCACTTGCCTGCCAGGGCCTGGATATTGGCTAGTGCTTGCTGCATTTGGACACGGACTGCTTCAGTATCTGAGGAGTTATGAAAAGTGCTGAACATCAGCAAACATCCCACTTCTGACCTTGTGATGTAAGGTAGGTCATTGATGAAGCAGATGAAGATGGTTGGACCTAGGGTACTCCTGCAGTGATGCCCTAGAACTGAGATAATTAATCTCCACCAACCACAACCATCTTCCTTTGTGCTAGGTATGACTCCAACCAGCAGAGAGTTTTCCCTGATTCCTATTGACTTCAGTTTTGCTAGGGCTCCTTGAGGCTACACTCGGTCAATTGCTGCCTTGATATCAAGGGCAGTGACTCTTACCTCAACTCTGGAGTTCAGGTCTTCTGACCATGTTTGAACCAGTGCTGTAATGAGGTCAGGAGCTGAGTAATCCTTGTGGAACCCAAACTGAGCAGCAGTGAACAGGTTACTTCTAAGCTAGTGCTGCTTATTAGCACTGTTGATGACTCCTTCCATCACTTTACTGATGATGGAGAGTGGAATGATAGGGTGGTAATTGGCCAGGTTGGATTTGTCCTGCTTTTTGTGTACAGAACATACCTGGGCAATTTTCCACATTGCCGGGTAGCTGCCAGCGATATGGCTGTAATGGTTAGCGATGCATGTTCTGGAGCACAAGTCCTCAGCACTATTGTCGGAATATTATCAGGGCCCATAGCCTTTGTATTATCCAGTATCTTCAGCCGTTTCTTGATATCACATGGAGTGAATTGAACTGGCTAAAGACTGGCATCTGTGATACTGGGGATCTCCAGAGGGGGTCGAGATGGATTATCCACTTGGTAATTCTGGCTGAAGAATCTTAATTGCAAATGCTTCAGCCTTATCTTTTGCACTGAAGTGCGGGGCTCCCCCTTCAATGAGGATGAGGATATGTGTGGAGCCTCCTTCTGCAACGAGTTATTTAATTGTCCATGACCATTCACAACTGGATGTGGCAGGACTGCAGAGCTAAGATCTGATCCGTTGGTTGTGGGATCGCTTAGCTCTGTCTATTGCATGCTGCTTATACTATTTGGTACGCAAGTAGTCCTGAGGTGCAGCTTCACCAGGTTGCCACCTCATTATTAGATATGCCTGGTGCCGCTCCTGGCATGCCCTCCTGCATTTTTCATTGAACCAGGTTTGATCCCCTGTCTTGGTGGCGGTGGTAGACTGGGGCATATGCTGGGCCATGAGGTTACAGATTATGGTTGAGTACAATTCTACCTGATAGCCTATAGCGCCTCGGATGCCCAGATTGCTAGATCTGTTCTAAATCTATCCCAATTAGCATGGTGGTCATGCCACACAACACAGTGGAGGGTATCCTCAATGTGAAGACGGGACTTCGTCTCCACAAGTGTGATGGTTACTCCTACCGATGCTGTCATGGACAGGTGCATCTGCGACAGGCAGTTTGGTGAGGATGAGGCCAATTATGTTTTTCTTTCTTGTTAGTTCCCTCACCACCTGCCGCAGACCAAGACTAGCAGC
This sequence comes from Carcharodon carcharias, assembly GCF_017639515.1. Lineage (NCBI taxonomy): Eukaryota > Metazoa > Chordata > Chondrichthyes > Lamniformes > Lamnidae > Carcharodon > Carcharodon carcharias. The sequence goes on along the minus strand of NC_054469.1, from coordinate 142,454,022 downwards.
TGTATCCTTAAGGACTCGGCCAGCTCAGTCTGTGGTAGTGCTTCTGAGCCACTGTTGGTGATGGACATTGAAGCCCCAAACCCTGAGTACATTCTGTGCTCTTGCCGCCCTCAGTGTTATCTCCAAGTGGTGTTCAACATGGAGGAGTACTGACTTGTCAGCTAAGGATGGCAGTATGTGGTAACCAGCAAATTTCCTTGCCCATGTTTGACCTGATGCCATGAGACCTCATTGGGTCCGGAGTTGAAGTTGAGGACTTGAGTGGGCAACTTCCTCCCAACTGTGTACCACTCTTCCACTACCTCTGCCAGGTCTGTCCTGCCAATGGGACAGGACAAACCAAGGGAAGGTGATGGTTGTGTCTGGGACATTGGGCAGAATCATCCCAGATTTGGACATAGTACGGTAGCAGGTGGGAAAAATGATGTTACCGGCCGGTTGCAATGAGGGCTTCTCATACTGCATCATCCCAACCCGGCGCATTAATTATGCATTCCCAGGTAACATGCCATTTTGATGGTGGGCATGCTTTCATTCACCCACCATGCCATTGCATTGCTGCTTCATCACGCCAGGCGCCACATTTTAATTGCAGCCATGTGCAACCCTCTCATTGGTTCCAGCCCAGACTGCTGCACAGAAGACAGGATGGCCCCAAAAGGCAGAAAGGCTGCTGCCCCCCGGTTTAGTGATGTGTCCCTTGAGTGCCTTTTGGACGCAATGGAGGCCCACTGTGATGTTCTCTACACCCTCTCTGGCCACAGGATGGGCAGCAGCATCACCAATCCAGGATGGGAGAAGGTGGCAGCAATGGTCAGCGCCAATGCCCTGCAAAAAAGGACAGCCACCCAGTGCTGAAAAAGGATGAATGATCTCATCCGTTTGGACAGGGTAAGTCACTCTTCTCACTCTCAACCCACACACTCACAAACCCATCACATGTCCACAGGGATCTCACACCTCAAGCAACAACACTACTAACACTCTTGCACACCCTCACATCTCCATCGGGCTCATATACTCTCGAGCTTATGTCCTCATCCTGTCCATGGCTCCGCTCACCACACAAACATTCCATGCAGTGCCATGTGTCCTGCTCACACTCTCTCCATCTGTTTTCATGCAGGAGAAGCTGGTTCACATCAGCAGGGAGAGATCCCAGATAGGGATGGAGTGGCCCACATTAGGCCCTCACTCACTTTAAGGAGTGTGCCATCACGCTGATTGGTGAGGACATAGAGCATGCCTGCAGTGAGGTCAGCAGCAAACATCCTCATGAGGATCCTGCACCAGATCATCGCTCTCTCAATGCAAATGTGAGTGCTCTCTCTCCTGCTTCTGAATGTGCTGCCATACACTAATTATCTCTACTTTGGTTCACAAGGAGCTCTGCCAAGCAACCGATACCCTCAGCCAGCCAGTCCTTCAGCTCCACCAACATCCTCATCTCCAGCCAAGAGAAGACCTCCTCCATTGAAGGGCTAGAAATAAGAAGCATGGGAGACCCATCACAGTGCTTACCCACACCTCCATGAGCACAGAGACACATACCTCAGTGGAACCTGGATCTAGAGCAGGTTCAGGTTCACAATCTGTTGGTCACTGCATAGACACGTGTCTGCAGCAGGAGGAGGCAGGTTCAGCCGAGCACCCGGCACTCAGAGGACTGTTGGGGAACAGGCATCTCTGAAGTCCGAATCAGGTGACGAACCTCTGGATCTGGCCTTCCAACTCATTGTGGAGGGTCAGCAGAAGGCAGGGGAACATTATGCGAAGCTGTTGGAAGCCTTCAACAGAGAGGTATGCGTGTCGGAGGAGTGTGTCCACCTGCCCTCTGATGAAGCGATGCCCACATGTCCGTGTATGGAGGTCTCAATGGGAAGGATGGCATGCGCCATGGAGACCCTGGTCCAGCAGAATGTGGAGATGTGTGCAGGCCTGCAGTCCATCGCGTGAGCCATGGGTGAGTTCCTGCAGTGGCAATGCGAGAGGCAAATGGGGCGTCTCAACATCTCTCCAGGTGCTCCTTCTCCTCAAGGAGTCAGGCCGGCACCCAAAGGAAGGAGTGGTAGTTGGACACCCCTGGGTCATCTACTCAGTAATCTCAGAGGCTGTCCTCTCCCTCTGACTCCCCTTTGCTTATGAGCCCCTCAATCTCGTCCTCTGTCACCGTAGAGGGAGCAGCTGGCCAACAAGAGGGAAAAGTGTGTGTGTGGCAGGGCTTTTCAGAGCCTCGTGCAAGGACTCTCCTACGCACACGGATCCTTCCCATATCACACTTATCTCAATGTCCTGACCATTTTCAATGCTACCAGCTGGGGTATACTTTCAGTTGTACATCTGAGCTGACCTGCATCTCCGTTCACCCATTGATCACACTCCCATGCAGCACCTGTGCTGGTCCAAAATGACTCTCATTTCACTTTCAATTTAGACAGCATGTTGATGATACAGTATTTATTTGCTCCCCAACGCTTTCCCTTCTCCAAGTCACCCATTTCCTTTGCCCCATCACTGTTGATGCCCCGGCATCATCTTCCAACTCCCCTCCGTGACCTACCAACCACAACCCTTTTCTTTCGGGATGTCCAGGTGAATGTGCGTGTTCCCTTCCTTCCTGAAAATCCCACCCTCATCCACATTAACCTCCCCAACCTCCTTCTTCTTCCCACACCTAGGGTCTGTGTCTGCCTTCGAGTCCCCACCAACCAACTTCACCGTCCCTTTTCCCGATACCGTCGATCCCTCACTCTCCTGCCCTAGTGCCTCACTTTGTCCTCGGTCATTCTCACTATTCCCTTGTACCACGTCCACTCTCAGTTCGCTGCCCAGGAGGCAGTTATGGACTCATCAGAGCCCTCCCTTGCACATTCACCTGGACATGCCCCCACTCTGGACCCTTTCGCCCCTTGGAACCCCTTCCACCCCTGGAACCCCTTCCCTGCCGGAACTTCTTCCCCCATGGAACTCCTTCCCCCTCTCCACGGAACCCCATTCCCCCCACCCCTGTACTCCCCCTCCCCCACCAGATTGCCCCCCCCCTTAGTCATTTCCCGTCCTCCTCCCCCCTGCTTAGTCCTTCCCCCTTCCTGACTCCTTCCTTCACCCTTACACCCTCCCCTCTCCATACTCTTTCCTCGCCCTGGACTCCCTGCACTCTCCCCACTCCTTCCCTTACACCTTCTACTCACCCCTACACCTACCTTCTCAGTTGCCGTCTTCTCCCTCATTATCCCCTCCTCCCCTGTACTCCCTCCCCACCGACACCTTCGTTCCTTCCCTCACACCCTCACCACCCTCCCCCTGACACCTTCATTTGAAACAAGGCCCCTGGACCATTACCCTGGGTCTCTGGATTCTAGTCCAGTGACAATACCACTATGCTGCCACCTCCCCATCTGCCAATAATTATAATAAAGGAGCAGGATACATCATGAGGAAATATAATCCATTTAGCATGGATCCTTATGACTTCGAATAATTTATGAATAATTGGACATAATTCTTTTAAAAAGTGAGTTATGTTTGGAGAATGTTCAGGAAGAGCAACTTGAACTTTATTCTTGGACTTTAAGCTCTAAGTTACGAAGAGAGAATCACAACGAGGAACATAATTTCACTGGAGAGAAAAATTATGGGCAGGGATAATATCCAGGCATTTAACATATTAATATCACAAAATTTGGATCGGTAGTGCCTGCTGTTTGGGAGCAATGGGTGCTCTTTGGTGTCCAAAATGACATCCACATTGTGGGTGCACACTTTGGGGGAAAGTCGTGCTGGATGCCATATTATTGAGTGCATTGGTATGTGTACATAGAACAGACAGTGAAGGTATGCAGAGCAGACAAACCATGATGTTTTGATGACAGCGGTACCATTTTCTTAACCTTGGATAGCTGAATACGTGTGCAGCATCAGGATGAATTCTCTACCAGCATTATTTAAAAAGATTATCAGCCACTTTCAGGTTTGTTGCTGGTTGATTTCTTGGGCAGAATTTTAACTGCCAAGGGGAGATGGGTTTGGTTAGAGGTGCAGATTGAAATCCCCGATAAATGGCATTGAGTCGGGAACCCAGGTGGGTTTGCAGGCGATCATGGAGCCCCCCCCAGGGAGCACTTGAGAAAATCATTATAATATTTAACTTTGAATTTAACCCCGCATTCTGGGTTTAACAGTCAGTGAACAGGTTTCCTGAGCTCTCTGCATCTTGCCAGGGTGAATGACATGAGTGCTCAATAGGGAGCGCTTCTTTGATACTGACAGGCTGGGAAGCCTTCAAGCACTGAAACTGAAGAGCTGCAGCCATGCCTAGGTGAGTGACTGGTACTCACAGCCCTTCTGAGAATGTGCTCTCACTGTTTGACAGTTCACCTGACTTGCATCTATATCACCTCGATCTGCACTTCCAAGCAGTGAGGTTTTAGCGCAGCCTGGGAGCAGCTTATGCAGCTGTACCTTATATCCTGATGAAGAACAAGAGGATCAACAGCACTAACACCAATAGCAGCAGGTAAGAAGGAGCAATACCTGCAGCATCAATTGCCTTCCCCTTAGCCACATGCCACTCCAAAGGACAGAGGGGCTGGACACAAAGATCCAGCTCAAATGAAGACAGACTCCAAAATACGGACCATAGGCAGAGGATCAGTTCTCCTGCTATCTGACAGCTGACATCTGCTACCTCCTGGAACATGGCCTCCTACCAGTGGACCAGAAGGGCATACATTGCCAGTAGCCTTCAAGGCGGCTGTCACTGGAAGGCAATCCCTCTCCCCCTCTCCCTGGAATTCTGCATTTTCTTCTGAAAAGAGAGAAAACAGAGAGTTGTGAGAAATCGATTGTGTGGAGATGTGAGAAGGTGAACATTTGCGGAGGGTGACTATAAGGCATGGGTGTGAAATGGCACAAAGATGAAAGTGGATTGGCTGTTCAGATGGAGATGTGAGAAGATGCCTGGAGAGAGGAATCAGTGGATCTGCAAGGTATGTTGGTTTGTGGAGTTTTGTGCTAGGGAACGCTGTGAGAATTAGGGCAGTATTTAATGGAGGTGAAGAAGGTCTCAGCTGCTAGCTGGGGAGCCATTGAGAGCATCGCATTGCCTCCTTTGGGGAAGGCCTGCCGCATTGTGCCTATAAGCAATTAACTGGTCAGCAGCATGCCTTCCCTGGGATCAAGGACCTCAGGAAGCAGAAGTTCCACCCACCAAGAGCTGTCGGCTAATTAGGGGCTAGCAGCTGTGCTTTGCTTGGCTGCACCACCAGGAAGACAGTGGCTGCTGCCAGTAATGCACCCACCCAAGGCCGAGGATCACCAAGGGTCCCAAGCCAAAGGTTGCAGGATGGGGTCGCAGGATGGGATTGTGGGAGAGGGAGAGGGGTGTGGTTGGCAGCAAGGGCAGGGGCGTGGCCCTCAGCAGGCCTCCTCCTTCCAGATACTGGGTCCTTTGATCAGGCACTGAGTGTCTTTGAACAAGGGACCCCTGCTCTGGAAGCCTACAAACAACCCCAACAGAGTCTGCTTTTTGGGCTTCCTGCATGGCAAGTCACCCACCCATTGCTGGCTGGAGCCCTTAAATGGCCCACTTAAGGGCCTCAACTGTCCATGAGCCTTCCCGTCCTGGATTTAATTGGGGCGGTTGGGGAGTATCTCACACGAGGGAAACCCGAACTCAGCAGGAAACAGATTTAATTTCACTGCAGCATGGGCCTTATTCCGCAGTGTGGGAATCGCGAAGGCAATGCAGAAGACATAAATGCTCATGAAGGGCAGCTAAGATCATAGAAATGTCAAGCTGTCAAGTTATTTAAATCCCCTTTAAAAATTTGAACAAACAACAACCTGCCTGTGTCAGTGAGAGTTGAAAATAATTTGTTCTAGCAGTTACAATGGGCAGAATTTTCCATCTGCATTGGCTTTGGACGTCATGGTGAGCATGAGCGGACAACATGGCGAGAAGGTCAAAACTCAATTTCATGCTGTTGTGAAACCAGTTAGTGGTAATCCGCTATGCCCGTCAATGGCGGGCTGCATTTCCAGCTGCCGGATGTCGGGAATGTCATTTTAATACATCTGCAGATCATTATATAGCTCTGCTTGCCGGTATCATCCCCCCACATGTCGGCGTGCAAACTATACCAACAGTATTGATAAGGCAAGCACCTGGAGAGCTACATTTTGAGGGGAACTCGGAGGTGAGTGTTCACAAAGGTTGCACATCACTTGATTTCAAGGTTGAGGCGCCGCGCATTCAGGCAGGTGCACAGGCAAGTTGATTTTTCCCAGCTAGCTGACAGCGTGGTTCAGAGGCGAGGGCTGCACTGCAGTTAGGGTGAGTTGGACGGGTAAGGCAGTATGCTGTGAGACGAATTGTGGGGGCAAGGGCTGCACTGTATTTGAGACACGTTTGGGAGGGAAGGGCTGCACTGCATCTGAGGTGAGTTGCGGGGGCAGGACAGCAAGCTGGGAGAAAAGTTTGGGGGGGGGCGGTGGGCAAGGCAGCCCAGTCTGATGGTTGTATACAAGCACATGCGAGGGTCAGGGGGCAGAGGGAAGCGGCCACGAATTAGGGAAACCTTGTATAAAGTGACCAGTCCTCTGCAGCTGTGACAGTTCAGGCGCAGCCACATTGACATGCTTGGCGTCAGGCTTCTAGCTTGTCTGCCCACCAAGCAACACAGAGGCATGAAAGTGCCACCAAATGCTCCAGAGTTTTTCACTCCTCTGGCACAGACGGCAAACTAATGAGCGTTTAGTGGACTTCAGAACAATTGGATGACTGCAAGTCGTACAACCTCCTTGCAAAAACTGGCCAGGGAGCAGTCATTGCTGGAGGTGCTCACCTCCCCTTGCAATTTTATCATTCTGGTTTGGACTAGTCTCCCCCATTGTTCAAGCTAACAGTGTAGCCTTGCAATACGGGGTGGGTGGATGCCTGCACCTCAGTTGAGAGCACAGCCTGCAGTCTAGTGAGTGAAGCTGCCCTCAATTGGTCAGGTGAAGTGGGATGGAGGTAGTTGGGGCCTCAGGCAGCCATGCAGCACACTAAATTCTGGCCATCCTATTGGTGGCCAGCACTCTCCGGGATGCATTAAGGGGCCTACAGACTTAACCAGGAGAGATTCTTAGTACAACCATGCTAGCCCACGCATCTCTCTCTTTCATCCTGCAGGAGTACAACATCAGGAGCATAGAGCCTGGTGATCTAGCTGATCAAGGTTACAGGGAGCAGAGATGAAGGAGAAGAGAGCAACTGAGGTGCCTGGCTGGACAGAGGCAGGAGCAGCACCTTCAGAAGAAGGGGAGCTGGGGCTCCCATGCACACCACTGAAGAGCCACAGCGAGCCATTGTTGGTCAGTGCCTAGCTGGACCCAGGGTCTATAGACGGCACATGTTGCTCCTGCTGATGACCAAGAAATAGTGTTGCTGAAGACTGCACATGTCTAGGGAACTGGTTGGTCACATCTGCCACCTGCTGCAGGATTTGGTGCCACAGGGACATGGAGGGCTTCCACCGCTAATGGTCGTGAAAGTGACCATGACCTTCAATTTTATGCCAGCAGCTCCTTTCAGGGCTCCACAGGTGACTTCTTTGGGATATCGTAAGCCTCCATGCCCAAATGAATCTATGAGATCATTGGCACCATCCTTGCGAGGGCACACGACTTTGAGCATTTTGCTTGGGATCAGGAAAGCCAGGAAGCATGCGCGCTGGGATTTGCCTACATCTCAGATTTACCACAGGTGCAGGGTGCCATCAAATGCACTCATGTGGTGCTCAGGTCTCTGTCGCAACAAGCAGTTAACCTCGCCAACCGCAAGGGCTTCCACTCACTGAATGTTCAGCTAGTGTGTGCCCACCACAAATGCATCCTACAGGTCTGCACAAGGTTTCCAGGGAATGTCCAAGATTCTTACATTCTCAGTAGGCTTCAGATCCCTGACACCCTTCAGGGTCCAGAGAGGCTGCAGGGTTGGCTCCCTGGGGCCAAGGGCTGCCCGGAGACGATGTGGTTGATGATGCCCATGCGGCAGCCTCAGAGTGCAGCAGAGAGAAGGTACAATGAAGCACAAGCTTCAATTCACACTTTGGTGGAGAATGTTGAAAAAGAGGTTCCAGTGCCTAGACCGGTCTGGTGGAGCCCTGCAATATAGTCCACCGAGGGTGTCACACATCATCGTCGCCTGCTGCGCCCTTCACAACCTGGTGCCACAATGGAGAGAGAAGCTGGCTGAGGAGAACTGGAGCTGGAGGGGAGCTGGAAGTCTTCTCCAATGAAGAGGACGTCAACAGGGATGAGGATGAGGAGGTCCTAGAAGGTGAGGATGATGAAATGAGGCCATTGCACTGGACAGACGAGACTAGATTCATGGAGGATGATGGAATACAGTCAGACGACACCATAGATCCTCACACTGCATCTATGAACGTTTGACTCTTGTCTGGCTGAAACTGGTTTAGCAATTTCAAAAGCATTGACCAATCCAGAAAAGGTTGCAAATGCATGAATACCCTCTGTGATAAGGCTCTTGACATGGAGACTTAGCGGTGCCCAATGTCCCTACATTCCAGGAGGATGATGACAATATGCATTAGGGGCACACCACAGATCTTCACATAGCTTACCTGAATATCGGACTCCTGTCTGGCTGATGGCAGATCGATTGCGCTCTGTGAATGGAGTCATATGATGGAAATGCAGCAGGGAAACTTCATCTTCTCCTGGTCCTATGACATCTTTCATGAGCTGAATTCTACAGGACCACACTGTCACTGGACACAGATGCTAATGGGATGGGGAACCAACTGCACCTCAAAGGTGCTGAGAGCACACAGAGAGAATGACAGAACTCTGTGCAGTCAGCCCAGGACATTCTGGCAGCAATGATAAGCCCCATCGAGGTGCAGGCTTGACTGATGTGTCCAGTGACAGTGAAGGTTCACCATTAGTGTGCTGGGAAGGTTGCACAGAGCACAGGAAAGAGGCCCTAACTGAGACGCCTGCCTTTATCTTGTGCAGCGACCAAGGTTTTACATCTGAGAGACACAAACACTGCTTATCAGAACAAGGAGCCATAGGCAAGGGGATATTCTTGGGAGTTTATTTACAAAAGCATTTAATACCAATGCCCAGACTGTGATTGGGCGCAGGTGCAGCTCATTCCTGCCTAAGTGGGAATTGTGCCTGTGGCTGCTGCTGCTGCTACTATTGCTTTTTCCATCATCCTCTGGATTTTATACGCTGCTTTGGTTTTGCTGCTGCCCAAAAGACATTAGAAGCCGACTGCTGATATTTTTGCTGGGGTTGCAGGGGCCTGAAACCTGCAAGGCCTGAGGCTTGAAGCATTGGAGAAGAGAGGAGGTGCTGCAAGACAGGGAGGCAAAGACTTTTTTCATTGCATCTGCGGTGGGTGTCTGTACTTTTGTTTGGTGGGGACTGTGAAGACTGTGTTGCTTTATAGGGGGAGGAAGAAGATTACTGAAGAGTCTCGGGGAGAAGGGGTGTGTGTGTGTGCCCATTTAACATCTTGCCCCCAACCCCCTTCTTGCCCCACCCATGTCCAAGCCCAGGTAGCAGGTGCTGCCTGGTAAACAGGGACAGACGCAACTTCCGTGTGCCAGGCAGTACCAGCTGCCTGGCAAAGACATTGCCCTCCCCCTATGGGAAGAACAGCTCGGACCCCACCATCTTGCTCCACTCCACCGCGACACCCACCCACCCTGCACTCATTACCTTTTCCCCTTCTGTGCCTACCTGTCCTTCCTCCCTCTCTCTCTCCTCCAGGTTTGTCCTTACACACCATCAGGAGGGAGAGGCTAATCCTTCTTTTCTCCCTCTCCCCCTTTCTAAACGTTGTTGCTCCCATCGACAGAGCTCAGGGTGGATGTGGCTCATCTCCTAATGGCTACCACGGGGTCACCGGTGGCCGGACCCTCCGGGGCAGGTGTGGAGTTGGTGCTATCACTAGTGTCGGGGTTGCCAAAAAGACCTATGTAGGAGTGACTGCTTCCTTGGCTTCCATGGCCTCTGTTGCTCCCGTGGCCCCGTCACCATTCCACCTCCTGACCAGGGCCATGGGGATGAAGAGCTGCATTTACCCCAAGATGACTGTAGAAACATGTGTGAAGGCTTTGGCCAAGGCTGTCGGCCCCTCAGCCATTGTTGCAGCCTCGCGCATGTATGGGAAGGCGGTGTTCTTCCTGAGGTCTGAGCGGGCGATGCACCTGTCCCTGGCCAAGGGGCACACCATAGGTGGGGCCTGTCTGGCGGGGATCCTCTTGAGGCCACCACGGAGAGGCTTGTTTTATCCAACATCCCGTCCTTCGTTCCCGGTGAGCTCCTCTTCCCCCAACTGGGGGAAGTCAGGTCCGGGGTGGTGCCGATCCTGCTTGGCCTCGGGGAGCCCAGTCTCTGCGATGTATACCTCCTTTCGGTGGCAGGCTGTTGTTCGCCTGGTCCAGGAGGAGTGCACGGAGAGGCGTTTTGATGTCAGCTTTGAGGGGGCTGCCTACCACGTCTTCTGGTCGACAGACGGAATGTGGTGCCATGCCTGCAAGGAGGGGAGGGCACGTCAGTAAGAACTGCCCTGCCCCCAAGGCCGTCAATGTCATTCAGGCTGCCGTGGTTCTTTCCCCCACCACCACTCCATTTTCCTCCCCGCAAGGGGAGGTGCTGCCGGCAGCCACCGCCATCTCAGCTGCCGGCGAGGCAGGGGGAGAGGCCCCGCGCCATAAGAAGGTGCAACGGAAGACCCGCCATGTGGAGGTGGCCCCAAAACCCCCCAAACTCCTCAAACCAACTCTGATCTCCAGACACCCAGGGAAATTGGTTCGGGGAGAAAAACATCATCCGGCCCTGGCGACGTGTCTGCGCATGCTCCTGGGCCCGTGTACACCTCAGCCCCCTGTGCTGGACTCGGCATCGTTCATGCACGGGCTCCCGTGTCCGGCAGCGATGGGGTGCGCGAACCCAAGCCGGTGGCTGTCCAAAAAAGAATAGACCAGCCTAAACCTCAGCGGGCAGAGCGTCTGGAAGGGCTAGACGAGGCAGTGTGGGCCTCGCAGATGGAGATCTTCCCAGCCCCCAGCCTATCCTGGAAGAGACGCTACCCCTTGGAGGGGGAGGACCTCGTGACTTGAGGTCGGATGTGTCCCCACCCCCGATAAAGTGGTGGTGGTGTCTTCGCCCCGTAATTCCTCACTCTACCCTCTTGGGGTAGCCCAAATCCCTGACCCCTTGCTGCAGTCCCCTGAGCAGGGGCCCTCGGGGGTCGGTGAGGTTATCGCCCTTGTAGTGGTGCCCCACCCCAACACACCTTGTACCCCTCAAGATGCCAATAGGCCTGTCAGGGGACTACGGCAGTCCATTCATGGCCCCAACTTCTGGGCCATCGGGCGGTGGTGGTGAGGAAGGCGTCCCTGCTCCCTCCCTCCTAGTGCCTCCGTCCTAGGTCTGGAGCTTTCTCCGGACTCACCAGACGACCTGGTGCCTGAGGGGGAGCAGGGTTCTGCCGCCGCCACTCTTTGGCCCATATCCCCAAGAGGAGACCAGAGAGGACCCTTCTGTCTTTGATCCTGGGGGTGGGATTGAGGTGGAGGTGGAGATGACTGGCAGCTCCGAGCCAGGCCCTGTACTCAAAACAGGGGAGGTGTTGGAAGCTGGAGGTGACGATCTGGGGAGGTCGGGGTTTTGGTGGTGAGGAATGGGGATGACTTAGAGTCGTTATTGGGTGAGGTGGTGGATCCCTGGTGCCCCCCCACCGATTCTCCCCTCATCCCTATACGGGAGCTCCAGGATTTTTTAGCGAGTAATCGTGGTCACCGAAACAGGGTCCAGTCGGCCCTGGACCGGTGGTATTCTTTTCCTCTTGAGTTCTAGTCCACTCACGAGGCCCTCAAGGCCCCTGGGCTGGACTGTAATGCTAAGGGGAGGATCCACACATTTCTCACTGGGCTCCTGAAGTAGAGGAAAGAATATAGTCCTCTCCGTACACTCGGCATGGTGATGGTAGCACATACTTCTGATAATGAAGACTATCATAGCTAGCCTTAACATCAATGGCAGCAGGGACACACAGTGCAGGTTCCAGAACTTCTCGGTTCTCAGGGATGGGAAGCATGCAGTGTGCTTCCAGCAGGAAACCCATACCATTCCAGGAGACAAAGCTATGTGGCTCCTAGAGTGGCGAGGGGTGGTCTACGTGAGTCACCTAGCCTCCAATTCTGGCAGGGTGACTATCTTGTTGGCCCCATGTTTTCAGCCGGAGATCTTGGGGGTCAAGGAGCCGGCGCCTGGCTGGTTACTGCACCTTACTGTGTGTTTAAGGGGGTGTGGTGAATGTGTACACTCCTCGGGGCGCGCAGCAGCAAACGAGCTTCTTTGAGGAAGTGCCCATTCATCTTGGCTCCATCGACGCAGGTGAGTGCATTGTCCTTGAGGGGTTCTGGAGGGGGGTGATTTCGACTGTACCCTGGAGGCCAGGGACCGTCTTGGTGCCCAGCACCGCACTCTAGGTGTGAGTAAGTCGAGGGACCTGGTCAGGTCCTTCGACTTGTTGGACGCCTAGCAACATCTTCATCTTGACTCCAGCATTTTCACTTTTGTGTCACCTGGAGTGGGAGTGTCCAGACTTGACCACATTTACGTTTCCAAGGTGTTCGTGCCCTGCGTTCCATCGACTTCTGTGAGGCAGGTGCCGTGCACGGACCACCATCTGGCTGCCCCTCTTCCACGGCTAAGTTCAAGGCCAGGTGTCCCTGAATAGGGAGCACGCGGTGTCCGCCGGCACTGTCGAGGCCTTCCGTGCTCAGTGGGCACCTTGGGGACTGGGGTGTTTTATCAGCTTACTTAATCACGTTTTGATTTAATGTTTGTTTCTCTTGCATTTTGTCTTTTGTTTTTGCAGTTTCCCTTTAAGGGGCTGCCTTTTTGTCCCTTGATTTGTTAATTTAATTTATTTGTTTTGCAACAAAAGGGTTACATCTCTTAATCTTCCTAACCCTGCTGCTACGTCTTGGTGCTCCATCTTCATCCACAGTGAAGGTAGAGGCAGCCTGCTGACTGCTATGCCCTGTCTGTGATGACCTTGACCAGTGTCCGCTGGAGGGCCAAGATCCAGAGAGCCTTGGCCTGCTTTTGGGGTCCTGTGTGACAGGGGTATGCTCCTCGGCCTGTCGAGCTAGAGCTGCTGGGGTCACAGGAAGAGGGGATTCTGATGGGCCGGACACTCCCAGAGTCACCTGGGTTGATTGACCTGGGGTGTGCACCTGTTGATCCTCCTCCCTATGGGTGCCCATGGGCCCCTGGCTGACTCCTTGAGGAGGAGGAGAAGCTGGAGTGTGATTGAGCTGCCCTGCACCCCTCTCACATTGACAACAATGGAGGCAAACTATGGCAACAACGCTGGAATTCAGCCCACGCAGCAGTGCAGGAGTGACATCCTGGACCAAGGTTTCCATGGCGGCCGCCATCCTGCCAATGTTGATCTCGATGCATTGGCATGAGGGCGCAATCACCTTGGACTGAAGGCGGGGACGGACTCCTCCATCGTGCCTTGCAATCTGAGGAGTGCAGCTGTCATTCCTTCCTGTTGTTCCCATGATTGTCACTGCAGCTCCAACAACTGATTGTGAACCAATCCAGAGGCTCATCATCTGACTCAGGCTCAGCAGAACCCTTGCCTCCAGCAGTCCTCCGAGTGCTGGCAACCTTGGGTGTCCTTGACCCCACCTGCTGTGCAACAGATTGTGTGTTGTGCTCACCAGATAGTGAACCCAAGCCTGTTGTACATGTAGGTCCCACTGAGGTGTGTGTCACTGCGCTAGTGGAATGTGTGGATAAGGACTGTGACAAGTCTTCGAGGGTGTGGTCTTTAGGGTTCTTGTCCGAGGTGCTCTCGGTGCTGGAGTCAGGGCCAAGGTTGCGGGAGGGTGACATGGCAGATGTGCCTGAGAGAAAGCGTAGATTATTAGCGCATGGTCGCTGCGGTACACAGAACAGTGGACTCACAGCTAAGTTGCCACAGTGGTGCATGATCCTCACTTGGATGTTTGGCGCTGACCTCACCATTGCCACATTTCCACGTCCTCTTTGGCCAGCTCTAACACATGATCCTTGAAGGGAGTAAAGGCCTTGATGTCCGGCTCTCCACCCGCCACCCCCCCCCCCACCCCACCCCCCCGGCCTTCCTGTCTGGGACCACTCCCTTTTACATTGCACGATCTTGTCCTGCATAAAGGCATGTGGAGAGAGTGTGAGCAAGATGCATACCAGGCCAAATAAAAAAGATGCCAGGTGTGTGTGCTGGCAGTGAATGAGATGCCAGTGAAGGTGCGATGGGCTTGTGAGTGTGTAAGTTTAGAGTGATGAGATGGTTGACTTACCCTGGCAGCACGGATGAGATCGTTCATCATCTTTCTGCACCGGATGGCTGACCCCTTGTGGGCTGTGATAGCACTGACCACCACTGCCATCGCCTCCCATGTCAGATTAGTGATGTTGCTGCCCATCCTGCAGCAAGAATGAAGGTAGAGGACATCATGGCAGGCCTCCACAGCATCTGAAAGGCATTCCAGGATGCGTCACTGAACCAGGGGGCTGCAATCTTTTTGCTTTTTGGCACCATGTCTTCTGTGCAGCAGCCCTGGGCTGGCTGCACTGAGAGGTATGCACATGGCTGTACTTTAAATATGGCACCCGGCATGAGGAAGCTGCAAGGTGATGGCATGGTGGGTGAATTGGAGGCTGCCCACCAGCAAAACGGTGTGTTTCCTGGGAATGCATTCTTAATGAGAAGGGATTGGGATGATTTGGCATGAAAACTTGCCATTGCGGCCAGCGGGTAGAATGTCCTTTTTCCCAACCACTACCGCACTTAATGCAAATCTGGGACGATTCCGCCCAATTGCTGTTTCTTGACATTACCCCAAGGGCTACCATTATATCACTATTAATGGTTGGCTGCATTTCAAAATCTACAATTATCCCAACTGAAGGGACTGTGAGATCAATTTGATTGACAGCTCAAAAAACTATTAAAGGATCAGCTGTTTTTGATATGGGGTTATGAATACAAGTCTATTTGTTTTGATAAGGGACCAAGTACTTCAAGGGCTTTTAAAGTTTTGAATGGGCTTTCATGAATAGGAGTGTTTGTTATTATAGTAAAAGCTGTAATAGATATTTATGTCTTTACTTTATTTCGTCTTAACATGGGTATTGAGGTCTGTGCATGGTGGATATGGGTGAGTTGGCATGGAGGGTATAATGCCAAAGGTTAGGTTGGGGGCATGGGTTGGCATGATCTAGCATTAAATTGACATAGGGGCTACAAGGGGACATAGGGGATGGGTGAGGTTGTGAGTTAGCATGGATGGGGCATGGGAAGTTGGTGAAGAGGGTGACAGGGTTTGAGGGATGAGGGCTAGCGGGCCTAATATTTAACAAGACAACTAGGACAAAGCACCAGTGAACAGAGGCGGGCATTTTAAACAGCCCGCCTCAGCACTTGGCAGCCCCTGTGGCCATCTCCTATTTGTGTCCCAGGGGCACAGGGCCCAACTCCAACCTGCTCCCATTCCTTCCAGCTCTAATGGGGTACTAAACTGGGAAACTATCATTGATTGTAATTCTTCTAAGTCACTTTTGTAATGGTATTCAGTTGTTAAATAACTTTTGTGCAAATAGCAATGAATTATCTTGAACCCATTTTTATAGAAATTTAACAGCCATTTTCCAGCTATCACAACCTTTGAACAATGGAGCACAACTGAGACTGTTGGTTGAAGTAGCTAATGAATAATTAGACACATCTTTACAGTCCAAATGCCACAGGCAGTAATCTGGGACAATAAACGCAACCCACTGGAACTAAGTAACATGTCTATTATTTTAGGCTCAAGAAGGTAAACAACGAAAGTACTTTAACTTATTAAAAAACCCATTCCTCCAGCAATTTACACCGCAAACTACAGATACCATATTTCATGTAACAAAACATATAACAGTAATGATGGATTCAATGCCACAGTTACTTCAGACAAACTGCATGCTCAGAACAGAGCAACAGTAATTAGACATAGAAAAAAGTTGAACATATGGGAACTCAAAAGAGACTTTTACGAACAATGCATGAAGAAATTATTTATTTTATCCTTTTACGTTATTTCAGAGGTATGATGAAGGGGTAAAGTTGCATTTTAAATGTATCAAAAGCTGTAAAACTAATGAGCTACAACCAATACATTCTAGTGTATATGAAAATACATTGCTCAGACTCTTACAGTCAAAGCATTAATAAAGTCTGGATACCAGATGGTATCAATCTTATTAAGGCTGTTAAAAATTGAGAACTGCTGCATATTCTTCATTAGTAACAGAAAAGATGCTTTAAACTTGTTTGACAACTACATGTAACTCTGTCCACATAAACTGCATTGTAAATCTTGCAGCTTTTTAAAAGATTATTTTAGCAAGCTTATATTATTTCAAATGATTTTTAAGTGCCACTTCCTGTACAAAATATTTAACTAGCTGATACTTGAGTAAATTCTATCCTTATTGGAAAACAGCATATTGTAGACTTAAAATAGAATGTTACACTATACAGTTTCATCTTTTTGGAATACTGCTAATTTCAATGGTGAAACATAATTCATTGTAGAAAAAGAATGCAACATTACAGTCTTAAACATTTTACGATCTAATTCACACAAAATAAATACAGTATATTTTTATAGCTGAGGATACTTTTTGTAATGATGTGGGCAAGACTAATAGGCATGTTTTTCTACATTATTTGATATTTAGTTTAACTAATTTTTCCAGAATTAGACCAACTAGTTTTGCTTTTTCAAACAAATTATAATCAAAGTGTTACTTTCTCACAGGAGATAAATACATTGTAAAGCTAAACAGTTTATAAAAATAGAGTGGCAGTAACAGTCTTGGTTCAGCTGGTAGCAATTTCTCCTCCGGATTAGATATTGGTGCTGTTGAGCCTTGAGCACATTGTAAAGACTTGAGCACATAATGGTGGATCTCAGTCTTGAAATGTGGTACACTGTCAGACATGTTACTCTTCAGCTGAAATGTTAAACTTTGGTTCCATCTTTCTTTTCAAGATCCTCTGGCATTATATGAAGGCAAACAGGGAGGTCTGCCAGTGTTCTTACCAACTTTCTTTCTTCAAATAATGCATGCAAAAACCAATTGCTCATTCATTCTTTGGCTGTTGAATGATGTTACTGGTGTGGAATGGGTGTTGCCCTTGCCGCCTTTTGCCAACTTGAGCTATCCACCTCAGTAGTGAAAATCCAACCACACACACATAAAGGTTCTGACCCTGATAGTGTCTGAGTCCCACCCGCTTATGTGATCCTTCCTTAGGATGCCTCAGGGAGCACACCCAAATAGAAAATGGCAAGCAAGTGCCACAGGCAGGAGGACCAATTTATGTGCCCAAGCCTGCGGGTGGCCAGCAGCCCCAATGGAAGAGATGGATGCTGAAAATATAGGTGGGAGACCGTGAGAGAGGCTGAAATTGGAGGCCCTGAAGATTTCTTTTGTGAAAAGTAAGTGTGGCCACAGCTGCCTGGCTATTATTGTAGAGGGGTCACACAGGATGGCCTGCTGCCCCAGCTGTGGCCCTCTGGGACTGGTGGCTCTAGGGGTGGGCAGAATAGGAGACTTTGCTAACTCCTGGCCTGCCATGGGGCACTATCTTTAGGCACCTCCAGTCTTCGGCCTCAGCGTGGGGCCCGTCCAGCATCAGAAAGATTCTGGTGGTGTCATCAATTTTCCCCTAAGTGGGCACTTAATTGATAATGATTAATACTTGCCACTGGCAGGATCGCTCGGAGGCATGACCGTAGTCAGGACCTGCCCCAACACAAAATTTCCTAATTTTGCTCCCAACTCTAAAACCATCTCCATTGGTCCAGGAAGGTTCTGCTCACAGTAGGGGCTGACTACCCAGAAAGGACGGATCAACAGTCCCGATTTAACTTCCCCGTCCAGCAGAAAACCTCTCGAGGAAGGGCTCTTAAAATAAGCCAAGTCACTTACCCTCTCTGTACCTGCTGCCTTCCCAGTATGTCCTGATATTAACCTGCTATTTCGAGCAGCCTCCCAATCGTGCCCAAGATCTTTTCCCTTATCCCTCCCTACCATACCTAGAGCCTTTTCTAACCTCTCTTGATTGTGGCCAAAGCCTTGCCCTTCCCCACCACTGACTGACGGGGCTCATTCACATGGGACCCTGGCTGCTGCTACCAACTGCTGGATGCACACTCTTGCCTGGAGGCCATATATTCAATCTAGCCAGGTGTTAGGCAGGATTCCTCAAATAGTTATTCAGATGAGGCCCTGCTTTTATATCAGCAGGATTCCCAAGTCCCCGATTTTGCTGGGTTTGTCGCTCGCTATTGAGTTCTTGTACACCCTTCCTGTCTCCCTGTAAAAATGAGGCCAATGGTGATGGTGTGTTTATTATTTCCAAAGGTTACTGATAATATTAGCACCATGAAAAGATTTATATTATGAGAAAGGTAAAGTTCCAAAAACATATGGGAACAATGGGATTTACATTAAAAGGGAGAAACATGTTTAGAAGAGAATGAGGTTGTGTGTCAGGGAATGCATTGTAAGATCTAACCTAAGTGGTTGAGGGAGAGGCAGAATTGGCAGCTCAACATTCTGGGATATATAATCTTCAGGCGAGACAGGGGAGGGGGTAAAAGAGGAGGAGGCATTGCATTATTAGTTAAGGAGTCAGTTACTAAAGTAAGGAGAGATGATATCTTGGAGGGGGCATTGAATGAAGCTTTGTGGGTAGAGCTTAGGTACAAAAAAGGGGCAGCCACATTGTTAGGTGTTTATTATAGGCCTCCAGATAGTCAGCGGGAAATTGAGGAGCAACTATGCGCACAATTTGCGGAGGTGTGTAAAAACAATAACAATGGGGTAATTATAATAGGTTATTTCAACTTTCCCAACATTAATTGGGATAGACATAGTGTTAAGGGCTTGGATGGAGTGGATTTCTTGAAATGTGTACAGGAGAGCTTTTTAGGTCAATATGTAAAGGGGCCAACAAGGGATGGCACAGTACTGGACTGAATTCTGGGGAATGAAGCCGGACAGGTGGCTGAGGTGATGGTTGGGGGGGGGGGGGGTGCATTTTAGTGATAGCGACCACAACATGGTACTGTTTAAGTTTGTTATGTACAAAGAAATAGACAAGTTGCAAAAAAATTGTTTTGGATTGGGGGAGAGTGGATTTTAGTAAAATAAGGCAGGATCCAGCTAAGGTAGACTGAGAACAGCTACTTGTAGGGAAATCTACAGAGGAGCAGTGGGAGTTGGGGGGGGGGTGCGTTCAAAAAGGAAATGGGGAGGGTACAGGCTCAACCTGTTCCCTCTAGGAAGGAGTAACAAGCCCAGAGAACCATGGATGATGATGAGAAGGAAAAGAGAGGCTTTTAGGAAGTACAAGGGAAGCAAATCAGTGGAGACATTAGTGGAGTGCAGAAAGTGCAGGGTGGAGCTTAAGAAAGCAATTAGGAGAGCAAAGAGGGGATATAAGAAAGCTCTGGCTGGTAAAAGTAGGGAAAATCTTCTATAATATTCTATAAGTATATCAATGGGAAGAGGACAGCCAGGGAAAAAGTAGGGCCCATTAGGGACCAAGGGGGCAATCTATGGGTGGAGCCAGAGGACATCGGTAGAGTGTCAAACGATAACTTCACATCCGTCTTCACCCAAGAGAATGAGGATGAAGGTATTGAATTCGGGGAGAGAGACTGCGAGGTTCTTAAGCAAATTGATATAGGGAGTGACCAGGTATTGGAGGTGTTGGCAGGCTTAAAAGTGGACAAATCTCCAGGTCCGGATGATTTGTGTCCCAGACTGCTGAGGGAGGTAAGGGAGGAGATCGCAGGGGCTCTGACCCAAATGTTTAATTCCTCTCTGGCCATGGGGGAGGTGCCAGAGGACTGGAGAACAGCTAATGTGGTTACACTATTTAAGAAGGGTTGTAGAGATAAGCCAGGGAACTACAGGCCAGTGAGTCTCACGTCAGTGGTAGGGAAACTATTGGAGAAAATTCTGAAGGAAAGAATCTATCTCCACTTGAAGAGGCAAGGTTTGATCAGGGATAGTCAGCATGGCTTTGTCAGGGGGAGGTCATGCCTAAAAAAGTTGATTGAATTTTTGAGGAGGTGACCAGGTGTGTAAATGAGGGTAGTGCAGTTGATGTAGTTTATATGGATTTCAGCAAAGCCTTTGACAAGGTCCCACATGGGAGAGTTATAAAGAAGGCAAATGCACATGGGATACAGAGTAAATTAATAAGGTGGATTCAAAATTGGCTTAGTTGTAGGAGGCAGAGGATGATAACAGAAGAAAGCTCTAGTGACTGGAAGCCAGTGTCCAGTGGTGTACCACAGGATCTGTGCTGGGTCCCCTATTATTTGTCATTTATATAAATGACATAGATGACTATAGGGGGGATAGAATTAGTAAGTTTGCGGATGACACAAAGATTGGGTGGTTAACAGTGAGATTGAGTGTCTTGGGCTACAGGAAGATATAGACTGGATGGTCAAATGGGCAGATAAGTGGCAGATGGAATTTCACCCTGAAAAGTGTGAGGTGATACACTTTGGAAGGAGTAATTTGA
Organism: Carcharodon carcharias; assembly: GCF_017639515.1. NCBI lineage: Eukaryota > Metazoa > Chordata > Chondrichthyes > Lamniformes > Lamnidae > Carcharodon > Carcharodon carcharias. Next base: position 142,433,339 of record NC_054469.1, on the reverse strand, counting down.
CAAGGAAGTATTCAATGAACGGCACGACACTAGGAAGTTCTGAGGAACAAAGGGACATTGGCGAGTGTGTCCATAGATCTCTGAAGGCGGAGGGGCATGTTAGTGGGGTGGTGAAAAAGACATATGGGACACTTGCCTTTATCAATCAAGGCATAGATTACAAAAGTAGGGAGGCCATGTTGGAGTTGTATAGAACCTTGGTGAGGCCACAGCTGGAGTACTGTGTGCAGTTCTGGTCACCACATTATAGGAAGGATGTGATTGCACTGGAGGGGGTGCAGGGGAGATTCACCAGGATGTTGCCTGGGATGAAACATTTAAGTTATGAAGAGAGGTTGGATAGACTTGGGTTATTTTCGTTGGAGCAGGGAAGACTGAGGGGCGATCTGATCAAGGTGTACAAGATTATGAGGGGCATGGACAGGGTGGATAGGAAGCAGCTGTCTCCCTTAGTTGAAGGGTCAGTCACAAGGGGGCATAAGTTCAAGGTGAGGGGCAGGAGGTTTAGGGGGGAATGTGAGGAAAAACTTTTTTACCCAGAGGGTGGTGACAGTCTGGAATGCACTGCCTGGGAGGATGGTGGAGGTGGGTTGCCTCACATCCTTTAAAACGTACCTGGATGAGCACTTGGCATGTCATAACATTCAAAGCTATGGTCCAAGTGCTGGTAAATGGGATTAGGTAGGTAGGTCAGGTGCTTCGCACATGTCGGTGCAGACTCAATGGACCGAAGAGCCTCTTCTGCACTCTGTGATTCTGTGGAAGGAAGATGGTTGTGGAGGTCAATCATCTCAATTCCAGGGTACCACTACAGGAGTTCCTCAGTATAGTGTCCTTGGCCCAACCATGTTTGATGAAACACCTAATGACCTTCCTTCCATCTTAAGGTCAGAAGCGGGGATGCTCGATGATGATTGCACAATGTTCAGCACCTTTCACACCTCCTCAGACACTGAAGCAGTCCATGTCCAAATGCAGCAAGACCTGAACAATATTCAGGCTTGGGCTGACAAGTGGCAAGTATTATTCATGCCACACAAGTGCCAGGTAATGACCATCTCCAACAAGAGAGAATCTAACCATTTCTCCTTGACATTCAATGGCATTACAATCGCTGAATCCCCCACTATCAACATTCTGGGATAATCATTAACCAGAAAACTGAACTAGAAAACAAGCCATATAAATATAAAAACAAAAAAACTGCGGATGCTGGAAATCCAAAACAAAAACAGAATTACCTGGAAAAACTCAGCAGGTCTGGCAGCATCGGCGGAGAAGAAAAGAGTTGACGTTTCGAGTCCTCATGACCCTTCGACAGAAGCCATATAAATACTGTGGCCAAAATAGCAGGTCAGAGGCTAGGAATCCTGCGGCGAGTAACTCAATGCCTTACTCCCAGAAATCTGTCCACCATCTACAAGGCACAAATCAGGAGTGTGATGGAATACTCTCCACTTGCCTGGATGAGTGCAGCTTCAACAACAACCAAGAAGCTTGACACCATCCAGGACAAAGCAACCTGCTTGATTGGCATCCCATTCACAAACATTCATTCCCTCTACCACCAATGCACTGTGGCAACAGTGTGTACCTTCTACAAGATGCACTGCAGGAACTCACCAAGGCTCCTTCGTCAGCACCTTCCAAACTGCTATGTAGAAGAACAAGGGCAGCAGACACATGGGAACACGACTACCTGGAAGTTCCCCTCTTAGCCACATACCACCCTGACTTGGAAATATATTGCTGTTTCTTTTCTGTTGCTGGGGAAAAATCCTGGAACTCCCTTCCTAACAGTACTGTGGGCGTACCTACGCCCCATGGACTGCAGCGGTTCAAGAAGGCAGATCACCCCCACTTTCTCAAGGGCAATTTGTGATGGTTAATAAATGCTGGCCTAGCCAGATACGCCCACATCCCATGAATAAAAACAGACAAACAAAACAATATTTTTTAATGTCCCAGTGATTTTTCTCCAGGGTTGTACACAGCATTGTCCTGGAGATTGATCTTCAATTAATGAAGACTCCAGGCCAATCCTCAAGCATTGGCATCACTAGTGATTATACACTTTTTATGCATAACCTCATTTGAACTGTCAAGCTGTCAACAAATTGTCCAGGAAGTGTCAACGCTGTCAAAACTGTCCAGAAAGTGTCAAAGCTATCAAAGCTGTCCAGAAAGTGTAACCGCTGTCCAAGAAGTGTCCAAGGATACTAGCTGAATTGGCATGCAGGAGTAAGGGCAAAGGGCTGTGCGTGTGTGTGTGCGTGTGTGTGTGCGTGTGTGTGTGCGTGTGTGTGTGCGTGTGTGTGCGTGTGTGTGTGCGTGTGTGTGTGCGTGTGTGTGCGTGTGTGTGCGTGTGTGTGTGTGCGTGTGTGTGTGTGCGTGTGCGTGTGTGTGCGTGTGTGTGTGTGTGTGTGTGTGTCGGGGGGGGGCAGGCATAGCTTGCCATGTGTTGGCTTGAAATTGGCATAAGGGGTATAAGAGATTATGCGGAGTGGATGGGGCACATGGGTTGATATGGGGGTATGAAGGGCCATGTGAGGTGGATAGAGGTGCATGGGCTGTCATGGGGGTGTGAGGTGCCATGGGGGTGTGAGGGCCATGGGTTGGCATAGGGAGTGTGTGGGGGTGTGATGAGGGGGAAGGGCTTGAAGGATTTTTTTGCTTTATTATACATTTTCTATTTATTTAAACACAGTGCCGGAGCACAGGGGCTGCCCTCCTCTTCCCCCAGCAGCCTCCACTCTCGATCCAGGGTCGCCTGCCCCAGCTCCTATTTTATCCTGCCTCCCCACACCAAAAATCAAGGTTGGGTTGCCTGAGCCAGGAAATCTCCCAACTCTATGTACCTGACCTGGAGTCAAGGAGATGAAAATCTAGGCCTATGTTTATAAAACTTTGTGCATTGATGAGTCTGGATATCTGTCTCAGGCAAAACTTCCTCTTACTACCAATGATCAGTATGTTTCTATGTAAGAGGTATGTGTTTTCTTGCCCTCAGAGTGTCTCCGTTAAATAATTCCAGCAGCAAGCTTCTTGTGAATTTAAAATAAAGAAGGTTGTTTATTATCAAATACATACCCTGAATTTGACACATTTCACTCACTTGTCTCACACACGCTCACACACATAAAGGTTAGATGCAGGTGAAGGTAATATACTGTTACAACTTATACATATCTCAGTCTCTTTCGTGGCAGGCCTGTAGTTTCTTAGATGCATTTGATGCTTTACAGTTGAAGTGTAGGTCTTGTAGAGCAAGGGATTCTCAGCAGGTTGTGAAGTTTCTTGTAGTTGTAATTCTAGGAGGTTGGTTCTAAGACGAATTTTAACTGGAACAGTTTGGGGAATTCTTCTCTCAGGTGGGGTCTCTCACTTCCAAGGTTGTTCATTACCTTTACTACATGGTTGACTTGCAGCTAGTTTGATGCTTGTGAAACTCTCTGTCTTCAAGCAGTTGCTGCTGGTTTTAAAAGCAGACAACAAAATAGTTCCCTCATCATGTGACTTCCACAAGTTCAAAGTCCTTTTTTCTGACCAAGGGCGGTATGTATGTTAATTTCAATCATCCTGTGTTGTCATTTGAGAACTTGAGATTCACCCAGCCTAGTTTGCAGAGGTCGATAGGATCCATTCATACCCGTCTTATAAACACTGAGTTTCAATGTTCCCGTTTGTCCAGGATGAAAGAGAGAGTCAGGTTGGTTGGAATTCTACAGTCCTTTTGTGTTGATCCATCCCTAAACAAAGGGATATGTGAATTCCCTGGATGGCTGTGAATGTACACATTTCATTAGGTGTTTGTTTTAGACTTTGAAACCCAAATTGCAAAGGTCACATGATTTGTAGTGGCCATTTTAATAGTCTGTGTGTATCCAGTTTAAAAGAATTGACTGGAAGTTCATAATATACTGGGACACGACACTGGAGAAAGTTCAGGGAAGGGCAGTAAGGAGAATTCAGAATATCAGGCCACAATTTAAGAAAAAGTCAGCAATTAATTTATTTTTAATAAAATTGGATAATTGGCTGCAACAAAAGGCATAGGCAATGTGGATGTGAGCAGGTTGTTTAGCTTAGACTAGTCACAACCCCCAATTGAGGTTGCACAAACAGAAAATAGGGTTGCAAGCTCCCTATCCTCCTAGACTGTGCCTTGCACTAGCACCAAGGCCCATGCAGTGTCTGGCCCTGCATTTGCCCTGTTCATATCTCAGTCTCATTGGAGCCCATGGCCCCTTCACTGAGTCTTAAAGCACCCCCCGACCATCAACTTGCGATGCCTCTGCTGCTGAGCTGTGGCCTGTCTTAACCCAAACCTGTCACCCTGGTGCTATTTAATGACCTGTCCTTCAAAATCAGCAACTTCAAGACCCTGAAGTACACTTCCCCTGATTCCTGGCAAAGGCCCATGAGCTGGAGGGACTCAGATGAAGTAAGCTCCGAATGGTGAGAGCATAAAATGATTAAATTTTAACAAAGTACTTTAAAAACGCAGATTTTCATATTTATATATGTTGGTCTATAACATGTGAATTTTAATAATTTTACCCTGAATGTCACTATGCTGCTTTATTGCTGTTTTGTTTTTGCTAACGATGGGGGTTATGTTAATTTTTAATTGTGAAAATGGGGTTGTACTGGAAAATAGTTTGGGAAGCACTGGCTTAAACTTGTCTCGGTACAAGAGCAAAAGTACAAAACCAACAAGTTTCAAAATAAGACTAGGAGAGGAGAGGCAATCTGGAGTGTGAAAACAGCACGAGGAGAGGCAGTCAGGAGTGTGATAACAGCATGAGAGGGGAGGCAGTCAGGAGATTGAAACAGTGCGAGAGGAGAGACGGTCGGGAGACTAAAACATGTGGAGAGGCAGTTGGGAGATTGAAAATGGTGCAAGTGGAGAAGCAGTAGGGAAACTAAAAACAGCGCGAGTGGAGAGGCAGTCGGGAGACTGAAAACAGCGTAAGTCCTAAAACACATACCTGTGTAATTAAGAAATGGATAATTTGAGTTGTACTTGTGGGCTGTACTAGCATTTAGTAAGCACAGTAAATTGTAGTATACATAGGAATTATCCTAAATTAATTAAGAAAAGGTTTAAAATGAACTAGTAAATAAATACTGTAATAAACGCTTTATATAAAGTTTAAGGTATTTCAGTGCAGCTTGGCCATGTGGAAAGTACATCTTGCGGGATGTGGGAAGTCATGCAGGCACAAAGTGCCCTCGATGACTACATCTGTAGGAAGTGTCACCAGCTGTATAAATTTGAGCTCTGAAGTTGTGGAGATTGAGCAGTGGCTGGAGTCACTGTAGTGCATCTGCAAGACTGAGAATTACATGGCTAGCACATTTGGAGAGGTGGTCACACCACAACTAACAAGTACACAGGCAGAGAGGGAATGGTTCACCGCCAGAGTATCTAAGAGAAACAGGCAGGTAGTACAGGAATCCCTCAAGGCTATTTCGCTCTCTAACTGCTTTTTCATTTTGGATACTGATGAGAGAAATGGTTCCTCAGAGGACTGTAGCAAGAGCCAAATCCGTGGCACCACAGGTGGCTCAGCTGCACAGGAGGGGAGGAGGAAGAGTGGAAGTGCTTTGTAGACGGGGATTCCATAGTTAGGGGAGTAGACTGACGTTTCAATGGCTATAGATGTGACTGCTCTGAAGTTGGTGTGTTGCCTCCCTGGTGCCAAGGTCTAGGAAGACACAGAGCGACTGTAGGACATTATTTTGGGGGAGGATGAGAAGCCAGAGGTCTGGGCCATATTGGGACAATGATATAGGTAGGAAACGGGATGAGGTCCAGAAAGCAGATTTTAGGGAGTTAGGAAGGGAATTAAAAAGCAGGACATCAAGAGCAGTAAACTCAGGATTACTTCCAGTGCCATGTGTTAGAGAGCATAAGAATAGAAGATTGAACAGTTCAACACATGGCTGGAGAAATGGAGTAGGAAGGAGGTCTTTAGATTTCTGAGGTATTAGGACCGGTTCAGGGCAGATGGGAGTTTTACAAGGAGGACGAGTTACACCTTAACAGGACTGAGGCTAACCTCCTCACAGGGACGTTTGCCGGTGCTGTTGGGGAGGGTTTAAACTAGATTGGCAGGGGGACGGGAACTTGAGGGGAAATTCAGAGTGGAGAGGAGAAAAACTGGCAGTCAGAAGTAGAGTATCAACTGGTAACGAGGATATATCAGAGAGATATATCAAGGTAGATAGAATACTTGGAGAGTTTGATGAAATTAGAGGAGGAAAAAGTAAGTCATTAGATGGGATCAGAATAAGGGGGAAAGTTAAAAAGCCTAAATCAGGGCTAATGTGAATGTATAGAGTGTGATTAGTAAGAATGGTGAACTTCAGTCACAGGTTAACAAATGGAATTCTGATATTATGTCTATAACAAACAAAGAAGGGCAGTACTGGGCATTAAATATTCCTGGGTACAAGATGTTTAGGAGAGCCTGGAAAGAAAGAAAAGTGGGGGGCAGGGGAGTGGCAATATTGATTGAAGATGGCATTACAGTATTGGAGAGAGAGGATGTTCCAAAGGGGTCAAGGATGGAATCTCTCTGGCTAGAGGTAAGGAATGAAAAAGATGCAATAACATTGATTAGTGTCATATATAGACCACCAACTAGTGGAAGGGGTGTGCAGAAACAAATTTGCAAAGAAATTACAGAGAGGTATAAGAATTATAGAGTAATCATAATGGGGGACTTCAATTATCCAAATATAGACTGGGATAGGAATCGTATAAAGGGACAAGAAGGGGGAGAGTTCCTGGAATGTGTTCAAGACAATTTTCTGTAGCAGTACATTTCCAATTCAATGAGAGGATGTGCACTTTTGGACCTGGTTCTGGGGAATGAGTCGGCCCAAATGGGATCAAATATCAGTGGAAGAGCCTCTTGGGGTCAGTGATCATTGTATCTTAAAGTTTAGGTTGGTCATGGGAAAGGACAGGACACAATACAGAGCAGGATAATTAACTGGGGGAAAACCAACGGCGATGGGATAAGAATGTATCTGAGCCAAATGAGTTGGAATCAAATGTTGGCAGAAAGGATGCTGGCTGAACAATGGGCCACCTTCAAAGAAACGGTATTGCAGGAAATATGAAGGTATATTCCCTTGTTGGACAAATAAATCCAGAGGGCCTTTATGACGAGAGAGATAGAGGTGAAGTTGAAAATGAAGAAGTGCGCGTATGACAGATGACAGGTAGAAAATACAATAGAAAATCAGGCTGAATATAGAAGGACCAGAGGGGAAGTGAAGAAACTAATAAGAAAAGCAAGGAAAGAGCATGAAGAGAGGCTAGCAGCTAGCGTTAAAAGGAATCCCAAGGTCTTCTGTAAGGATACAAATAATAAAAAGGTGGTAAAAGAAAGATTGGGGACAAAAAAGGGAACTTGCATGTGGAGGATGGAGAAATAGTGGAGATAATACGAAGATTGGAAAAGTTGTCAACTGTGATGAGGATAGTCTTGAGCTTCAAAAGGATATAGACACGTTGATGGATTGGACAGACACCTGGCAGATGAAGTTCAGTGCAGGGAAGTATGGGGTGATCCATTTTGGCAGGAAGAATATGGTGAGACAGTACAAAATAAAGGGAGAGACTCTAAAAGAGATGTAGGAACAGACAAACCTCAGTATATATGTACATAGGTCATTGAAGATGGCAGGGCATGTTGAGAGAGCAGTTAATAAAGAATATAGTATCTTAAGCTTTATTAATAGGGGCATTGAGTACAAGAGTAAGGAGGCCATTAAAACTTGTATAAGACACTAGCTGGGCCTAATCTGGATTGCTGCATCCAGTTCTGGGCATCATACTTGAGGAAGGACGTGAAGGCATTGTGGAGAGTACAGAGGAGTTCCATAAGAATGATTGCAGGGATAAAGAATTGTAGGTTTGAGGATAGATTGGAGAGGTTAGGACTCTTTTCTTTGGTGAAAAGAAGGCTGAGAGGAGACTTAATAGAGGTATTCAAGACCCTGAGGGGTTTGGACACGGTAAGTAGTGAGAAACTGTTCCCTCTCAAGAACTAGAGGGCACACATTCAAAATAATTGGCAAAAGGAGCAAATGTGATGTGAGGAAATTTTTTTTCACCCAGAGGGTGGTTGGAGTCTGGAACGAACTTCCTGAAAGGGTGGTGGAGACAGGGTCGATCAAGGCATTCAAATGGGAATTGGATTGCTACCTGAAAAGAAATAATATGCAAGGTTACGGGGATAATGCAGGGGAGTGGGACTAGCTAGATGTTCTTTCAAAGAGCCAGTGCAGACTCGATGGGCCGAATGGCTCCTTCTGCATTGTAAGGATTCTGTGAGAGAGACAACAACAGCTTTCTTCTTTTCTATGGCTGTGTGTATGTAGCAAAAGGACTTGGTTAATCAATTAATTCTTTTGGAGAAATGGATAAATATATTCCAAAATAAGATTGACAGTTATGTGGTCGGATATATACAGAATGCAATAGCTCATGCACTACTGAGATAATACTGAGTATTTATGGAATGTAACTAGTCAGCAGGACCTGGAACAGGGTGTTGCAGATGGTGCTTAACACCAGGGCTGGGGGGAGTGGGGGGGAGCGGGCCTGGGTTTTGCGGATCCAATTTTTTTTTTGAAAATCCTGCCAGAACACTGAAGCTGCCCAAAGGTCAACAGCAATGCAGCAACTGTCAGGTTAGTATTCTTGCTTGAAAAATGGTAAATAAAATCCCTGCAATGTTAGAACCAATTGGATGGTGTGTGTGTGTGTGTGTGTGTGTGTGTGTGTGTGTGTACATGGGAGTGGTGGGGGGGAGGTGAGTTTAGAGGGGAAGTTGGGGATTGTTGGGGAAATTGGAGATTGGGCGGGTAGGGAGTTGGAGTTAGAATGTGGGGGGGAAGGTAGGGGAGGGTGGGAGGTTACGGGTGATGTTGGGAGGGGGTTTGGGGGAGGTTGGAGGGGGTGTTGTGGGGACGTTGGAGTTGGGGTTGCCGGGAAATTTGAATGGGGGTTGGATGGGGCTTGGGGTGGCGGGGGGTAGGGGAGGAGGTTGGAGGGGAAGTTTGAGTCTGGCTTGGGGAGGTTGGAGCAGGGGCTGGGGGAGGTTAGAGAGGGGTTGGGAGCGTGGTTAGCTAGAGCTGAATTGGTTTTTAAATGTAGTGATTTCTTTGTAGCCACTTTACTAACATAAGTTGATTGCTCTGTGATTAATTATCCTTAGAAAATCAGCAATGGGCCTCTAATTTCATCATTGCTACAGTCACCTTGCCTACTGCAAGTAGGTGTAATGAAAGGAAGACAAAACCCACATATATATAGCATCTTTCACAATGTCCCAAATTGCTTTACAGCCAACTAAGTACTTTTGAGTTGTAGTCACTGGTGTAATGTAGGTAGTGTTATCAAATGGTGGAACAGACTCAAGGGGCTGAATGGCCTACTCCTTGTAATAAGTATGTTTGTATGTCATTCTGGGATGGATGAGATGAGCCAGGCTAGATGGCCTTTATTATCCATAATTATCTTGCAAATAGAGGGTGGAATCATGGCTGGAGTTCTTTTTATTTTGTTGCTAATGTAAATTTACTGTGATCGGGATATGTGGGGTGAGATTGCCAGGACAGAAGTGCGAAATGGCTCATAATGAATTGGTAACCTGTTTTACACTGCTTGTGATTTTCAAGAGTATTTTCCATTGACCCTTTCCAGTCTTGCCTTTTGTTCACTTACCTATTATCCCACTCTATCTTGGTGCTTTTAATGAGTTTTTTGAGATATTGAAATATCATGATAAAGTTGTGTTGCATTTTAGGTATTGAAAATATATATAAATGGGAAATAGCAATCAGAAGAGATTTCAGACTTGCTGATCAAGGGAATACAGATACAACTGTGAATCTTTGTCCTCTGGTCTCTTAAAAGTTCTGTTGCACAGAGATACCTGAGGGTTCCAATGCTTCTTACCGTCAGTGAAGACATATGTTGTTTAATCATTCTACTTTGTTTCTCTTGGGTCATTTGATTTTTCCACCGTGTGAGTCTACCGATAAAATAGAATCTAATTACACCCCTTGTATGAAACAATAATATCAAGCACCCAGGCAGAAGAAAGTCTTCTACTTCTACAGAATGGAAAAGATCCTGTGCAGTTTATCTAGCTTGCAAGTATTGAATCTTACCGCCAAATATGAATTTACTGTCACCATGTCCATATGGTGCAATGTGCAGAACATGTTAATGAGGGCTGAGACATTCACCAAAATCAGTGTTATCATCTGCACAGTATTATAAATAATGAATAGGATATTTTCCTGCCAAGTTAATAATATTGCACAATGCTGTTAAAGTAAAAATTGCACTTTCTGGATCTTTCTGTGATTGTTTGGTGAATTGATTGGTGAATCTTGAAAGGGGAAAAAATATCATGTATGATTGAGGGGGACGTTTAAAATGGAGGAATAAGAGGCCCAGAAATAGAAGAATTACTGGGGTCCATGATTTCTCTCCCTGGCCCTGCTAGTCAGAGTAATCAGTATAGGTTCTAATGTTCTCCTGGTTAGCCCCCACCTTGCAATCTCTACAAACTTGAGCCCATTGAAAACCCAGCCATCTATGTCCTAACTCACACCAAGTTCCATCACTATTAGCCCTGTGCTTGCTGATTTTGACTTATTACATTAACTCTGGTCTGGTAACACTTTATTTTAAAATATACATCCTTGTTTTCAAATCCCTCCATCTTTCTGTAACCTCCTACAACCCTCTGAGGTATCTGTGCTCCTCCAATTCTGCCCCTTGTGCATTCCCAATTTTCGATGTTCTATTATTGGCAGTTCTGCTTAAAATATGTGCTAATATCTCCTAATATGGTTCAGTGTTAAAGTTTGTTTGATAATTTGTTTCATTCTCCTGTGAGGATGTTTTATGATGTAAAGGTACAATATAAATGCAAATTGTTGTTGTTCTTGTAAGGCTGAATGAATATTTTAAAATTCTATCTCATTATCTTTGAGAAGAGATCAAAAATTAAAGCTTTAAAGGTGTTTTTTAGCATCTTGTAGTTTACCTGTGGAAATGAATGAGATCCGCAAAGGTTACAATAGGGCAAGTAATGGAGGAAAGATGTTCAAAGGAATAAATGGCCATTTCTTTTTCCATACTTCATTTTATTATTTAATTGGTAAATAAATGAATGCTGTAAGGAGTGCTCAGGGAGGGGTGGTACTCCTGTAACGTGGAGATTTGTCATGCTCTGAGTAGTTTGCCCATTTTGGTCTCCAACTGACACCTAGCTCTCAACTGTGGCTCCTAGAAATTGCTTGTGGCAACAGCTACACCACGGGCAACTGCTTCGACAAGCGGGCTAAACCAGGTGAGGTTAGCTGATGGTTCTCAAACACTCAGTGACCTTGGAATTTGCTTATCTATAGCATGCGAAGACTATTCCTGTGGACTGGGCAGAAGAAATCAGTTGATTGATTCAATGATCAATAGTGCTGTGGGGCATGAACAGCATGACAAGGCACAAAAGTCATCCACTGTAGGCAAAGATGTCTTCAGTCGCAGCAGTTCTCCATGGGTAGCATCTTCCAATCGGCGAGCAGGTCGGGGCCCACTCACTGATGCATAAAATGACGGTGGGGTACGTCGGGCATGCAACCCCGTATCATTTAGATTTGCAGTTCAGCTGCGTGCCCGCTGAACTGTCAACGGCCTATTAAGGCTATTAAAAAACTAATTAAGATGATTAATGTACCTTAAGGTTGGCAGGCAGGCCGGGAGCCCAGGGTGGGGGCTTCAGAATAAACATGAAACCTCATCCACGGGCAGGATGAGGTTTCATGAGGGTATTTAAATTTTAAATCTTTTGCATGCGCAAAAGATGGCACTCATGGCTGAGGGATTCCGCCCCCCCACCCACCAAACCCACACAGCGCTTCCTGGCGGATGTCACAGTGGGCAGGTCTTAATTGGCCCGGCCATGTAAAATGGCGGCACCCCCCCCACCCCAACCCCGACCGGGGGCGCGGATTGGAAGGCAGCCGGCCCATGCCCGCTCCTGCACTTCCCAGCCAACGGGAGGGGAAAATGTTGCCACATGTTGCTGAACTCAGGCTTCTGTGGCCAAGAGAATGGGGTTGCTCCTGTGCAATGGTCCCCCCACTTTAAAAGCATTCTCGCACAGGTTTTTGATGGTCTTCTTTGAACTTGAAGGATAACTATCATCATCAATGAGTAAATAATCTCGTTTTATTTATTTTAACTTAAGTTACCATGATGTTAGCCCCATTAATTTTCATATTTTTTCTCATCCATACTGAAATATTCCAGTGGATAAAACGTTGTACCATAACATTCCAAACAATAGAACTCTATTTCAGTATTTGTAAAAAGCAAACCATAAGGATAAAGTGCTGAAAATCTAAAACAAACACAAAAGAATGGAAATACACAGGTCATTTCAGATCTTTTTTTTCTGGTTACAAATGTTTCATATTTCCAGCATGTTCTGTTTTTATTTCTACTATAGTATGTGGTTCTTTTTGCTGCAATAGTCCAGTATTTTGTGTGACATTAACACACAAGGCTGATAAATAGTCTATATCTTCTTTTCTACGTGAACTAATAAACTTTGTCCTTTCATGTAAGAATGATGGCATTTGTAGGCTTATGTTCAGGATAAAAATCACGAGGAAGCAAGGCTGCATTCTAAGGAGCAGACTGATCAGATTCCTTTATAATATCTGAAACTTAACAAAAATGATATCCTTGTATTGCATTCCTCTAGTTAGAATATTTCCACTAAAGATGTTATAAAGTCCAACCATTCATTGTGTGGGATTTTATGGTTTATGTCTTGAATGACAAGCAATAAATCATTACAGAAACAGGTAATTGATTTTTTCATTTAGCTCACAAAAGTATTTTATGTTTTACAGCTATTTCCACATAAAACATAACTACAATTACAGTTGTGACATGTAGTAGTGATTTTATAATTGGTTAATTAGGTTTGTAAGCATAGTCTCTGTTGATAAAGCAAAATATATACAATTGTTTTGATGAAATTTATATTCATCATTATGAAGCAAACTGTGGTAGAATATTGCTATATTTATTAAAAGTGAAAATCAAATGTTAGAACTGTAATAAATCAATGCTACATTCCCTGCAATAATATTAATGTACAAGAAAATGGATGCACAGGAACATGAGAACTGGAGTAGGTAAATTAGTCCCTCGAGCCTGTTTCGCCTCTCAATGAGTTCATGGCTAATCTGTGACCTAACTCCATATACACACCTTTTCCCCATACCCCTTAATACCTTTGGTTAACAAACAGCTTTCAATTAAGGTACTTAGCTATGTGGCTCCCTGTTCCAGCACCTAAGTCTTTAAAAAGAGCAGTGAATTGTTGAGGCCACAAAATGGATACTTGAGGGACTCCAAGGACTGAATTTTATCATGGGATTTGTGACCACAGCATCAGGACCAAAATGGTGTCCCAAGCCCGAATTTGCTTGCAGCAGGGCAAGCTTGGCAATTTTACCTTCCGTGGAGTCTCTGGCTCTTATGGGTCCCAGGCTGCTGCTGGGAGGGCACTTCTATGAAGCTCTAGCAACCTCTCCATGTGGCAGGCTGGGGTCAGTAAAATGTCGGTGGTTCCGCTTAAATAGCTCCTAATTAATTACACGTGTCAGCTACCTGCCTCCATGGAGAGGGCAGCTGATTCACACTCTAGTCCACCTCTTGTTTGCCGCTGGAAAACTTCCCCAATGGTGGGACTGTGTTGCAGAATCATCCCAATGTGGTCCCCTGATATTTTACTGATTCCTGTCTCCTTTTCCACTACTGGGGCAGATAAAATTCAGGCTCATAAGTCCCAATCTGCCATGCAGAGCATCCACCCATTAGGTGGAAGTTTATGCCCTCCCCAAAGGCAAATTTGGTGGCATGGGGGCATTTAATCGGTGGTAGGAGTATGGGGAAAATGGCAGGTGGGGGACTCCGCCATCTTCCTGCCTTTGCCTTATTAAGTCTAGGGTGGGAAGGCTTGTGGATGGCCTTCCCACCCCACCACAATTAATGCCCGCTTAAGGGCCTCATCCTGCCATTGCTGGTGTTCACCTAGTGGCAGACCAGGGACTTGTCATGAGGGAAGTCTGAAAAGCAAGAGTTTTAGGGGTTGTTTGCAGGCTTCCGGGGTGCCCCGCATTCAAAGACATTCAGTGCCTGATCAAGGGACTCAGCATCGTAGGGCGCAGGGGGTGGGTGGGGCGCTGAGAGCCATGTCCCAGCTCTTGCTGCTGACCCCCTTCCCCCGACTCCCACCCCACGACCCCCATTCAGCTGTGCCCAGGATCCCTCGGCGAACCTGGGTCTCAGGTGATGCATTACCAGCAGCTGCCACCAGTTCCCTGGTGGTACCTCAGACCAATGCACTACTGTCAACTTCTTATTGGCTGTCAGCACTTGAAGGGGTGCTGAGGGGCAGCAGTGCGGGTTTTCTAACCCAGGGTCCTTAATTCTGGGGAAGACCCAGTGCTGCCCGGTTAAATGCCTGAGAGGCACTTAATTTGGTGGGCCTATTAAAGCAGGCTATGCAGGGCTCTCACCGGCTCTATAGCCAGCTAGCGAGACCCTTGTGCCCTCCATTAAATGCTGCCCATTATCCCTAACTCTGTGTCTTGCCACTCAGCCAATTTCCCGAACCAGGTCTTCAATGTCATGAGCTTCAACTTTAGCTCACAATCCTTTATGAAAGACTTTATCAAATGCTTCCTGGAGGTGCAAATAAATCACATCTATAGACATTCCCCTGTCGACTACTTTAGTCACCTCTTCAAAAAATTCAATTAGATTTCTAAGGCATGACCTAACCTTTTCAAATCTATGCCGGTTCTCTCTCATTAGCTGATGCCTTTGCAGTTCAGTGGAGTTCTAAAACATGAGTGATTGTTGTACAGTTTCTAATCATCCTCTGAGCTCTGAAATTAATCATAGTCCCAAATTTACAGACAAAAAAATCAGTTTTCATTTGCACCAAACATAAGAAAGGTATTTTTGAAAGAAACTGATCTGGGATTAAAGTTACACAACCTCTGGCATCCCTTCAGGATTTCACCCAAACAGCTATTGTTTATGTGATCCTAAGTATAATTGTCAGAAAACTATTTGCTGGAAATTCCTAGGTCCTTTAGGGATGACCTGGGAGGCCACTGGCAAGAATGATACAGGAAGGTGTCGGCTGGCATGCCCAACATCTTCCCACTGCCATGTTATTTCCCATGGTGAGAAACCTGGCAGATTGGCTGCCTGCCCAGAATCCAGTTGTGCCACTTTGTTTGTTTTGAGCACCTTCACATGCTTATCCCTTGGAGAAAGGTGCGGAACACACAAACACTCAAGAACACAAGAATTAGGAGCAGGAGTAGGCAATTCGGCCCCTCAAGCCTACTTCACCTTTTGATAAGATCATGGCTGATCTGACTGTGGAGTCGACTCCACTTTCCTATCTGCCTCTCATAATCCTTCATTCCTTTGCTGACCATAAATTTATCTAACTCAGCCTTGAACATATTCAAAGACCCAGCCTCCACTGCTCTCTATGGTTTAATGAAACTCAGAGAAAAAAGTTCTCCTTACCTCAGTCTTAAATGGGAAATGGAATGCTGGAGGTGTTTTGCAGGCTAATTAACAATCCACTTTGAGCCACGTGAATGCTTTTGAACCACTGAAGTGGCAAATTAAGGGTCTCATCTAGTCTTTGCAGGGATTTTGCCCATTTCAGGAGAGGTTCAGGAGAGGAGACCACAAGCAAAGCCCGAATGGGCTTCCAGCGGACTCTGGGGAGTCGGGGGTTTGGCTAACCCTTGTTTTAAGTACGCCATGGCGCAGAGAGGAGCCCCCTCATGGCTATGGTTGCCCTGTGGCAACCCTGTAACCTGCACTCAGCGACCCCCAACCCAATACCCCCTCACCCCATCCCCGGGCCTGCCTGCCTGTCCCTGGTATCCCCAGGCCCTACTTACTTATCTTTGAGTGTGCATGGCTATCAGTGCACCCTCATCCTCCAGGTACAGCCCCAACAAAGTCCACCACTAACGATGGCATTGGTGAGGCTGCTGAACCCCTGATTAGGCTGGTAGCTCTTGGGGGTGGGCTGTTGATCCTAATAAGGTGATAACCCTGGCAGCAGCCACTTCATTTGTTGCAGCCAGAAAAATGCAGCCCCAAGTCCCATTGCCCGCTTTTGGCCCTGGCTGCCTCAGAATAATTCTGGCCATTGTGCCAGATCTCATCTGGCTTATTTGCAACTGCAGTCACACACCAATGTAGTCAAGACTTAACTCCCTCTGAAGTGACCTGGTAAGCCTCTCTGGTGTATCAAACCACTAGAAAGAGAAACAAGAACCAAAGCAGAGAGGCCACTTGACTGTAAACTAGACATTGAATCAGAACACAACAAAGGCACACCCAGCCCAATCGACCCTGCAAAGTTCTACTCACTAACATCTTGGCACTGATGCTAAATGTGGGAGAGTTGTGCCACAGACCAGTGACACAGTGGGTAGACATGGTCATATTTACGGAATTATGCTCATCAGCCAATGTCCTAGACTCCTCCATACGATCCCTGATTATTCCTGTGCCATCAACAGGACAGATCCATCAGAGGTGGTAGCATGGTGGTGTATAGTCGAGTGGGATTGGCCTTGGATGCCCTCACCATTTATTCCAAATTCCATGAAGTCTCTTGCTTTCAGGTGAAACATGGGCAAAAAAACCTCCAGCTGATTACTGCCTACTACTCTGTCTCAGCTAATAAATCCACACACTTCCACGTTGAACATTACTTAAGAACATAAGTACATAAGAACTAGGTGCAGAAGTAGGCAATTCAGCCCCTCGAGCTTGCCCCGCCATTCAATACGATCATGGTTGATCTCATTTTGGCCTCAACTCCAATTTCTCGCCCTCTCCCCATAACCTTTCAACCCATTACTAATTAAAAATCTGTCTATCTCCTCCTTAAATTTATTCAGCGTCCCGGCATCCACTGTACTCCGAGGTAGTGAATTCCACAGATTCACGGCCCTTTGAGAAAAGTAATTCCTCCTCATCTCTGACTTAAGTCTACCACCCCTTCGCCTAAAACTATGGCCTCTCATTCTAGAATGCCCCAAAAGGGGAAATATCCGCTCCACATCTACTTTGTCTATCCCCTTTAGCATCTTATATACCTCAATTGGATCTCCTCTCATCCTTCTAAACTCTAGGCCTGAACTGCTTAATCTCTCCTCATAAGACACATCCCACATCTCTGGAATCAATCTAATGAACCTCTTCTGAACCACCTTCAATGCAGCTACAACCTTCCTCAAGTAAGGGGACCAAACCTGTGCACAGTACGCCAGGTTTGGTCTCACCAATGTCTTGTACAGTTGCTACAACACTTCCCTATTTTTATATTCTATTCCCTTAGCAATAAATGCCAAAATTCCATTTGCCTTCCTTATTACCCGCTGTACCTACATACTAGCTTTCAGCGATTCATGCATGAGGACACCCAGATCCATCTGCACTGAAGCGTTCTGAAGTTTCTCTCCATTTAAATAATAAGTCATCTTTTTATTCTTCCAACCAAAATGGATAAACTCACACTTATCCACGTTAAACTCCATCTGCCAAATTTTGGCCTATTCACCTAACCTGTCCATATTCATTTGTAAATTTCTTATTTCTTCATTGCAACTTACTTTCCCACCTATTTTGGTATCATCTGCAAATTTAGCTATAGCATCTTCTATCCCTGAATCCAAGTCATTAATATAGATTTTGAATAGTTGGGGCCCAAGTTACAGCTTGCCATCCAGAAAAAGACCCATTTATCCCAATTCTCTGCTTTCTGCTGGTTAGCCAATCCTCTATCCAAGCTAGTATATTATCCCTAACTCTGTGTGATCTTATCTTGTGTATTAATCTTTTGTGCGGCACCTTATCAAAGGCCTTCTGGAAGTCCAGATATACTACATCTACAGGATCCCCATTATCCACTTTGCTTATCACATCTTCAAGGAATTCTAGCAAATTAGTCAAGCACGATTTATTCTCCATAAATCCATGCTGACTCTGATGGATTGCATTTTGATTTTCCTAATGCCCCATTACTACTTCCTTAATAATGGATTCCAACAATTTCTCAACGATAGACGTTAAACTAACTGGTCTACAGTTTCCTACTTTCTGCGTCCCCCACTTTTTGAATAAGGGCATTATATTAGCATTTTTCCAATCCACTGGAACTTTTCCAGAATCCAGGGAATTTTGGAACATTATAGCCAATGCATCCACTATCTCTGCTGCCACTTCCTTTAAGACCCTGGGATGTAGGCCCATCAGTTCCTGGAGACTTGTCACCCTTTACTCCCAATACTTTGCTCAGTACTTTTTCACAAGTGACGGTGATTGTTCTCTAAACCTTCTGCACTACCTGTTACTATTGAGGTGGTACTAGTGTCCTCCACCGTGAAAACTGAGGCAAAATATTGATTAAGCGTCTCTGCCATTTCTGCATTCCCCACTATTAACTCCCCAGTCTCATCCTCCAAGGGACCAACATTCACTTTAGCTACTCTCTTTCCTTTTATATTCTTGCAGAAGCTTTTGCTATCAGTTTTTACATTTTGCGCTAGTTTTCTTTCATAATTTACCTTGAAGGAAGCACAAAAGGTAGCAAGGGCACAGAATGCTTGCTTGAATAATGCACCAGTGACCTGCTTTATACAATACAATGCCAACTGGCTGTCTCGCAGTACAACCTGCTACGAATCACAAACATACAAACTTAAATCTCTTGTAGAAATGGGCTGTAAGACCAGGGTCAGCAGCTGGTATAATGCAGACATTGCCTCTGGAAGGTGGAACAGCAGACGTCGTGAGTATTGTTTGATTATTCTGTATGGTCAAAAGGCATGGTTACCTTCAGATGGATGCCAGAGAGTGTCTATTTTGATAGATGATCTTGGCAATTCTGCACTCGTCCTCTTCATCCTTCTTATAGATGAGGAACAGGGAGATGCATGGGGGAAATCATTGTTTCCCAAGATAATAAAAGGGAATTCATTTCTTAAAAATGTCAAATAATAAAGGTGATGGGGAGTAAGCAAGGGAGTAGAATTGGACAAACTGACTTGAGGAAAACAACACTGACAACGACTTGATAGGCCAAATGGCTGTAACACTGAGATTTTATGTGCAGATGTTGTCTGCTTTGGGTGGGTACCTCTGCATGAGCTAGCCCCATTTGGGAAGAAAAGTAAACAAAACTATAAAGAATGAAATCCAATATAATATTGGTTATAGAAAAATGGAAAATCCAGGAAGTACACAGGTGAATGTTTTGGGTTGATGTCTTCCTTGGAGTTTGTGATGTAATGATACATACATCAATGTAAATGGTTAATTTTGGATCTTCCACCTGGATGGTTTCAAAGTCTCTAACAACATGCAAGTATATTAATACTGGTCTTGCAATATAACAATAAATAAAATGCTTTAACAGATTTACTTATATCCTGCTCAATCTTATTTTAATGCTTAATCTAAATCAAAAACTGTTGAACATTTTATACACTGTGCATAACATTTCATTTTCATGGTCACAGCTTTAGCCATATTGCTTTTGCACTGCCTATCCCAATTTATCTTGTATCAAATAATTATAGGAGGTTATGTGATGCAGTAAGTAGCATCCCTGCCTCTGGGTCAGAAGCTCTGGATTCTGATGGAAAGAAAGTTGGAGCCTCCATCATCACCAGCTGTAGCTCCAGACCACAACATGCATGACATGGGAGTCAAAGGATTGGGAAAGACTGGAATGAAGAAGAAAGTTGATATGATCTTCATCCATAAAAGCTCCCTGATGGTCAGTGTCTCTAAGTGCTTCTTCTAATCAAACTCCTACTGTTTGGCTTCATGTGCTAATCCCTATTTAGAACTGTGGGCAGAGATGTGAAGGTGGGTGTCTGGTGCCACTGAACCAGACAGTTCTGGGTTGAGAGGGTTCATCAGTCTTAATTGGCAGTCTACCTAAGAGAAGGTAACTCTGATTTCAAAACTGCCAGCCATGCATTAACTAGCAAGGTGTACATCGGCTGACAATGTGGAAGATCACAAAGAGTGTCAATGGACTGGGTGGCGATGTGAACGGTTGATGAGGCTCTTTAGCCTGCTCAGCAGCTCATTTAGGAGAAGGGTAACTCCAAAATCAAAACTGCATCCTTTCAGCTGCTACGCTTCTGGCATGCATTGCACCAGGTAGTATTAGCTGCCTTGGATGAGGGAGTGGGAAAGGCTCTGCACAAACCCCACTGACTTAAATATACTCAGTATACTGGTTGTTCAGCTCATACTCACCTCACCTCTGGAGTTCAGCTCTGTTGTTCATGTTTGAACCAAGACTGTAATGTGGACAGAAGCTGAGTGATCCTGGCAGAACCCAAACTGAGCATCAGTGAGCAGGTTATTGCTAAGCAAGTGCTGCTTGATAGTCCATCCATCACTTTACTGATGATAGAGAGTAGACTGATGGGGTGGAAAATGGGTTGGTTGGATTTGTCCTGCATTTTGTCTACAGGACATATCTGGGCAATTTTCCACATTTCTGAGTAGATGCCAGTGCTGTAGCTGCACCAGAACAGCTTCTCTAAGGGCACAGCAAGTTCTGAAGCACAAATCTTCTGTACTATTCCTGGAATATTGTTGGGGCCCATAGCATTTACAGTAGCCAGTGCCTTCAGCTATTTCTTGATATCACGTGGAGTGAGCCAAATTGGCTGAAGACTGGCACCTGTGATGCTGGGGACCTCCGGAGGAGGCCGAGATGGATCATCCACTCAGCACTTCTAGCTGAAGATCGTTGCAAACGCTTCAGTCTTATCTTTTGCACGCAAGTAGTCCTGTGTTGTAGCTTCACCAATTGACACGTCATTTTTAGGTATGCCTGGTGCTGCTCCTGGCATGCCCTTCTTCACTCTTCATTGAACCAGGTTTGATCCCCTGGCTTGGTGGTAATGGTAGAAAGGGGGATATGCTGGGCCAAGACGTTACAGATTGTGGTTGAGTACAATTCTGATGGTGCTAACGACCCACAGTGCCTCGTATAGGCCCAGTCTTGAGTTGCAAGATCTGTTCGAATATATCCCACTTAGCATGGTGGTAGTGCCACACAACACGATGGTGAGTATCCTCAATGTGAAGTCGGGACTTTGTCTCCACAAGGACTGTGCAGTGGTCACCCCTACTCTTATCTGTCATAGACAACCTAGGAGGTTGGTGAGGATGAGGTCAAGTATGTTTTTCCATCTTGTTGGTTCCATCACCACCTGCCACAGACCCGGTCTAGCAGCTATATCCTTCAGGACTCGGCCAGCTCGGTCTGTGGTGGTGCTACCGAGCCACTCTTGGTGATGGACATTGAAGTCCCCCTCCCAGAGTATATTGTGCGCCCTTGCCACCCTCGTGGCTTCCTCCTAAGTGGTGTTCAACATGGAGGAGCACTGATTGATTAGCTGAGAGCGGGCGGGGGGGGGGGGCGGCAGCAGCACGTGGCGACCTCCTTGCCCACATTCGACCTGATGCCATGAGACCTCATAGCAGCCAGATTTGATGTTGAGGAATCTCAGGGCAACTCCCTCCCAACTGTATACCACTGTGCCACCACCACTGCTGGGTCTGTCCTGCTGGTCGGACAGGACACCCAGGGTGGTGTTTGGGACATAATCTGTAAGGTATGATTCTGCGCGTATGAATCAAGCTGTTTCTTGACTTGTCTGTGAGACAGCTCTCCCAATTTTGGCACAAGCCCCCAAATGTTAGTAAGGAGGACTTTGCAGGGTTGACAAGGCTGGGTTTGCCATTGTTGTTTCTGGTGCCTAGGTCAATGCCGGGTGGTCCATTTGTTTTCATTCTTTTTCATTGACTTCTTAGTGTTTGATATAACTGAGAGGCTTGTTAGGCCATTTCAGAGGGTATTTAAGAGACAACCACATCACTGTGGATCTGGAGTCACATTTTTAAAAATTAATTCATGGGATGTGGGCTTTGCTGGCTGGGTCAGCATTTATTGCCCATCCCTAGTTGCCCTCAAGAAGGTGGTGGTGAGCTGCCTTCTTGAACCGCTACATCCATGTGATGTAAGTACACCCACAGTGCTGTTAGGAAGGGAGTTCCAGGATTTTGACCCAGCGACAGTGAAGGAACAGTGATATATTTCCAAGTCAGGATGGTGAGTGACCTGTAGGTCAGACCAGGTGAGGACGGCAGATATCCTTCTCTAAAGGACGTTAGTGAACCAGATGGGTTTTTTTGACAATTCACAATGATTTCATGGTCATCATTAGAATTTTAGTTCCAGATTTTTTTTTTAAACTGGCAGTTGGTGGAATTTGAACCTGGGTCCCCAGGGCATTACCCTGGGTCTTTGGATTACCAGTCCAGTGACAACACCACTATGCCCCCGCCTCCTAAAGGAATCAGTGATTGACTCATGGTTCTATGTTTAAATCTTGCCAGTAACCAGCGTGCAAAACTCATTGGCGCCTTTGTTCCAACAATGACATATTAAAGATGAGGTCAAAGAAGCATTCAGTGATGACATTAGCAAGATAATTAGAGGAGTACACCAGCAGCGGAAACTTATTACTCTTGGTGATTTCACTACCCAAGTGGGCACAGACTATGATACATGGAGAGGAACCCTAGAACACCGCATTATTGGCAGAGTGAACTCCAATGACCAGCTCCTTCTCTCTAAGTTCAATGAGTTTGACCTTTGGTCTTGATCATACAGTCTTCCACCAAGCAGACACTGAAAATAATATTAATGCATCCAAGATGCCAACAATGGCATATGTTGGACCACGTTATTTTACAATAGGGAGATCTCAAGGATGTGCTTTCCACCCGTTCCCTTCGAGATGCTGACTGCTGATCTGACCATCAGTTGTCAGGAGTATTGTCTTTCAAGAGAAAATCTAAGGTGCTTCAGCAGAGAGTCAAGCTTGATGTAATTGTTCTTGAGGACATTGCCAAGAGACAAGGACTGGAACACAACTAGTCACAGGAATTGGTGATATCCCGGAGGACAATACTGCCATTGAAGATTCTTAGAAAAAGTTAAGGGATATTACAGCATAGCATCTCACATGCTAGGATTCATTACACAAAAGCACTAAGGCTGGTTCGATAACAATGACCAAGACATAGGCAAGCTTCTAGACAGAGTGCATGACCCTCACAGATCATACATATCCAACAAGAAAACACCAACAAGGAAGCCAGATACCATTTTGCAAAATATAAGCTGCAGACCAAACTAAGAGAGATGCAAAACTAATGGTAGGAAAACAAGGCTGATGAGCTCCAAGAAGCTACTGATAAAAATGACCTGAAAGTTCTACATGAAGATCTGTGGTCAGTCAGATCTGTGGCCCCAAAACCAACAGTAAGACCCCCATCTTTTCAGCAGATAGCACTCAGCTCTTAGCAAATAGGCATGAAATTCTCTCTTATTGGGCATAGCACTTCAGCAATCTCCTAAACCAAAACCAATAGCATACAATGATACCATTGAGTTACTTCCACAGCACCATATTCTGGAAGAGTGAGCTCTTGATCCTTCGTAAGCAGAAGTCACGAAAGCCATAAAGCAGCTTTCTATGGGATAGTCACCGGGAACTGATAGAATCCCACCTGAAATATTCAAAAATGGAGGGATTCACATGGTTAGGAAACTCACTAGTCTCTTTTGCCTAAGCTGGAACCAGGGCACTGTGCCCCAAGACTACAATGATGTCTCCATAACCCATAACTCATCTCTAGAAATGGGAAGGGAGAAGTCAATCTGTGACAATCATCGTGGAATATTGTAGTTCTAAAGAAGTTAAATTGGACTTGAAACGTTAGCCCCATTTTTCTCTCTACAGATGCTACCAGGCCTGCTGAGTTTTTCCAGGATTTTCTGTTTTTATTTTAATTCTCTTGCATCTGCAGTATTTTGCTTTTGTTTTCATGGAATATCATTTCTTTCAACAACAGGAAAAATTCTTGCAAGGGTTATTCTTAATCAGATTGTCACTCACCTCATTGACTCTGTGCCTCTGGTATCACAGTATGACTTCCGTGCATGACAGACAACAGTAGACATGATCTTTGCAGCACGTGAAATTCAAGAAAAATCCCACAAACAGATTAAGGGCCTCTATGTGGTGTTCATTAACATGACCAAAGTTTTTGACACAGTAAACCAGGAAGCTCAGTGGAAGGTTCTGTACAAATATGGCTGCCCTGAAAAGATAATTCACTTGCTTCATGATAGCATGATGGCCAGCGTGAATCAAATTGGCACATCATTGGATGCCTTTCCTGTCACCATTGTGGCAGGCTGTGAATTAGCTCCAGCACTATTTCTCATATATTTCTTGGACATGCTCCAGTATGCACTCAGTATGCACAGGAGTACACATTCAAGGGCAGAAGGCAATCTCTTCAACTTGCAAAGGCTCAAGGCTTGTACAAAGGCTACTGAACAGCTACTGAGTGAAATCTTGTTTGCGGACAACTGTGCTCTCGTAGCACATATTTCGGAGGACATTCAGCTGCTTATTGATCGCTTTGACCTGAAAATAAGTTTGATCAGATGCCCTAGCCACAGAACACTTTGGCCTGACAATAAGTCTGAAGAAGACAGAGATCTTGTGTCAACCCACCGCTAACCACATACTCCAAAACCGCACAGTGACTACCAGCAACACACCCCTCCATTCAGTACAGACGTTTTGCTATCTTGGGAGTATCCTCTCCAATAATGCTATGCTGGATGACAAAATCAGCTATCACCTGGCAGAAGCAGGCTCAGCATTTGGCAGATTCCTTCACAGATTTTGGAAAGAGTAAGGAATTTGTCTCAGAGAAAAGATCAAAGTCTACCAGCAGGGTTTGGGGGAAGAACTTCTGGATTTGGACCTCTGCCAGCCTTTCCATGCAGATGGAGAGCCTCTGTTTGCGGAAAAGTTTAGTCCTAAGTTTGGAACATTTTGTAGTGCTCTTACATCACTTTATGGGTGCAAGACAACCAGGGACAACCTACTGGCATCATATTAAGCAACTGGAAGCACTCCATTTTTGCTGTCTGAGATCTATTTGCAACATCAGTTGGCAGGACAAAATCCGCAACACTAAGGTTCTTGCAAAGTGCAGCAAACCTGGCATCAAAAGCATGTTGATGAGCTCAGCTTCGCTGGATTGGTCATGTGGCTTGCATGGAAGGTTCCACATACTAAAGACAGTACTCTACAGGCAGCTGGGTACGGGAACCCACACCAGAGGAACATGCACCACAAGATGTCCCAAACCTAGGCCTAAATTTTCATGCAGATGGAGAGCCATTTTCACAGGGTGGTGGTGGAGAAATAGGGGTAGGTTTCAAATTGCACATCTGTAGTTCATATAAATCAGCAGCTGCCTCTGCTCATTTGTGATTTTGGCGAGGTCAGTGTCTGAAACCCTAAGTGTGCAAATTTAACCTGGTAGGAGCAGGTCTGAACCTTGTGGATTCATTTATAAAGCCAGGGTACCCTTTTAGATATGATCCTGAGAAACCTTTGGGAAGGTCTGGTGCCCTTTGGGACAGGTAAAGTACAATTTGGGAGAGGTAAGATATCTCTTTGGGAGAGGTGAGGTGCCCTTTGGGATTATTAAAATTAGGCATGAATGTGCGTAAAAAGTACATAAATTCATTGGAACTATCAAAGCTATCAAAGAGCCATCAAGTGTTGAAGAACAGTCAAATGCCAAAGAACAATCAAATGTCAAAGAACAGTCAGGCCAGCAAAGAACTGTCAAGCTGTCAAAAAACTATCAAAGCTGCCAGAGATCTGCCAAAACTTATTGGAACGGTCAAAGCTGTTTGGAACTGTCAAGGGATCGAACTCTGCTGGGTTTTAAAAAAAGTGAGGTATTAAAAAATCAGTGCTTGCTATTTCACTCTGTTGACATAGGCCTGAGGGATATTATTTTAGGATTTATGCTGCATGACTGATTTTATAATCCAACATGATCACAGTGGGGTGCCATTAAGTGAGAAGTTTGATTGATAGCTCCAAGTGGTTATGAAATAGAAATAAAAACAAAAAACTGTGGATGCTGGAAATCCAAAACAAAAACAGAATTACCTGGAAAAACTCAGCAGGTCTGGCAGCATCGGCGGAGAAGAAAAGAGTTGACGTTTCGAGTCCTCATGACCCTTCAACAGAACTCGAAACTCAACTATGAAATAAAAATGTTTGTTTCCATCAGAGATTAAGTACTTATGTGAAATGTCTGTTTTCATAAGAGGTTAGTTGAAGGAATTTCAAGGTATTGATTTTTTTAACCAATTAGGGTGTTTTTTTTAATAGTGGTTTCATAAATTGACACACAACTTTATTTTGTCAGTATGGCTCCTGAGGGTTTTCTCCATGATGGATACTAATTGAGCTGTCATGGAGGGAGTAAGGGCAAATGCTGGTGGGTGGGGTGGGGTGGGGGTGGGGGGGGGGTGACATGAGTTGGCATGAGTTAACACAAAGCTGGCATTAGGTGTATAAAGGGCCATAGGAATGAGTGGGGTGCATAGGCTGGCTTAGGGGGAATGAAGGACCATGGGGCATGCATAGAGCAGCATAGGGTGGCAATGATGCTATGAAGGGTTATGGGGAGGTGGGTCTAGGGCCTAGATTAGCATGGAGGACCATGGGGGTGGGTGGGGAATGAGGTGGCATAGGTTGGGCATGGATAGGGCATGGGGAGTGTGTGGGGGGTGGGCGTTGGTTTTTGTTTTATTAATTTTTTAAGTAACTTCAACTAAGTGTTGTGGCATTGAGGCAGACATTCTGGCCAGCCCGCCTGTGCACCCAGCAGCTCCTGCCCTCATTCCAGGGTCGTCTGGCCTGACTCCCAGGGAACCCCATCACACCAGAATAAAAATTTTAACCTCTGGGGTACTTTCTCCTGGGTCAGGTTTGTGGAGCAGGCAAGTGCGCTCCTGACCCAGGGGTGAGAATTCAGGACTTAGATATAAAGGCAATCTGAAAGTCAGTCTCAGAACTTGCAAGCTGGATCCCAATATATGGGAAAAAAACAACCATGGACAGGCCCAAATAGAGAAGTCTCTTGTCATCAAGCGATTTCAATATTTGAGGAGAACAGAGTCAAGTGCCAAGTTTTAACATTTTTAATTGACCTATCCTCAACAGATTTTTTTGGGGCGAGTGTTCCAGATTTCCGCTATCCTTTGTATGAAAAAGTGTTTCCTGGCATCACCTCTGAACTAGCTATCTCTAATTTTAAGGTCATGCCCCATTGTTCTGGATTTCCCCAGCAGAGGAAATGATTGCAAGGAGAGAAACTTTCTTCTTCTATCCACACTATTTACTGTGCCACCTAGCTTAGTGTCGGCAGCAACTTACATATATGGCTCTCTCTTCCTTCATCTAAATTATTTATAAATATGAGAAGTTGAAGCCCCAGCATGGGTCGCCTGGGGACACTGTTAGTCACATTGCACCAATTGGAGGTGCATCCTCATTATTCCTAGCTGCTGTCTCCTAACCAATTCTCACCCTATGTCAAAAGATTGGCTCTAATTCCATATACTTCCATTCATCTGAACAATCACTTACGTAGAACCTTTTGACATGGCTTCTGGACACCTATAACATCCAAATACACTCCTTTATTTACCATATTAATAAACTCCTCAAAAAATTCAACTACATTAGTTGGAACCTTCTTAAATAATGGAGTGTTGTGAATCAGCAATCAAGTGTTCTAAATGCTCTGCACACATTTTTATAACCAGGTTAATTCTATTTCCACAAAGTTAAAGGGATACCTTCTGTCACTGTATAAAGGAAGAGTCCATTGAAGCAATTTAAGGGTCTATAATGAGCAACCACCTTCGTTACCAATATAAAATGTGACAATTAAGAGTAAAACTGTAAGCTAGTAAATCCTGTAGGAAATCACTAAAAGCTGGTGCGCAAGCACAAAATGTAAACCAAAAGGCAATTGTGTGTTGGCCTTTATCTTAAGAGTATTGGAGTACAAAAGTGAGGTAGTTATCTTTCAATTGTACAGAGCTTTATCAGATCCCATCTGGAGTATTACATTTAGTTTGGGCACTGAGCCTTACGAAGGATTTACTGGCTTTGAAAGGGGTCCAGCACAGATTCACCAGAGCTTAAAGGATTATATTTTGAGGACGAGTTGCATAAGCATGGATTGTATTGCCTTGTTTAAAATATTTGAGGGATGATCTAATTGAGGTGTTTTAAATTATAAAGAGGTTCAATAGGGCAGACACAGGCAAACCATTTCTTCTGCAAGAATATCTGTAGCCTCTCCCATCAAAGGTCAGCAGCCTTTCATCAGCCTTGCTGCAGCCACTGTGTAGGAGCACCAGGCCAGATAAAGGCACCCACAAGCCAGACACTGAGGGAATGCGCGAGTATGATTCATTGACTTTGTATGGAATATTGGATGGTTTGTTTGATCATTTTGGTTTGGAATGGTTGTTTTGTGGTTGCTTTATTTCAGCATTGTGGTGATCTGATGGTCAGTGACAGAAAGAAGCTTAAGTGTGTGACTGCTATAGAATGGGGACTTGGGTTGTGTTTACTGGAACAACATTGAATGAGGCAACCAAGGACAGCCGGCAGGAAAGGAGATGTGTTGATCTCCCTTCTTTGTGCTCATCCAGTACCTTCTCCAGCTCATTCTCCTCCTCCACTGCTCACTGAAACCCTGGTGGCAAGGGCTGTGCCCTCATGGTGGTGAGGCTATGCTGGATATAGCAGACCATGATGAATCATGACACACACTCTGGTATACACTGTAGGCTTCTCCAGGGCTGTGCACAGGATGACCAATTCTGAAGATTGGAGGAAATAAAATAGGGGCACTACGACCGGGGTGGGGGACTTGACAATCATCCACTCAATAGCAGAAATAAATCCTGTGCGCATGATGCCATTTATTGATTAACGACTGCATTCCCAGACATATTTGTAGTCTTTTTTGCCTGGGTAACAACGGCTGCGCTACATTTGGAGAGCAGAGTCAGGCCAATGCCTAAGTCCTGGAATTTCCTCCCAAAACTTCTCCATCTCTCTACATCTTTTTCCTTCTTAAGATGTTTCTTAAGCCCTCTTTGACTAAGCCTTTTGTTATTTGACATAATTTCTCTTTTATGTAGTGCTG
Source organism: Carcharodon carcharias (assembly GCF_017639515.1). Lineage (NCBI taxonomy): Eukaryota > Metazoa > Chordata > Chondrichthyes > Lamniformes > Lamnidae > Carcharodon > Carcharodon carcharias. Next base: position 142,404,019 of record NC_054469.1, on the reverse strand, counting down.
TGTCAAAAGTTTTTAATCTCATCTGAAGCTCTGTGGAATGTTTTGTGTTAAAGGTGCTACATAAATGCAGGCCGTTTTTCTAGTTGTGGTTGTATTGTTTTCAGGGCATGCCATTATTGTTAAGCAGTCAAAAGCTTTCTTGCTCTGTCCACCTGTCCAGGAAAGCTCCATAAAGGCTGTTGACCGTAATCAGCCATGCAATGCTTTGATATTTAAATATACAGACGAGTGGAGGCATCGCTTTTTCAGTGTCTCTGAGCTAACACAAAACCCATTTCTTTAAATACATATAAAGGGAAAAGGCTGAAACAAATGTTAAATTATTCTGAATCCCTAATGTTAACTGCTCTTTCTGGAAGCTCACTCTAGTTGTTGAACACCCGAAATAAATACTTGTTGACATCAGCTTCGACTTTACCCTTAACTCTCTTGACCTTGTGCCTTTGTGTGCCATTGCCCTAACAAATCTGAAATGATAGTATTATTATTTTAGATTTACTTTATGCATCCCAATTAAGTAATTTGCATACCTCCATGAGCTTCCCTAGGCGATGTCTTTTTCCCCTTGTGAAGACATGGATTAGCCTTGTGGTTTCCCCTTATTGCCCCTTTGGTCTCTATTCCTTTCTTTGGGGTGGTGACCACAGTGGATGCAGTCCCCCAGGTGTATTCCAATGAGGCTGCTGTGCAAGTATCAAGAACATCTCTGCATTGGAACCCAACTGGTTAAAAAACGCAGCATTCTAATGGTCTGTATTATTTGATATAGTTTAGATGAAATGAATGCAAAGACAGTACTCAGAGGTGTATTTCAGCTCCTCCATGGCAAAGTCTATTCCACCCCCTGAGTTTGTGTACATTATATTCATCTCCATTATGCTCAATACAGTGCATTGATCATTTAATTAATTTGGTTAAGACCACACATTTCCACCTCCGTAACACCTGACCACCCATCTGAATTCATCCACTGATGAAACCCTCATCCATGCCTTCGTTATCTCTAGACTCGACTATTCCAATGCACATTTGGCTGGTCTCCCACATTTTATCCTCCGTAAACCTTGTGTTTGCTGGCCTACATTGGCTCTCAGTAAGTACATCTTGATTTTAAAATTCTTATCCTTGTTTTCAAATCCCTCTATGGCCTCGCCCCTTTATATCTCTGCAATCTCCTCTAGCTCTACAATCCTCCAATATATCTAATTCTGGCCTCTGGGGCATCTCCAATTTTAATTGTTCCACCATTAGTGGCCGTGCCCTCAGTTCCTCAGTTGCCTAGGCCCTGAGCTCTAGAATACCCTCTCTATACCTCTCTGCTTCTCTACCTCACTTTCCTACTTTAAAACACTCATTAAGACCTACTTCTTTCAACAAGCTTTTGGTTATTTGACCTATCTTCTTATGTGGCTCAGTGTCATACTCGGTTTTATAATACTTCTGTGAAGTGCCTTAGAATGTTTCATTATCTTAAAGGTGCTATATACATTTAAATAGCTGTATTGGACTTCATTTACTCAGCTCTAAATGTTGACTATCTAAGGCTGGGAGGCTTTTTAGTCCTTCTGCTTCCCCATCTTCAAACTTAATTCGCTAGCATTAAAACTCAATCCAGGTTACTGGCGTAGATTAGGGGACTCTGGTATTAAGTTCTGGGGCACTTCACTTAATAACTTTTCCATCCCCAACCCTATTCTTGCCTTCTGCCACTTTACCTTATAGCTAGCTTAGCAAGATCTACTATTACAAAATTTGATCTGAGGTAGAAAGGCAGTGGCCTGATACATAATTTGAATAAAATAAGTAAGAATAAGGTAATCAGTTTCCTGTGTGGTGTAATGTTTTGTTCCTGTGCATTTTGTTCTCATTGGAAATGCACCAGTGAAAGAATGGGGGTGCCTTTTAAAAGAGGTTTACTTGGCTCCAACCATTATTATGACACACTTATTGGAACTGTGAGTTGTGCCGGGGTGTACAGTTACTGTAGGCACATCATGCTCGTGGGCTTGCAGTGTTTGGTGTAAAGCTATTACAATTGCTTCACTGTCAATCCCTCACTCAGGACTCAGGAGCTGGGTTCAAGAGACGAGAGTAGATAGAGGTGAGGTATTGCTGCGGAGCTCGGGAAATACCACCGTGTTGCTCCCAGAGGGAGAGGGAATAGATTGGGAGATGAAGTGAGAGCAAGGGTTTGAGTCCAGATCCACAGGAGGTAAAACCTCCTCTTTTACTGTGAGTACTATTCATCCAGTGCAGAATGAGGCCTGGTCCACCTGGGCCCCAGGAATTTTGGGCAGCTGAGAGGTACTGAACAAGAAAATGTGGAACATATCACACTAAGGATATTCTACCTGCTGATTTTGAAGATTTTCTGCACGAAGAAAAAGTGTTCTTAATTTTTTTAAGATAAATTCTCTCCAGCGAGTGCTGGCCGACGGCTCTCTCTCCTTCTCAGATGTTTTCTGTGCATGTGCACTGCCAACAATACAAGGGTAGTGGCAAGAGGAGACCCCACTGCAAGCCCAAGAAATATGGGACAAATGGCATGCTGGGGAATCAACGGGGCACAGGAAATTACGGGACGATCCAGTAAAAAACAGGACCTGGCAGTGGAGGCGGAGAAACTATTAGTTGAGCACCCTAATGATTTGCTCGACAATGTTTTGTGTGGCAGCACAGCTTTACTATATGCCTGTTGGATCTGCATGGCTGGGTTGCACAACAGGGTCATTCACTATACGGTCTGTGTGCAGTCCTTCTGCTTTAATGTGCTGGCACAGATACTGAGGAAACAGTGGATTGGTGCCAAATAAAGGCAAAAAGATTGCTGCCAGTATACTGGCATTCACTTGCATGATGTGCTGAGCTTGGCCACATACCAACTGCACATTTAGGGAGTGGAACGCTTTGTGGTTGTGGTACATCTCTGCATTTAGATTCTGTGCCCACAAAGTCACATGTGTGTAGTTGATAGCACCCTGTAAAACCATGTGTATGTTTTGCTTGTTTCTCTCTGGTCAAAGCTAGAGAGCACAATGTACTGCATTCTCCTGATTTAACGGGTGTCAGTCATCTCTCTCACACAATACTGGAAGACAAACTGGGAAATGTTAGAGTTGTTGCCTGTTTCAGCTTAGAAAGATCCCAGCATAAAGAAATTCTTGGTCATAGTCACTTTCACAGCCATCAGCATTATGCTTGGCCTGGTCTGAGGCTTCGGGTCTGACAGCAAGAGGTGGTGGATTTCTGTAAGCACCTCCTTTGTAAAATGGAGACAATGCACACACTACTCCTGGCTTAGGTTGCTGTAGGAGAAATGTTCGCAGAAGATCCTTCCTTGCTGGGAGTTGGAGTGGAGGGTACCTACAGGAGACAGTAGGGAGCTGAGGAATGCCTATAAATACAGACTTGGGATTGCAAAGCAGCCTACCTTGCTGGGAGTCGGAATGGAGTGGACCTGTGGGAGACAGTTGGGAGCTGAGGAGCGCCTATAAATACAGACTGAGGATTGCAGAGTGGCCTACCTTGCTGGGAGTCGGAGCGGAGTTGAGGAGCACGCTGTTTCAGCTGCTGTGAAACTGCAGTCCGGGAAAAAGAAGAAAAAAGCAACTGTGACATCACAGGAAGCTAAATTGATTGGCCGGTAAGTGTTCAGTCTAATGGACAGTGTGTGAGAAACCAGCTTAGAACCAACGAGTTCAAGTAGATCCATAAATAAAAAGAACTAACGCTTTAAAACAATAAACCAAAATTTGAAAACTTTAAAATTAAAATAAAACATATATATAAAATAAAGCATATCAAGATAAAAAGCAATAACAATGAAGTAATTTAAACAAACATCTAAAACACATACCTTGTAGTTAAGATGTATATAACCTTTAGTTGTCAGTGGTACTAGCATTCAACAAACAAGTAAATTGTAGCACACTTAGGAAGAAAGTAATTAAAGTAAATTAACTAAATGACATAAGTTAGAATGGCGGGACAGGTGTTCTGTTGCAGTTGTGAGATGTGGGAGCTTTTGGACGCCAAGGAGATCCATGACAAGCATGTCTGCAGGAAGTGTAAACAGCTTGAGGAGTTCCGGATCGGGATTATTGACCTGGAAGCCGAAATGCAGACACTGCGCAACATAAGGGAGGGGGAGAAATACCTGGATAATTTGTTCCAGAAGACAATCACACCTCTTAGAAGAGGGTCATCTGTTTTGGTCAGCAGTGAGGGACAGGAGGATGTGACTGTCAATGAGGCAGGTAATGGGACCGAGCAGACAATAGTGGAGGAGCCTCAGACTTTGCAATTTGAGGTGCTCACAACCAGTGTGGATGAAAGCAAAGTCTGCAAGGTGGATGAGCTGGCTGGCCATGGCACTGTGGTACAGGAAGCCATTCAAGCGGGGGAAGCAGAAAGGAATGTAGGGTAGTAGTGGATAGTATAATGAGGGGCATTGACACCGTCCCCTGCAGCAAAAGATGAGAGTCTGGTGCCAGGGTTCAGGACATCTGCTCAGGGCTAGAGAGGAACTTGCAGGTAGGAGGGGGAGGATCCAGTTGTCGTGGTCCATGTAGGTACCAAGGACATAGGCAGAACTAAGAAAGAGGTTCTGCAAAGCCAGTATGAGAAGCTAGGTATCAAATTAAGAAGTAGAACCTCAAAGGTAACATTTCTGGATTATTACCCGAACCACGTGCAAATTGGCATAGGACAAATAAGATTAGGGAGACAAATATGTGGCTGAAAGGCAGGTAGGGGAGAAGTGGGTTTTGGTTTGTGGGGCACTGGCATCAGTACTGGGGAAAATGGGGAGGTGTAATGTTGGAATGGTTTACACTTGAACCATGCTGGGACGAGTGTCCTCGCAAATTGCATAACTAGGGAAGTAGAGAGGGCTTTAAACTAAACAAGAGGGGTGACGGATCAAGCTTAGGCAGGGGTAGCAATTCAAGATTTAGGGTCAAGACAGCAGAGAAAATTAATAATATGAGAAATGAGAGTCAGAGAATGGCAATCTTCTTTGCCTCCACCTATCGCTGGCCTTCTATCCAGCTTCACCTGTTCCACCCCCCTCCTTAAACAGTATATATTTCACCACATTTCTACTTGCCTTTAGCTCTGAAGAAGAGTCATACTGACTCGAAATGTTAACTCTGTCTTTCTCTCCACAGATGCTGTCAGACCCGCTGAGTTTTTCCAGCATTTTTTGTTGTTTCAGCTTTCCAGCATCCACGGTATTTTGCCTTTATTTTGTTTCTGTGTTCACGATTGAGGATACAAACAAACATTCCAGTAATAACTGCAAATCAGGAGGTGAATGGGAGAATGGAACTTGGTGAAATTGAAATCACTAGGGAAATGGTATTGAGAAAATTGATGGAACTATGGGCTGGCAAGTCTCCAGGTCCTGATGGACTATATCCTAGGGTTTTAAAAGAGGTGGCTAACGAGGTAGTCGATGCGCTGGTGTAAATTTTCCAAAATTTGCTAGATTCTGGAAAAGTTCCTTCAAACTGGAAAGTAGCAATATAACCCCTCTATTCAAGAAGGGAGGGAGGCAGAAAACTATAGGCCAGTTAGCTTGATGTCTGTCATGGGTAAGTTATTAGAATCGATCATTAAGGAGGTTACAGCTGGGCACTTAGAAGAGCTCAAGGCAATCGGGAAGAGTCAGAATGGTTTTGTGAAAGGAAAGTCATGTTTAACCAATTTATTGGAGTTTTTTGAAGGAGTAACACGCCTGGTGGATAAAGGGGAGCCTATAGGCGTACTGTATTTGGATTTCCAGAAGGCATTTGATAAGATGCCATATTAAAGGTTATAATGGAAAATAAAAGCAGCGGGGTATGTAAGGGGTAACATATTAGCAAGGATAGAAGATTGGATGGCTGGCAGAAAGCAGAAAGTATGCATAAATGGGTCTTTTTCTGATTGGCAGGATGTGATGAGTAGAGTCCCACAGGGGTCTGTACTGGGGCCTCAACTTTTTATGTTTTACATCAATGACTTAGATGAGGGGAGTGAAGATATGGTAGCTAAATTTGCTGATGACACAAAGATAGGTAGGAAAGTATGTTGTGAAGAGGACATGAGGAGGTTGAAGATGGATGTAGATAGGCTGAGTGAGTGGGCAAAGATCTGACAAATGGAGTTTAATGTGGGAAAATGTGAAGTTGTTCATTTTGGCAGGAAGAACAAAAAGCAGAGTATTACTTAAATGGAGAACGGCTGCATGATTTTGAGGTGCAGAGGGATCTAGGTGTTCTAGTACATGAGTCACAGAAAGTTAGTATGCAGGTACAGCAAGTAATTAAGAAGGCTAATGGAAAGCTATCCTTTATTATGAGAGGGATTGAGTATAAAAGTAAGGATGTTATGCTTCAGTTATATAGGGCATTGATGAGACCGCACTTCGAATACTGTGAGCAGTTTTGGTCTCCTTATTCAAGGAAGGATATAAATGCATTGGAGGTTCAAAGGAGTTTTACTAGTTTAATACCTGGAATGAGTGGGTTGTCTTATGAGGAAAGGTTGGACAGACTGGGCTTGTTTCCACTGGAGTTTAGAAGAGTGAGGGATGACTTGATTTAAGTACACAAGATCCTGAATGGCCTTGACAAGGTAGACGTCGAAAGGGTGTTTCCTCTTGTGGGTGAGTCCAGAACTAGGGGGCACTGTTTTAAAACTAGGGGTTGCCCTTTTAGGACAGAGATGATGAGAATTTTTTTTCTCTCAGAGGGCTGTATGACTTTGAAACTCTCTGCCTCAGAAGGTGGCAGAGGTGGGGTCATTGAATATTTTTAAGGCAGAGGTAGATTGATTCTTGTTAGGCAAGTGAATCAAAGATTATCAGGGTTAGATGGGAATGTGGAAATCGCAACACAAGATCAGCCATGATCTTATTGAATGGCGGAGCAGGCTCAAGGGGCCAAATAGTCTACTCCTGTTCCAATTTCTTATGTTCTTATGTTACGTTGATAAGGCGTCCTGCTGAGATCCCTTCGGCAACTGTCAGTTTGTTAAACTTCTTTGTGAAATGCATCTATGTTCTTGAAACAATCTTCCTTGCAGTGCCCTCTGCCGCCGCTGCTTCCCACTGCCAGCATTTTATGGCCCATACTGCTCGACAGGATATTGCAGGCCTGCCAAACTAATGGAGATTTAAATGGCTCACCACATCCGCCGGGGGGAGACAAGCCATGGTGGGGCTGTAAAATCTTGACCTATGTTTGGAGGGCCTCCGGTTCCCGGTAGTTACAGGGTGTCTCTCCTCCTGTCCAGTGTATGAAAACCTTGGTGCATACTCTGTTACATGTTGAGTCATTCCTCAAAGTTCAATCATAACAATCACTTCACAAAGTACTCCCACTACTTTCTGCAACCACAATGCACTGTCCCCTTTCAGAGGTACAAGCTGCCCTTATATCAGATTCCTTGATGATGGCTGCAGCCAATGAACAGCACAGGGGGTGCTGTCTGCACACAGTATTTATTTAAAACAGCAGGCAGCACAAATTTAATGTGCTCTCTGCACTGCAATGAACTGTCACAAGTTAATCATGCACTGTGATCCCCAGACGATTTTTCAGATTATCCAATTTAATCCCCACAAGGTTTATGGTTTGGCAGTTTCATCAATTGCCATTTGCAACATTAAGTTAGATACTTCCACTGACTATTGACTCCACTTCTAATCAGCCCAGCGCTCAAGATTCCAGCTTATCTACTTCTCGTGCCATCAAATGGTAAAGAATTCGATTAGTCATCCTTTTAACCTCTGTCACAATTAGCAGTATAGCAAATATATAAATATGGGGAACGATCTGAGATACTTTTAACTGCTGATGTAGAAATACTGAATGAAAAATTAGTATACTGAGGAGAAGAACAGCAGATAAACTGTTAGAACGTATGCTACTTACTTTAATTAAACCCTGTGGCAAATCTGTTTAAGCTTTTGTTTTTTTGTGAAATACAGGCCTGTGCACCACTGAGTCTTGGGAGAACTATATAAGAGTCAAATTTCCTCACCTTGGCCCTGAGAGAACAGCTATTCTCCACTCCTCCATCACCCCCTACTCCTCAACCCCCTCCTATGGCACCACCCCATGCCCACGCAAAAAATGCAATACCTGCCCCTTCACTTCCTCTCTCCTCACCGTCCAAGGACCCAAACACTCCTTTCAAGTAAAGCAGCATTTCACTTGCATTTCCCCCAACTTAGTCTACTGCATCCGTTGCTCCCAATGTGGTCTCCTCTACATTGGAGAGACCAAACGTAAACTGGGCGACCGCTTTGCAGAACACCTGCGGTCTGTCCGCAAGAATGACCCAAACCTCCCTGTCGCTTGCCATTTCAACACTCCACCCTGCTCTCTTGCCCACATGTCTGTCCTTGGCTTGCTGCATTGTTCCAGTGAAGCCCAACGCAAACTGGAGGAACAACACCTCATCTTCCGACTAGGGACTTTACAGCCTTCTGGACTGAATATTGAATTCAACAACTTTAGGTCGTAAGCTCCCTCCCCCATCCCCACTCCCTTTCTGTTTCCCCCTTCCCTTTTTTTTTTCCAATAAATTATAAAGATTTTCCTTTTCCCACCTATTTCCATTATATATAAAAAAAAAACCCACTAGAGCTATACCTTGAGTGCCCTACCATCCATTCTTAATTAGCACATTCGTTTAGATAATATCACCAACTTTAATTTTAACACCTATGTGTTCTATTGTACTATTGTCGTTGACATCTTTTGATGATCTGCTTCTATCACTGCTTGTTTGTCCCTACAACCACACCCCCCCACCCCCCCCTCCACCTCTTTGTCTCTCTATCTCTCCGCCCCCCACACACACACCTTAAACCAGCTTATATTTCAACTCTTTCTTGGACTCGAATGCAAGTTCTGTCGAAGGGTCATGAGGACTTGAAACGTCAACTCTTTTCTTCTCCGCCGATGCTGCCAGACCTGCTGAGTTTTTCCAGGTAATTCTGTTTTTGTTTTTTATTCTCTGAGCACTGTTATGTGATCTGCCAAGTCAGGTCTTCATCCCCTCTACGTTGGTCTAAGACTGTTGGAGCTTCCCCCAAAGTATGCAGCAGAACTTACACTGTGATAAAAACAAAAAACTGCGGATGCTGGAAATCCAAAACAAAAACAGAATTATCTGGAAAAACTCAACAGGTCTGGCAGCATCGGCGGAGAAGAAAAGACTCGAAACATCAACTCTTTTCTTCTCTGCCGATGCTGACAGACCTGCTGAATTTTTCCAGGTAATTCTGTTTTTGTTTTAGAACCTACACTATAGTATCTGAAAATCCAGCATTCTATTTATGAAATCTCACAAAAAAAACACAAGACATACTTGAATGCCCAGAACAAACAAAATACCTTTTTTTTATTAACAAGGGGGGCTAATTTTCATCTCATTACTGTCCCATACTGGGATAATTTTTATGTTTAAAGCACCAAATCAGTGCAAGTTGTTATTGTATTAGAACACAAGCAAATTTATACACACTTCTCAGAATCTTCCAAACAAACCCAATACATTAACACTCAAAATAAAATCGATATAAGGAAGCTTTGAAACGTGGTTGCTTACCTACCTATCCTTTACCATGGAACCTTCAGCTAGCCCTTTCATTGCTGGTTTTCCTAATGATTGTTAACTGGCTGTAATTCATTTAAGATAGAGTTGCAAATTTCTTTGAAAATAGTTCAGAACAATAGGCATTCATTTTTTAACTGCACTAAATAGTCAGAGAATTCACACAATTGTTCACACAAATATAGCATGCAAACAAAAGTATGATAAATAAACCAACAGGATGCTTGATGTTGAATTAAATTGAATGATCCATTGAACAGTCTAAGCACTTCAAATGATTCATTAGACAGATTAATACCCTAGAACAATGGTGGCAAACAATCCATGCACATCAGGTTTTCCCGAACTTCACATTGTCTCATTATATTGAGGTGCGTGTATATTAACTAATCTGGGGTGCTATTCACTGCAGCTGCCAAAATAGCTTAGAGAAACCAGTTTTAGTCCTGTTGTCCTATCAACAGTAACAATAAATAATAACAACAACATGTAATGAAATAGCACCTGAAAATGTAGCAAAATGTTTCATGGTACTTAAAAGGAGCATTAAGTATCGAACAAAATCTGACACCAAGTCAGACAAGCAGATATTGGGACAAATGCTTGGTCAAAAAGGTAAGTTTTAATCAGGTAGCTTGGTTAAAGAGGTAGATTTTGAGACGTCTTAAAGAAGGAGAGAAAGATAGAGGACTGAGAGAAGAAGGAATTCCAGATCAATTCTTCGGTGCATGAAAGCACGGCCACCAATTGTGGAACGATTAAAATAGGGGATACACTAAAGGCCGGAATTGGAGGGGCACTGTAGGAAAAGATTGAATGATCTCATGCGCTCTACCAGAGTAAGTGAAACTTCTACTCACTCCAAACTCACACTCTCATAAAGACATCAGGCAGCCTAAGGGTTAGAGTCCACAGGGATGTCACACACTACCAGCAGAAGGAATATCAGCACTGCATACCTGCCAGTCACTTTAAGCTCAATATCTCGAGATCCTGTCCAATGATGGGGAGGGGTCAGGAGAGACAAAACACATGCATGCTTCTGAACTGCTCTTTCATCCTTAGTGCTCACAGTGAATCCATCTGTCTTTCTTCTGGACAAGATCTGCCACAACCAATGGGAGAGAGCGAAGGCTGGTGGTGGTATCCCTGAGCTGAGGACACTCTCCTCCCATAAGGAGCAGGTGGCAGAGCTTGTTGGCAAGGGCAGAGATCATTCCTGCATGGAAAGCCTCTTCCAATAAGCCATGGGAGGGTCCATCCAATATACATTGACAACATGTGAGTGATCTCTTGTGTTGGAGCCTGCCTAGTCAACCAGTAATTATCTCTGCTTTCTATTCTAGTTACCAGCAAGAAAAGATGGAGGAAGAAAGACCATAAGCAAGTGCATTAGCCCCAGCCACCAGAGCACCTCAGATGAGGAGGCAGAGGAACCATCTGAGGAAGATCTGTCATTGCATTCCCTGGCACTCTTCTCCAGCTGAGATACATGTACCTTGGCGGGTCCTAGTTCTAGAGTAGACTCGGGGTCACAATCTGGTGATCATCTCACAGACACAGGTCCACAGCAGGCAGAGGCATGGCAACCGAGGTCTCTGACACTAGGAGGACTGCTGGAGACCAGGCCCCTGCTGAGTCTGAGTCTGATGATAAGCCTCTGTAATTGGCCCTGAGAGAAACATTGGAGATGCAAATACAGACAGGGGCACATCAGGTAAAGTTGGCAGAGGTCGTCACCAGACTGGAATGCAGTCTGTCCACATTCTGTCTGATGTTGGTGGTTCTGGCATGTGAGCGTAAAGTCTCAAAGGGAACGGTGGCAGCTGCCTTGGAGATCCGGGTCCAGCAGTTTCTGCTATATTTGTGCTTGGGTCTGCACACCATTCCTCTATGGGTGTGTTCCAGCAGTGGCTCTGCAAGAGGGGGATGGACACCTCAAACTCCCTCCAGGTGCCTTTTTTCCTCAAGGAGTCAGGGCAGGGCCCTCAGGCACCCAAAGAGAGGAAGACCGCTAGCCGGACATTCCAGATACATCCACCCAGGACACTCCAAGGATGGCCCGCTACTTCAAATCATCTCTGTCTGTGAGCCCACCAACTCTAGCAGGCCAGGCCAAAGAGGGTGCATCTGCCCTAGAACAGGAGATCCTTAGCAGGTTGGCGCCCTCCAGACCTCGGGCCACGAGAGGATGCCTGCCAAAGTCATCTCAGACAACAGGGCATAGCAGTCAGCAGGCTGCCTCCATCTCCACTGCAGATGTAGGGGCTACACCTAGATGTAGCGGTAGAGTTAGAAAAATTAAGAAGTTTTGAATATACAATGATGGCACAGGTGTTCATTCACTGTATATGATATGCATTATTGTAAATATATTTTGCATTTATCCCTCTCCAAGTCTCAGATATTGAATGGCTAACCAGTGTGATGCAAGTTCCCGTGTTCATTCAAGGGCACAAAATGATCACCCTACATCAATTAACTCCCATCTTGTCCCTCGGTTTCATTAAGTTTGACTCAATCTCATCATAGTGAATTGCCATTAGTTCCACATCTGTGGTATTAACAAGCGTACTTCCTATATGAAATTGATGGCTGGGCAATACACGTGTAACCCTTGCATCTCAGACAGACATTATTTGACCTCATGAGAATTGTTCATCATGGTTGGTGATTATCCTGATGCTGTCGCACTGAAGTCTGTAGTTTATGGATGTTACAAGTATTTGTCGTGACCAACATTAGAGTCTTTTCTCCCAAGTGCACTTTGCAATGGCATTTATTTTATAGCTGTGACTTTTAGGGAAAATTAGTAGTCATCGTAAAGCACCATAGCCTTTCATGCCTCTGCAATGTGTTTTAGTCTTCACGGTTAAGGCTGTTATTCCTTTCTTAGTTCCCACCCTCCCCATGCATCATGTTGAACAATGGAAATAGGTTTCACCAGGTGATAGTTGAAATGTCTGCTAGAGGAGAATGTACGTCAGAAGTATGTGCTCATTCTGATGAAGCCATCTACTTACCTGTGAGGATCTTACTTTGCTCCTGAATGGCTGCATAACGGTGCTTTATGGAATCCCTGTGTAAAGTCACAGAACACAAATTGATATGGAATTTATTGCATGACTGTGCACTCATAGACAATGTACCCTAAGTGACTCTCACAAAGGCCAATCCTTTTATTGTTGAGGATTGTTGTGCAGCTTGGCATTTACCATCAGCCATACCATAACACTTTGTGGGTAGCCCTTGTCCCCGAGCAGCCAACCCTGTATCCTGTGTGGTCCCTGGAAGATGTCAGGGATCTGAGACATGCTGAGGATGTATGAGTCATGGGCGCTTCCAGGGTATCTTGCACATACCTGCATGATCTGTTTGTTATGGTCGCAGACCAGCTTAACATTGAGAGATTGGGAGTCTTTGTGCTTCACATACTGGACTGCTTGTTGCCAGGGAGATTTAAGAGGCATGTGGGTGCAGTCGATGATACTCTATGCCTGTGAGAATCCAGATATCTGAGCAAATCCCAGTGCTCCTGCTTCCCGACTTGCCTGATCCCTGTAAAAATTGACAAAGTTGTGTCAAAAAGGGTGTCTTTGACCTCCTGGATACATTTGTGAGTGCAGGCTGGCGAGATCCCGCAAAGGTCCCCAGTGGAGCTGTGGAAGGAGCCACTGCCGTAGAAATTGAGCAAGGTGGTAACTTTAATTGCCAATGGCAGTGGATGCCCTCTGAGTCCCAAGGTGCCAAATCCTGCAGAAGGTGGCATATGTGCGTGACCCATTCCCTTGACATGTACAGGCATTGTCAGCATTGGTTCTTGCTCATCTGCAGGTAGCACATGCATCATTTGTAGACTCTGGGTCTATCCATGAGCCTATGAATGACGGCTCTGTGGGGTTCATCCTCTGCATGCGGAGGAGGCCATGTGCCCCTTGGTCTTCAGGTTCTGCTCCTCCTTTTGGTGAGCCAGGTACCTCCATCACATTGTCATAATAGTGGATTGCAATCCCAAATTACTTAAGGGCATATTAAACTTTAAAGGAAGACGTGTTTTTCTTTAAAAGACATACAAGCAAAAACACTGAACATAAGATGGCTGAGGATGTAAATCAACCACTTTCTGCAAAATTCATTTGTGGACTATACTTGACTAACTAGTCCAGAGATAACCTGGAATGCCACACCTAAAAAGGCGTCAAGGCCTATTTAAAATAGAGACACTTGACAGGAAGAGATGAATTGCAGAAGACTGAACTTTCATCTGTTGTTGCACAGACAATGAAGCCTGATTACCACATCAGAGCAGAAACCATCTCCTGTTGAATTATATCTCAGAATGTGGAAATGATCTGAGTTGAAAGAAAATGAACTCTGGACAAACGACATGTTTGTTTTTTCCCTTCCAGGAATACACAAGGAAATGGGTTAAAAAGCTAACTGCAGACCTGATCTGTGTGTTTTAGTTCTGGTGTGCTAGTGCGTGCCAGTGAGAGTCACAGCAGAAGATAGACTAGGCACCCCTTTGCAGCTTACTGTCAAGGGGTCTCTTTCTCTCTCTATTTCTGAAGACAAGTCAGCAAAGCCATAATCAAAAAAGGAAATATGATAGCTTCTTCAGCTAGTCTGCAGAACCAAGTGTCTCCAAAACAATTGCTGAACTGCCAAAGTTAGCTCTGCCGGAATCATCCAAATTAACAGCCACAACGTTCACCATCTGTGCCTCATGGACTAGCCAAAGACTGATTCATATATCATTTTTAACTTGTATTTGGGCTCAACTTCTCATTTCTTATCTGTGTGTATGTGTGTTGTGCTTTTTCCTTGGGTTTTTCGCAACTAATAAACTGACTCAAGAAAGCCAGGTTAACTTGGCTCCTTCTAAAACATAAATACATTTGGACTGGGCAAAGGCATCCAGGGAAGAGAATCCCTTTTAAATTAACCTTGTTGCGATTAACCGAGGGGATTGAATAAAGAAGGGGAGCCAGCTCATTCCTCCTCACCCAGGAGCATAACAAAATTGGGGGTCCCATTTGAGAAGTTAATAATTTGGGGTATCTCTTCTGGGATCATAACAAATTGGGGGGCCTCGCCGAGGGACCAGTTGTCACAGCTTTCTTTTCCTTCTTCTCTTCAGCCTATATCCAATCAGTCACACAGCGACATCACCAGACTCCATGTTCCTGATGATCTTCTCACTGCAATATCAAACGGTCAGCAATTGCCCCCTAAGGACCACTCTTGGTCAAGTCATCACCTGCGACTGCCTCTCAAGGCCCCTAATGCATGCCAGAGAGTCCAGGCCACCACATGGATGCTCAGTGTTTAGTGCACATGAAGGCTCACCATGTCCGCACCCAGCACTGCCCCACACCATATTACTGAATGGTGGCTGCTTTGGCCACTTGTTGCGTCCTGAACTTTCATCTCCGGTGCAGGCATTTCCCTAACCTGGATTCCAAGGCTTCATTATTTGCTTGCATCACAAGGCTGACTTTTCAATGTCAACTGAAACATAATTAGGGTTGCATCCCTTCATCGGTGTTCAATGGCCACCTTTCCCAACAGGATCCTCAGGCTTGCCCAGTCGTGCATTGGTTCTGCAGTACCATAGCACTCATTCGAGTCTGAAATGTACGTGTGAGGGGTTAACAGTAGAGGAGCAATC
The DNA here is from genome assembly GCF_017639515.1 of Carcharodon carcharias. Classification (NCBI taxonomy): domain Eukaryota; kingdom Metazoa; phylum Chordata; class Chondrichthyes; order Lamniformes; family Lamnidae; genus Carcharodon; species Carcharodon carcharias. Next base: position 142,388,739 of record NC_054469.1, on the reverse strand, counting down.
ATTGGCACTGTGAGAAATAAGTGCTGCTTGATTGGGCACAATTGCCTGACAAGGCTGACTCCAAGCATGTCAATTGAGCTCAAGTTAAACACTCTCAGCTGTGGTGGAGTGGTTATCTTTGACATGTTTTGCCATCAGTCTGGCCATATTCTTCCCCCTACACCTTCCCCGCTCCCCACCGCCACGCCCACAGGCATGTTTCTGCTCAAACTCAGTGCTGCCATGACCATCCCGACACTGTTGCTCTTGCCCTGAGATTGTTGTTTCAACCCTTCCCCATTTGCACTGTCACCCTTGCTCCAAGGTTACCTTCTTCCTCTTCCTGCTTTGCACTGTTGCCCTTGCCCTAAGGTTGTCTTCTCCCTGTTCCCCCATTGCATTGTCACCCTTGCCCCGAGGTTGCCTTCTCCCCTTCTCCTTTGCACTGTCACTCTTGCCCTGAGGTTGCCTTCTCCCACTTCTCCCCAGCACTGTCACCCTTATCCCGGTACCACAAGTCTTCCATGAAGAAGCCGCTGCAGACATTTGCCTCTGCCCCCACTGAATCCGCGGAGCCGCTGGGATTATCGCAAGTGCTGCACAAACTTGTATGCACTCATCTCTGAGTTCCCCTCAATGTTCAGGTCGCCAGGCTCAAGCCTTTTAAGTTCTTTTAAGTTCTGCTGAAGGGTCATGAGGACTTGAAACGTCAACTCTTTTCTTCCCCGCCGATGCTGCCAGACCTGCTGAGTTTTTCCAGGTAATTCTGTTTTTGTTCAAGCCTTTTAAAGGCAGTTGTAAATCACGTCATCGTGAAATTATGCCAACATGGAATTTAAATTTGATGTGGGGGGATGATTCTGGCATGTGGCTACAATAATTAGATGCAAATTTATTACAATTAAGTTCCCAACGCTCGAAGATGGGAAACGCGGCCTGGCATTGATGAAGGGAGGGCACAATTGTGTCTTGGATTTACGTCATTGGGAAACGTGACTATGGCCTCCTGGGGAGGTTCTCCGATCTTACCAATGAACACGTCCACCGCAAATGGGGGTGGAAAATTTCAGTCTTTGACTGGTTGAACTTCAATCAGTGCTCTACAATGCTAAAATGATTGATTTCAATTTTTGTTTTCTATAGATCACAGTAAAATTCTCATTGTTACTTGTGTAGAAAACTTGTTCACCATTCTTCCTCTTCCCAACTCAGATTTAATCTTTACGTTGAGTTTCCATTGGAATGCAGTGACAGTGCACCCCTCAGTGCATGAATACATCTTGGGTCAGGAGTGGTCCTCATGAGATTTTATGAGTGTTATTCATATAAATTATTAAATGTAGAGGGGGCCATGTGCAAGGAGGCAGGATAGCTAGTTCAACAGCAAACTTAGAGCTGCCTCTGAGCCTTAACCAGGCATATGCTGGTGATTTAAAAGTTTCTGGGGGAAATGCACTAAATTGCAGTCATTAGGGGAACATGCAGCAGAGGCTATGCACAGCTGTTCATGGGAGTATGGAGGGGTCCATGCATGCCATGAGTCCTGCTATGTGAGAACATGGCTTCCTCCATGGAGAAGTTGGCTATTGCCATGGAGAATCAAGTCAAACATATGACCCATATGCGCTCTGACCTGCAATCCATCAGTCTAGCCATTGGCTCCATACAGCAGTGGCTAGACGAAATGGGGACAAGGCAACTTAACCTCCCTCCAGGTAGACAGGTGCCATTGTGTACCCAGTTGGAGGTGGAATGCATGACAGTTGCCCTGTGGTCATCCGCTCAGGACACCCACAGGGTAAGTGGCCTCTCATCTTTCCCCCTGCCATTGACCCTATAGCCTCCAGCAGGCATGGCCAAGGAAGTTACCTCTCCATCTGTGCTGGACACCATCAGAAGGACAGCCCGCGACCTCCAGAGGATGCAGGGCAAAGTCATCACAGGCAATGGGGCATCACATTCAGCAGCCTGCCTCAGATGCTGATGTTGGGTTTGCACATGGTGATCGGAAAAGGAAATGTAAGAATTTATGGGAGCACAAAAGTGGCATGGGTGTTTTTACTAAATTCACTTTGTCACATGTAAATATTGTACAATATATCAGGCCGAATCTTCCGAGGAGAGGCAATCACCGTCGGATTGTCACTCCACTCCTTTTTACTTACCTTATGCTGAAGCTCACATTTCTTGCCCAGACTCCTGGTTCCAGGCTCCTTCCTTCAGAGGAAACCAAGCCACGTCCCTTTTTACGGCACTAGCTGCCATGTGTCTGTAAGTATAAATGTTCTTTTGTTTATATCCCAATTTGACAAGCTGCAGAGCGAAGGTAAGTGAATCTGGGCAGAGGCCTTGAAAAGCTCAGGAAGCTGTGAGTTCTACAACATATGAGTCATGACAGCTTCCTGGGAAATGAACACAGGCCTATGTGGTTCTTCGCCTGTGGTCGCAAACCAGTCGGATGTTTGGGGCATGGAATCCCTTGTGGTTCACATATGTCGCTGGCTGTTGTCAAGGAGATCTAATGACAACATCAATGCAGTCAACTGCCTCTTGCACTCTACTGAATTGAATGATGGCCATGAAGCCCATCGTTCTAGCCACCTGGTTGTCATCATCTAAACCTGATGAACCCTTTGGCATGTTGGAAGATGGCACTGGTCACCTCTTTGATGCATCTGTGTGTAACAGTCTGTGAGATGTCACCCATGGGGTCCTGGAAACAGCCAGTGGCAATAAAAGTATGGTGCCGCAATCACTTTGAGTGCCGCTGGCATGGTGTTACCAACAAATCCATGTGGCTGCAGAACTTGTTGCAGATCTGGCAGATTTCAGTGACTGTTTCTACGGACAGCCTCAAGGGTCTCTGGCATTGCCTTTCAGACATGTGGAGTTGGTTTGCCCACATCCTGAAGACGCGGTTCCATGCAGTGATGTTCTACTCCTATGCTTTCCCTACATGGCTGCTTCCAGACCAGCTTGTCACTCTGGTGCTGCCTGCTGCTGGCATTGTGGCCTCAGTTGTTGTCTGGTGAAAGCTCTCCTTTCTTGCTTCCTCTCATCCTGCTCCTGAGGTTGTAAGAAAGTTAGGTATGTTAAATCCACAGGTAAGCTACCAAGTGGACTTTGTGAAAAAGGCCATGTGTTTTGTGAGGACAGCAGCTGAGTAGTGAGATTTTCTACTCCTCCCATTGTCCACACCCAAAAGTCCCCTCACCCCACACTGGCCTCCTCCCACTTGGATTGACATTCCTGGTAGTTACAAGGAGTTTTTGAAAATGGCCAGCTACAGTGTGAGTGACCCTCGTTTTGCAAACTATGACCCTCCATCCTTCTCCTGTTACCTTAGACTTTGTCCCCATTGTTATGACAACATAAGGAAGAGTGAAATGACTCCTCTATTCTTCCACTCCAGATTTGTCCATAACAGGGCTTCTTTTCATAATTTAGAGGACATGCTTCACCAATTCTCTAAGAGTCCCACTATTTACGCTTGTGGCACTGGATCCACGTGTGTCGCACCACATCATGGGAGCTCACTATCCCCACCACCTCCATCCCCTGTTGATTCACACCATTCTGAGACATTTTAAATGTTTCTAAGATGAAATATAAAAATGTAATTACCTGTTCTGAAACAATAACTATAGCAGCCATGAACTAATAGATTTCCTTTGGAATATGTACCCAACAAAGTACTTTAAGGACCCCTTACCAAGCAGGAGAGAGACCAAAAGATAATGCTATACTGAACACAGGCTGTTGAAGCTGTGTACCCTCTCTTTCTCTCTCTATCTTGGAAGTGTTATGCCCGTTTTGCAAAGTAACCATCCTAAGAAGAGAAACCAACTATGAACCGAGACCTTTTCGGACAAAAAAGTGGAAATCTACTCCATACAACTCCACCCAGGAAGACAGCTGAACAAAATGGCCACAATGTGAAATGACTGCCTGAGACCAGCCAAGGAACTGTTAACCATATACTCCTTTGTTTTATTTTTCATGATCTGTAAAAAATCCTATAAACTTATCCTCTTACTCTGTCATCTTTACTGGTTTGTGTATGGACCCAGACGAATGTATTTGACCACATGACCTAATATTTTTTAGCTGAGGAAATGGTTTCAATAAGCTTTTCTTGTTCTTTCGTTAACCTACGAAAACCTGTCTGAATAGTTCTTTACAACTTCAAAGCGTGAATCGCAGCTCCCAAGAACAGCAGGAGCGGGCGGGCAGCAACAAAATTGCAATGACCACCAGGTCCAATGGCGACCAGGGGGCCTGTTTAAAAAAGCTGCTGCAGCCTTTGAAAGGCTGTCAAACCTGGCTACTAGAAGGGCTGGCCAGAACGCTTCTTGTGAGCAGGCCAGGCAGGAGGGCAGGGCAGGGGAGCACTGTGCCCCTCATTTTTCAGATGATTACTTTTCAGTTACCTACAATCTTTCTCAAAAGTTCTGTTTTGGTAATCAACTTTGGTACATGGAACTGCCTATCTGGAGGATAAAATGTAATTACGTATCACGATGTTGTTATTCAAAAACAACAGACTCTAATCATCCTAATTTAACTGGTCAAAAACAAATTGCCAACAAGTGTTGAAGCATATTTATATTGGATGAAAGGGTCAGTGTCTATGATGATTGATCTTGTGAGAGTCTCTTAAGAATTTAAACATATATTCCTGGTGGCTATGCATATAGATTGGCTAAATCCAATTGTACACAGACCTTCCTTTGAGGCAGAAGACCTAATGTGGTTTAGTAATTTTCTTTATGTGCACAATATTTTTCTTGTTGGGTTTTACAGATTACTTTAAATTTTTAAAACAGCAAAATACAAATTTCACATCCACAACTCTCTTTCTTATAGTATTCCAACAACACTTTAACATTATATCATTGAGCAATTTTTGATATCCTTCAAAAAAGACAACCACCTCTGCCAATCAGTTTCTTGAGGCAATGAAAAATACAAAGCTCTGTATCAACAAAATTCTATTTCATCAATATCTTTAAAATAATGTATGCTAACACATGTAAAGTACATTTGATTTTTGATGATTTTGAAATATAAAGTAGTAAAGGTACAAAGGAGGCCCAGTGGGTTTTAATAGATTTCTTAAGATGATGGTAGAAAATACTCCATTTAGACTCCAAATTGATTGAAATACAAGCGTGTCACACCTTTGTGGCCTTCAAAATCTGTTAGAAGTATATTATATTAAAGCAAAATGCAACATTGTCATTAAAATTCCTGTAGATTATGTCTTGCATCTTGATAGGGCTTATTGATTTATGTGAGATTATTATTGCAAAGTATGCTGACCTCAAAAAATTCAGAAGAGATGCCATATAACACTTCTGCTAATCCCTTAGTTCCTTTTGATAAGTATGGCAAGGATATTCTAGCTGCCAATAAAATTTTGGCCTATTTTTCACCAGACAGGAAATTGGATTTTGTATGTTAATCTGCATTTAGCCAGGAATGAACCATCCAAAGTGCATTTAACATTTTTCTGCACAGTGCTTAAATTGGTTAATTTAGTAAATACAATTGTCCAGCATAGATTTAGCTGTCCAGCTCTGCAATATAAACAAGAAATATTGTATTGCTGGGAAAAATATTTTTACAGAAACATTATATGGTAAATCAAGCATCCTACAATGCCAATCAGAAGCCCTGCTTTTTTTTATTCATTCATGAGATGTGTGTGTCACTGGCTAGGCCAGCATTTATTGCCCATCCCTAATTGCCCTTGTTCAGAGGGCATTTTTAAGAGTCAACCACATTTCTGTGGGTCTGGAGTCATGTAGGTCAGACCAGGTGAGGACAGCAGATTTCTTTCCCGAAAGGACTTTAGTGAACCAGATGAGTTTTTATGACAATCATTTCATGGTCATCATTAGACGTTTAAGTCCAGATATTTTATTGAATTTAAATTCCGCCATCTGCTGTGGTGGGATTTGGACCTGGGTCCCCAGAGCATTACGCTGGGGGTCTGGATTTCCAGTCCAGTGACAATACCATTACATCACCACCACCCCATCAAGAATACTTGTTAGAAATAAGGTGACAACATTAATGTCAATTCTCCAATCGGTGCCCTTGGAAGAAGATTCCACCAGAAATTAATTTCAGAAATATTCTTCTTGCTCTTTTTTTCATATTCTGCAGCTTCTGAGCCTGGTCTGAGTAGCCTTAAATTCTTTCTAAAATTGTATAAAATAATTCTCAACATAACGCTTATCTAGCAACATTGCAAATTGCAAATGTGTTTTTGGAAATCTCGTTATATAATTTATTTTATTTGCATAATGTAAATTACACACTTTTTAAAGTACATAAGTAACTTAAGACATGTATTCATTGTAAAAAGAAAACCACGTAGGATACACATAGCTGTGCTCAGTGGTTAGCACTTCCATCTCTAAATCAGAAGGTTAGGGTTTGAGTCCCCTTCCAGAGGCTTGAGGACATAAATCTAGGCTAACACCCTGGTGGAGCATTGATGGAGTATTGCACTGTTGGAAATGCTGGCTTTCAGATGAGACGTTAAACTGAGGCCACATCTGCTCTCTTAGGTAATTGTAAAAGATCCCATGTCATTATTTGGAAAAAGAGCTGGTCAATATTTAACTTTAAATTAAAGTTACTAAAACATATTATTTGGCTGTTATCATGTTATTATTTGTGGGAGCTTGATGTGTGCAAATTGACTGCCATGTTTCCTAGATTACAACAGTGATGACACTTCAAAATTACTTCATTGGCTGTAAAGTGTTTTGTGATAACCTGAAGTCCAGAAAGGCACTATTAAAATGCAAGTCTTTTTTTAATGACTCCAGAACTCTTTAATATCCATCTCTTGGGTTGCACTGTTACGTTGCAGCTAAAACTCATTTTTCACATTAGGATCAAAACTCAAAACAGAGATCAAAGAAATTACAGCTTTTATTTTATACTGTATAGAAAACACATGTGGTAACTAAATAACTTCCAAATATCAAGCCAATTAACAACTAAATGAGATTGTATTTACCAAGTAACTTTTAACCTTAAAACAAGAACTAGTTGTGTGCAGTTTCAGAATACAGACCAGAGCAATATCAATGTAAAACATTCAAATTGTAAGTGTAGTTCCATAAATCTTAATTTTCAGGCAGATAAGCAATAACATTGCGAAAGTGAAATAGTAAACTGTTACATATATCTTGTTTATTTACAGATGTTAATTATTACAATCTTAGGAACATTGGCAAGAATGCTTACTGAAGGTATTCCTCACAGGGCTACCTCCAGGATGGAGTACCATACTAGCCAAAGTGCCAATGCATCATCCCTTATGCACCTCTGAAGATGAGTCTTTGGCAGTCTGAATGCCAACGTTATGATGCAACATGATGGATGAGTGGATGGTTTGATGAGTGTCACATCAAAAGATGAGATGACATGGTGCAAAGAAATGGGCCTCATAACACTGCACAACATTTTGCAATGTCTCACATTCCACAGCCTTCACAAGCCTCAGGTATATGGAGTAAAGTTCTCATACTTTATGCACAGACACTATAGTGGAGATAAAGGGGCCGTTTGGCTCATGTCTCTTTCTAATCTGTATTGTTACCTGTGAAGAATATCTCCATTTGAGAGACTGCTTTCTGTTGCCAAATGAAACAATCTATGAAGTCTTCTCCACCTCAGCTTGAGTTTGTAAATTCAGTATCATGCCTTTCTTAGTAACACCAGATTCTCTCGTTACTGATATGCTTCCTTCTTCTCAGGAATCATGATGACTTATTGGACCAAATCTTCCAGTTTCTGGAACATCAGAGACTGGACATACAACAGAAGATGCGCGTCAGGACCCTGTAAAAGTACTGATGTACGGACCAGAATTGCCTGGGAAGTTTAAACTCTGATTGACAATTCCCCTGTTCCCCTGGACCCTCCGTGAACGTCTCTGAATCTGAGTTAGAGTTGGAGACTTGGGACAGTTCTGCAGTACTTACCTGGATAGGTACCCAGGAAATGTAAGACTAAAACCTAAAACCTAACTTCTGGGAAACTCCAGAACTGATCCTCTAATCACTTCTCCGGACCCACCGACTAATTTCACCCCCAAGCCAATTACCCACCAACCTGACTACCCCCTGACTACTGGACTAACTCCCAACCCGACTACCCCCTGACCTGACTACCTCACCGACCCAACCCGCCTACCCTCCCGACTACCCAGCTATTTCCGTGATCAACCATCTACCCCGCTCCACGACTGGACTACACCCCACTAACCCCACTTGACTTTCACCCGACTGCCCTCCTGACCACCCGACTACCCTCCTGACCACCCAACTATCTCCCCCACCTAACTATTTATTCTCCGACTACCTGAATACCCTTCAATTACCCTCCCACCTGACCCGATTAACGCCCCGAAATGACTACCCTGCCGACCTGACTACCCATTTACCCTCTTACTCACCTCACCCTCTTACCCACTCCATCCACCTACTCACCCACCCACCTACCCACTTACCCACCTAACCCCGTCTACTTACTCTCCCTATCTACCTCACCCACCCACCTACCCACTTACACAACTACCCACTTACCCAACTCACCCACTTACCCACCTCACCTACCTACCCACCTCACTGCCTCACCCATTCTACCCACCTCAGTCACTCATCCATTCATCCACTCATCCATTCACTAACATTCAAACTAGACATTTAAACTTACCATACAGCAGGCAGCTAATGCCATAAAAAGGGGTGTGGCTTCTATGCTGATCCTCTTTGAGGGTCTCTGCATGGATTCCTGCACTGAGGGAATTCTTCTGGATGCTGCATAGTTTTCTGATTGATCAGCGTCAGATGCTGGGGAAGATTTGATCCACTGTTTTTATGATCCTGATGTAGAAACATCTGTGGAGATATAAAAGAAAATTCTGCTTAATTTATAAAAGAGATTGCATAAAATTACTGTAAGAATTATGAACATTAAAGAAAATTATTAAAGATAATCTATGTAAACGTAATTTGATAGTGGATCAAAAACATTTACATGTGCATTGAAATACTTGTGTAAAATTGTAACGCATATCATGAAACTGAAATGATATAGCTGAGACTGTAGTTTTATACATACATGAACACTAGTTTGATAAAACAATGCAACACTCACCAGAATTAATGAAGCTGATGTTAAGTCAGTGTTCTACAAGATGAGATACCACGTTTTCTCCTTTCACACAGCAGTATGTGGAATTATGTCTTATTTTTGCTGATTGGTGTTGTAAATCATTGATGTGATCTTATTTTGATGGTCTTTGGAAATTCAAGAAATTTTGGAAATTTTATCACTTTTTTTGTATTAACGTTCTAGATGTATTGATGGCTCTCTTGGTAATTACAATTTTTTTTGTGCTTAAAAGTACAAGGTCCTATTTTGGACTGGTTGATGGGCTGTCATTCTGATAGTTATCACTGAGAAAAGCAAGGTTTTACCTATTTCCATTGATAAGTTGAATTGTCCTATTGAACTTCAATTGAATTATTTCATTTTTACTGATTTATTGAATGGAAGTGAACCTCTTAAGCTATGTAATTAAAGTGACACTACTTCACTGGTGATTAAAAGTGGCAAAGGTAGTTCATGTCAGAGGCAGAAGATTAGGTTTTTGAGAGTTGGAAATGTATGTATGAGTATAAACATGGCACATATTGGAAGTAAAACCAAAGTTATCTACTTATAAAATAAAATTTCTAAGATTTATTCAAAACCATCCTGACTCAGAAGTATTACAGAAAAAAAGGATTGGTGACCTCAACTATGTTGACTAAGGTAAAACTCTACACAATATTAAAAGTTATCAACTGCATAGAAGTAGTTTCATTTGCAGGGAAAGGGAGATATTACCTCCTTATAATATTTGTTACCTGTTCTAGTATAAGTAAACAATATCACTATATTATGTCAAAAAAGTACTGAGGAGTAATAAAGTATAAAGGTTGTAGTCTCTCAAACTTACAAACAAGGACAAATTCTCCAAGGACCAAAAAATTTATTTTTAAGTGTCAAAAATCAGATCCAGGGATAGGTCTGGATCACCTTAGTGACATCAGCACATATATTTTATGCTGTACATTCCATGCCAAATGCATTACAGATACATTATTGAACATCCACTTAAAAACCTCTTCAGAAGCTCATAAAGCTGTAAAAATAAACAAACATTACTTGAGAGTCACTTAAAAAAGATTCTCTTTAAAAGCTGAGTTTCTGCGAGGATAAATAAATTCAGATTCTCCTAGACAGCAATGTAAACAAACCCTGCTGAGCAGAATCTGTTAGTGATTTGAAAGGCAGCCAAGTATTCATAATCAGAGTGTAGCAAAATGGAGGGAGCAATTATTTAATATAATTTATTATTCAAAAGGCACTCTTTGTGCTCAAATAAAGATTCACTTGATGTGGGTGAAAATCTTTTAGAAAATCTGCTAGATGAATTAACTTAGAACTTATTTTCTAGACAAAGAAGATGGTAACAATCTATACCCTGCAGAATTTCAAAACAGTCTAGGAATAATGCGCATGACATCTCATAAAAATAGACTGAAGGATGGAGCCATTACAATGTTGCTACAAAACTTGAATCCTGAATAAAAACTTTACCATGGAACAATATTAGTTGTTAGGAAGCTGCTTTCGACAAAGATAGATGCTGAAATTATAACAGATTTCACAGAAATAGAGGGCTGAATTTTATTGCCATTGAAAATGTCTTGTTGCCTGGAACAAAAGTGGGACACTGGGACGGCATTTTGCTGGTGTTCTACCTAGTATGCTGCATGGATACTGCCAGGCAGACTACCCGCTTGGCAGCAGCCCCTCCCAATGCCAATAAAATGTCCTTAAATTATTAATTGCCTCAATTGGCTGCCCAATGAGCCATGAGAGTGTGATGATGCAGGCTGTTCTTCTGACGCCTTCCTCCACCATACCACCAGCCCTCCTGCCTCCCAGCCAGTATCCAAAGGGCTGGTAAAATGCAGCCTAGAATGTTTATTTCTTAAACAATATTGAGCTCATTAGATGAAAATTTCCTTTTTCAGGAGAAGATAGTGTCGAATTAGACTTTCATATCCAATGGCTGTAAACAAATCACAAGGCTAGACTCTTGGCAAAATTTGTACTTATCCTTTTGATTTTAGACATGGGCAACTTTGTGTAGCTTTTTCCAGAGTGAGAAGTTTTGATTCTTGTAGTATATTGCAAGATCTGAGCATTTTGTTAAAATGCCCTCTATGCTGTCTTCTCGATTGGGGAGGTATAAATAAAGTTACTTTGATAATGGCTGACAGCTGTGAGGGCACATTAATTTTTTCTCAGTGCAATACATAACAGAAAGATATTAATCAGGCTGGGATAGAATTTTATTTTTACATTTCATTTGAGAAATGAAGAACTGAAGAACATAGGGCGGAATCGCCCCAGATTTGCACAAAGTGTTGTAGTGGGCATGAAAAAAGATGTTTTACCCACTGGCTGCAATGGCGGATTTTCACGCCATATTGTTCCCTTCCTGCCTCATAAATTAAGCAGTCACGGGAAACATGCTGGATCGCTGGTGGTCAGCCTCCAATTTGCTTGCTACGCTGTTACCTCACTATTTCCTCACACTGGGCGCCATATTTAAACTGTAGCCACATACACAATTCTCAATGTTCGCAGCTCAGGACTGCTCCGGTGAAGACATGGCCCCAAAAGTTAAGATGGTCACAGCCGATTCAGTGACCCATCACTGGGATGCCTTTTGGATGCAGTGGAGGCCCGCCATGAGGTCCTCTACCCCTGCTCTGGCTGCAGGAGGCCCATTAGTCTCACCACTCCTGCTTGGGAGGCATCTCATTCACTGCCAGCTCAAGGGACATCACCACTCACTCTCGCACATACACCCTCACATCCCCTTCTGGCCTCATCTCCTCTGGAGATTGCCTTGTCATCCTGTCCCTGGCACCACTCAGCACACATGTGCGCCAGGCATCCTTCTCATATGGCCTTGCTCACACTCTCTCCGTATGTCTTTATGTGGGACAAGATAACGTACAATCAATGGGAGAGGACCCAGATGGGAGTAGAGTGCTGGACATCAAGGTCCTCAGTCTGTTTGAGAGTCACACGTTGGAGCTGGCTGGAGAGGATGTGGACCATTCCTGCGGTGACGGTGAGATCGATGGCAAGCATCCAGGTGAGGATCCTGTACAACATTATCCTTCTGTCAACACTACTCTTTGAGTCCACTGTTCTGTGTATAACCTGGCTGCCAAGCACTAATAATCTCCACTTTCTCTCCTGGGCACATCTGCCACGTCACCAGTTAAATGCTCTCAATCTCAGTCAAAGTGCCATGCCTGTGGGAAAGTTGGTAATGTCCAAACAACATGCAAGAATAGAGGAAACAGTAATGCTCCAGGTCCTGGTAAAGTGCCAAGTCGCAGCCATGCACCTGGTTGAGGTTGTGGTAGATCAAAAACTAGTTCAGAAGTCTAGAAATCCTCAAATGCATAGATATGATAGATTTGGAAGCAGAAGTTGATGTTATTGAGCAGAAAGATTCAGTGTTCTACTCAGAGGACAAGAAAAACTGCACATGGAAGATGAGAGTGAAAGGGTTGAAGATTTTAATTCAGGCACCCAGAGATTCATAACTTAGTTTCATTGTTAATACAGCTGCAGCCATGTCTGTTATCTTCGAAGGAGAATACAAAAAGTCCCTAAGTCACATTTCCTTAAGCAAAACTGGTGTAAAACTGCCCAGTTATTCCAATAAGAGTGTTCCAGAACTAGGTCAAGTTAGTGTTAGTGTAGAATATGATGATACATCCTATTACTTGATATTGGTTCTAGTTGGAGAGAACAAAGTCTCTCTGATGAGAAGGTAGTGACTTCAGAAAATACTGTTAAACTGGACCAAGTTATTTACTGTAGAGATCAGGAAGAGTATGTCTGACAGAAGGGAAATCCTAGGAGAGCACAAAGTGGTCTTTGAGCAAAGAGATCCAAATGATAAAATTAACCAGCTGTGTGATATTAAATATCATTAGTCAGCAGATCATGCAAAATGCAGAATTTCTTTCAAGATTTCCCATGTGGACTGATTCATTTCTAGCCACTCAGTTATCTGTGAAATACTTTACATACACAAATGACATGCCAGTGTCTACCAGGGAAAGCAGTGAAGAAACTTGCAAGGATGTGGTCCTCATTAAAGTGCTTAATCATGTCATGAATGGCTGGCCTAATGAACGTAATGGTGAGAAATTGCAGGAGTATTTCATACGTAGAAATGAACTGCATGTATATGAAGGATATCTCCTATGGGGTTTAAGAGTTATTATTCTGCCAAGGTTTAGAGAGAAATTGTTAGAGGAACTTCATCAAGAGCACACAAGAATAGTTGGTATTGAAAGTGGTAGCAAAAAGTTATTTTTGATACTCAAAGATAGATAAAGATATTGAAGAGTTGATGAAAAGTTCAGAATGAGAAATGATCCAACCAAGGTTTCATCCATTCTGTGGTCAAACATAAGAACACTCTGGGAACAATTACATGTCAATTTCTTTGAAGCGGAAGGGAAAAAGTATCCTGTTTTGGTTGATAGCAAGACAAGTGGATAAATGTTAAGTTTATGCGTAATACAACTGCCAAAAGTATTGAAGTTTTGAGAAGTTGGTTTGCAATTCATGGATGGCCAGAGTTATTTGTGTCAGATAATGGTCTGCAGTTTACTCCCAAACACAATATAAAATTCTTTATTACAGGCTATTAAGTAACCCTCTCTCATTGCACAAAATTAGGTCTAAAATAGCCTGTTCCCTAATAGCTGCTTCATCGATATGTAAAGGAGCCAATCATGAATGCATTCTGTGAGATTGTTTCCATATTACTACTGCAGATTTGGTTTGTCCAGTCTATATGAAGATTGCTGTACTGCCTTTGCTAAATGCATCACTAATTTTCCAATTTATACTCTGCATCACGACTAAAAGGCCTTTTCTACTTAAACTATCCTGACCAATAAATTCTTGTGTATCAAAAGTTGCCACCTCAATATATTGTTAATAAGTTTTATAGACAAAGCTTGTTGCTGTATCTTCTGGTTTGGTTCAAACAAGTTGGACTTCCCTTCTACCTTCAATTTCTAGCAGTTCAAAATTTGGCTCTTTTCACAATTGAATAAATGCTGGCTTTTAGTACAAATTTGGCTTTGGTTCGTTTTGCAATGGTACGATCTGGACCTGAGGCCCTAATTGTCATGACCACATAAAAGACGTTTCCTTAAAATGGTCCGTGAGCTAAGAATTGGTGCATGTATGTAATTTTAATTTATAAGTGGTTCAATTAAGAAATGTAAACCAGCAGATAAGCTTTAGGGCTGAATTTTCTGTACCCGCTGGATTCGGGCATGTTCAGCGGCGTGAACGGACAATATGATGAGAAGGCCAAATGTCAGTTTCACAGGAACCAGTTTGCGATCGTCCGCTCAGCTTGTCGATGGTGATTTCCCACAATCGTACATCAGGAACCTCATTGTAATACATCTGCATATCATTATAAGGCCAACCTGCTGGAAACATTCTCCCCTTGCTGGATTGGTCTACCCACACTGGTGGGAAAAATGCCAATGTGTTTCACAACAGTATATATAAGGTGTGCACTTGGCAGCCTGCACTTTGGGGGGAACTGGGAGGTGAGTGCACAGTAACGTTGTGCAGCATTCGCGAGAATTGCCTGTTGAACTTCAAGATTGAGGCATCTGGGGAGGGGGTGGCAAGGGCTGTCCTGTGGTTGAGGCGATTTGGGTGGGGGGCCAAGGGCTGCTTTGCAGTTGAGGTGATTTTGGAGGGGGGGGCACAAGGGCTGCCCTCTAGTTGAGGTGATTTTGGAGGGGGGTGCAAGGGCTGTCCTGCGGTTGAAAGTACTGCACCAGCAATTGTGTGGTGGAGGGAAGGGAAATGGCCATGCATTAGGGAAACCTTGTAAATAGTGACCATTTTTCTGCAGCTGAGACAGTCCAGACACAGCCACATTGACATGCATGGGCTTCTAGCTTGTCTGCCCACTCAAGCAATGCAGAGGCATGAAAAATTGCCATTGTGTGTTCCAGAGCTTTTCATCCCTCGGGCACAGACTGCAAACCAATGAGCATTTAGTGGACTGCAGAACAGTTGGATGACTAGGCACATTGTACAACCTCCTTGCTAAAGCTGGTCATGGAGCAGCCACTGGTGGAACCACTCATAGCTTCTTGCAAGGTCATCATCACGGTTTGGGCCAGTCTCCTCTATGGTTTGAGCTAATAGCGCAGCCTTGCAGTGCAGGTTAGGAGAATACCTGTGTCTGAGCTGAGAGCACAGCATACAGTCCATTGGTCAAAGCTGCGGCCAATCAGTCAGGTGAAGTGGGGCGGAGGAAAGTGGGGTTTCGGGCAGCCATGCAGCGGACTAAACTCTAGCCATCCAAGTGGTGGCTGGAACTCTCTGTGATGCATTAAAGGGTTTTCAGACTTAACCAAGAGAGATTCTTAGAACACCAAAGCTAACCCACGTGTCTCTCAATCTCTTTCATTCTGCAGGAGCAGTACATCAGGATCATGGAGCCTAGTGAACTAGCTTTATACCCTGTGGCGTACAAAGAATAGAGACGGCAGAGAAGACAGTGACAGAGGTGCCTGACTGTGCCGAGGGAAAAGCAGCACCCTCAAAAAGAAGGGCCGGCTGAGGTTCCCGCACATGCAACCGAAGAGCCATAGTGAGCTGGTTGGCACCTAGCTAGACCCAGGGTTTATAGACATCATTTTTCATTGCTGCACATGACCAAGAACCAGTGTCACCGAAGACTACACATCTCTAGGGAAATAGTCAGTCACATCTGCCAGCTACTGAAGGAGCTGGCGCCATGGGGACATGGAGGACATTAACTGCCCGTGGACATGAAAGTGACAGTGGCGGTCAATTTATACACCAGTGGTTCCTTTCAGAGCTCCACAGGTGGCCCTATGGGATACCACAAGCTTCCACCCACAAATGCATCCATGCAGTCACAGATGCCATCTTCACGAGGGCTCACAACCTTGTGCATTTCACCTGGGACCAGGAAAGCCAGGATGCAAGAGCGATTGATTTGCCCAGGTGCAGGGTGCCATCAACTACAGTCACGTGGCGCTCAGATCTACGTTGTAACAAGTGGTCAACTATGTCAACCACAAAGGATTCCATTCGCTGAATGTGCAGCTGGTGTGCGACCACTACAAAGGCATCCTGCAGATCTGCGCATGGTTTTCAGGAAGTGTGCACGATGCCTACATCCTCAGTCGGTCACAGAGTCCTGATGTCTTCCATGGTCCACAGATGCTGCAGGGTTGGCTCCTTGGGGACAATGGCTACCGGCAGAGGACATGGCTGAAGACACTCGTGTGGCAGCCTCAGACTGTAGCAGAGTGAAGGTATAACGAGGCTCATGCTGCAATTCGCAACTAGGTGGAGCAAACCATCGGGATGCTGAAAATGAGGTTCTGGTCTGGAGGAGTCCTGCAATATAGTCCACAGAGGGTGTCATGCATTGTTATCGCCTGCTGCGCCCTTTACAATCTGACTCTGCAACAGGAAGATGAGCTGGCTGAGGAGGAGATGGAGGAGCTGCACGTCTCCTCCGTTGAGGAGGATGTTGATGGGGATGAGGGTGAGTAGGTCCTCAAAAGCGACAATGACGGTGATGAGGCCCTTGCATGGGTCAGACAAGGCAGGTATGCTTGGGAGGCCCTCATAGCCTCTAGATTTGTGGAAGATGATGACAACATGCAGTAAGGAGACGTCATAGATCCTCTCATTGCATCTATGAATATTTGACTCTAGTCTGGCTTATGGCAGCACACATACCCTCTATGATAACGCTCCTGCCATGGAGACGGGGTGGAGGCCCTAATAGTCACTCAATTGCAGGAGGATGATGACAACATGCAGTGAGAATACTATGTGGATCTTCACATAACTCTGAGAATGTTTGACACCTCTCTGTCCGAGGGCAGCTCGCTTTCGCTCCTTATCAGGGTCATATCATGGAGACGAGGCCATGAAATGTTAAAGCACCCGATACATTGTCCTCCTTCAACACCTGACGCTTCAGGAGTACAGCATCACTGGTCACAGATGCTGACAAGATGGGGCCAGCCCCACCTTAAAGGTGCTGAGGGCACAAAGAGAGAATGACGGAACTCTGTGACGCCTGCCCATGACATCCTGGCAGCAATGACAAATACGATCGAAGTGCAGGCATCACTAATGTGTCCAGGGAATGTGAGGCCAGACCATCACTTTGGTCTGAAGGCTACACAAAGCACAGGGAAGAGGCCCTGGACTGAGACACCAGGCTTTATCTTGTGCAGGGAAGTTTCACATCTCAGTGACATGAACAAGGGGCCATAGGTAGGGAGACATTGTTGAGAGTTTATTTACAATAGTAATAAAGAGAGAGAGAGAGACAGACAGACAGACAGAGACAGGGAAAGAAAAAGAGTGTGTGTGTGTCGTTTAAGATCTTGCCACCCCACCACCCCCTTGCTCCTACTGTGTCTAAGTCCAGGTAGTTGTTGCTGCCTGGTGAAGAGGGACAGGGCTGGCTCCCGTGTGCCAGGCAGTACCAGCTGCCTGGTGAGGACGTTGCCCTACCTCTATGGGAAGAACACTGAGGCCCCCACTCCACTCCACCGAGTGACACCCACCTACCCATTACCCTTTCCCTCCTGTGTCTTCTTGTCCCTTACCTCACTCCTCTCCTCTCCTCTCTGTTTTTGTCATCCTGGGGGTGGAAGTTACACCATCCTTTTCTCCTCTCCCCAGGGTGGGGTATTGTTGAACATAGAGCCTGGGCTGGGTGTGGTTCAGCCCCTATGGCTGTGACAGGGTCGGCTGTAGCCGGGCCTTCCTGGGCGAACATGAAGGCAGCACTGTCACCAGTGGTGGGGCCCCCTGAGAAGACCTAGGCCGGAGCAGCTGCTCCTGCTGCTCCCACAGCCCCATCACTTTTCTGCCTCCTCACCAAGGCCCTGGGGGTGAAGAGCTACACCTACCCTGAAATGACGATCGAGGCATGAGTAAAGGCTATGGCTGGCGCAGTTGGCCCCTCAGCCATAGATGCCGCCTCGAAAATGTATGGCAAAGCTGTAATTTTCTTGAGGTCAGAGTGGGTGGTGTGCCTGGCCCTTGAAAAGGGGCTCATTGTGGGCTGGACATTTCTGGCAGTGGACCCCTTGGAAGCCATTGCCCAGAGGATCATACTTTCCAACGTCCCGCCCTTTGTTGCCAGTGAGCTCCTCCTCCCCCACCTCCATCAACTGGGGGAGGTCAGGTCTGCCCGGCCTCAAGGATGTGGCCCTCCACCATGTTAACTCCTTCCAGCGCCAGGTTTTTGTCCATCTGACCCGGGAGGAGTGCACTTAGGGGGATTTTACTGTGGAGTTTGAGGAAGCCGCCCATAGGATCTTCTGGGCTGCAGATGGTGTGTGGTGCCTTGCCTGCAAAGAGGTGGGGCATGTCCATAAGAACCGCCCTGCCTCCAAGGCCGCCAGCACCAGCCAGACAACGGCAGCTGGTACCTGCCCCTCCTCCCCCCCACCACCATTCCATCTTCCTCCCCACAAGGGGAGGAGCCGCAGGCAGCCACCGCCATCTCGGCCCCCCCACTCCCCCCAAACACACCCTGATCCCCAGGTCCCTGAAATCACCAGCTCAGGGGTAAAAACATCATCCGGCCCTGGCGACGTGTCCATGCATGCTCCTGGTCCCATGTGTACCTCAGCACCATGTGCACCTCAGCACCATGTGCACCTCAGCGCCATGTGAGGCTGGGCCCAGCATCGACCCTGCGGGGGTTCCCAGGTCCGGCAGCAGTGGGGTGTGCGACCCTGAACTGGTGATCCTATTAAAGGGGGTGGACCTGCCCAAACCCCAGAGGGCAGAGCATCTGGAGGGGCTGGACCAGGTGATGGGGGCCTCGCAGATGGAGGTCTCTCCAGCCCCCAGCCTACCCCAGAAGTGACGCCACCCATCGGAGGGGGAGGACCTTGTGAGTCTCCTCCCCCATTGAAGTGTTGGTGGAGTCTCCGCCCTGTAATTCCTCACTCTGTCCTCTGGGGGGAGCCCAAACCCCCGTTCCCTTGCTGCATTCCCTGAGCAGGGGCCCTCGGGGGTCGGTGAGGGTATTGTCCTTGCAGTGGTGCCCCACCCCGACCCACCTTGTACCCTTGAGATGCCACCTGGCCTGTCAGGGAACTGTGGCAGTCCCTTTATGGCCCCAACAGCTGGGTCATTGGACATTGGTGGCGAGGAAGGCCTCCTGCTCCTTCCCAACATGCAGTGCCAGGTGTCTTTGTCCTAGGTCCGGAGTTTTTTCCGGACTTGCCGGATGACCCGGTGCCTGAGGGGGAGCGGGGGTCTGAACCACCGCCACCGCCCTTTGGCCCATATCCCCAAGAGGAGACCAGAGAGACCCCTCTGCCCTTGATCCTGAGGGTAGGATCGAGGTGTAGGTGGAGATAACTGTCAGCTCCAAACCAGCCCCTGTCCTCAATATGGGGGAGGGGTTGGAAGCTGGAAGCGATGACCTGGAGAAGGACAGGGTTTCGGCGTTAAGCACTGGGGACAACTTAGGGTAATTGTTGGGTGAGGCAGTGGATCCCCTGATGATTCTCCCCTCATCCCTTTATGGGAACTCCAGGATTTTTTAGCAAGTAATCGTGATCACCAAGACAGGGTCCAGTCGGTCCTGGACTGGTGGCATTCTTTTCCTCTTGTGTTCTGGTCCGCCTGCGAGGTCCTTAAGGCCCCTGGGCTGGACCAGAACGCTTAGAGGGGGGTCCACACATTTCTCGCTGGGCTCCTGAAGGATTAAAATAGTCCTCTATTCTTGCACTTTGTACTAGGTAATGGTTGCACATACATCTGATAATGAAGACTACCATATCTCGCCTCAACGTTAATGGCAGCAGGGATGCAGAGCGCAGGTTCCAGAACTTCTTGGTTCTCCGGGATGGGAAATATGCGGTGTGCTTCCTGCAGGAAACCCATATCGTTTCGGGAGACAAAGCTATGTGGCTCCTGGAGTGGCGAGGGGGGGTCTACATAAGCCACCTAGCCTCCAATTCTGGCGGGGTGGCTGTCTTGTTGGCCCCACATTTTTAGCCGGAGATCTTGGGGATCAAGGAGCCAATGCCAGGCCAGTTGCTGCACATTACAGTGCGCCTAGGGGTGTGACGCTTTGTGAACATGTACGCTCCCCTGGGCGCTCAGCAACAAGCGAGCTTCTTTGAGGAAGTGTCCACGCATCTTGACTCCATCGATGCAGGCGAATGCATCATCCTCTGGGGGGATTTCAACTGTACCCTCGGGGCCAGAGATGTCACGGTGTCGAGCGCCGCTCACTAGGTGTGAGTAAATTGCGGGACCTGGTCGGGTCTTTGACTTGGTGGATGTCTGGTGACATCTTCATCCTGACTCCAGTGTTTTCACTTTTGTGCCACTTGGGGTCTGAGCGTCCAGACTTGACCACCTTAACGTTTCCAAAGTGTTCTTTGTCCTGCGTTCCGCTGGCTTCTGTGTGGCAGGTGCCATGCACAGACCACCACCTAGTATGGGCGGAACTCATTCTGTTCTGCGCTTGGACGGGGTCCGCGTACCGGCACTTTAACAACCTAGTGCTGGGGGACGAGCGGTTCCTGGACTTGTTCCGTCGTTTCTGGGGTGGCTGGAGAAGGAAGCGGGGAGGCTTCTGCTCCTTGTGGCAATGGTGGGAGGTGGTCAAGGCTCAAGTAGGCGTCTTCTGTCAGGAGTACGTGAGAAGGTCAACAAAGATGCAGAAATCCAGGGTCCAGGAGTTGGAGAAGGAGGTGCTCGACCTGGAGGAATGTCTCCGTCAGCCCAATGCGGACATGGCCCTGCGGCTGGCATATGAAGAGAAGAGGGCATGCTGCAGGATCTGCAACTCATCAGGTCCCACAGCATGTTTGTGAGGTCACGGATTGAGTTCCTCCGGGACCTGGACCATGGCTCCCCCTTCTACTTGCTGGAAAAAAGGCACGGAGTCCATCAGCAATTCCTTATGCTGTTGGCCGAAGATGGATCCCTTGCCTCGGATCCAGAGGGCATCAGGGCCATTGCCTGGGACTATTACACTGCCCTATTCTCTCTGGATCCATCCATCGAGGATGCTCGCAGAGTTTTGTAGGAGGATTGACCACAGGTCGGCCTGGAGGGCGCCTGGAAGCTTGACTTCCCTATCTGTCTGGGGGAGCTGACGGGTGCCCTCGACAGCTTCTCCAGGGGCAAGTCCCCAGGGCTGGACGGGCTGACCATGGAGTTCTTCAGGGCATTCTGGGACATCCTGGGGAATGACGATGCGGGGGGCATTATCATAACCAGGGAGATGCCCCTTTCGTGATACAGGGAGGTTATTGACCTGCTGCCTAAGAAGGGGGATCTCCGCCTTCTTAAAAACTGGCGCCCAATCTCTCTCCTCAGCTTGGATGACAAGATCTTTGCCAGGGCAATATCTTCTTGCCTTGTCACCATGCTGGACTACATGATCCACCCTGACCAGTCCTACATGGTCCTGGGCCGTGTACCATCTTTGATAATATTAATCTGGTCTGCGGCATTATCCGTTTTTCCCAGAGGACTGGTCTTTCAAGCGCCTTCCTGTCTCTTGACCAGCAGAAGGTGTTCAACAGGGTGGATCACAAATGTTTATTTGGGGCTCTGCGAGCAGTCAGATTCGGGGTGCATTTCGTTGCCTGGTTCCGAGTTCTGTACACTGCCGCAGAGTGTCCAATTAAGTTTAACGGATGCCTGACGGCACCCTTTCGCGTTGGGAGAGGAGTGTGTCAGGGCTGCCCTATCTGGCCAATTGTATTCCATCTGCATGGAGCCTTCCCTGCGCCTCTAGTGGGGGAGTTTGTCGGGATTGGTTCTGCGTGGGCTGGGCATCGGGGTGATCCTCTCGGCTTATGCCGATGATGTGCTCCTCATAGATATAAAAACAAAAACCTGTGGATGCTGGAAATCCAAAACAAAAACAGAATTACCTGGAAAAACTCAGCAAGTCTGGCAGCATCGGCGGAGAAGAAAAGAGTTGACGTTTCGAGTCCTTATGACCCTTCAACAGAACCGAGTGAATATTAGGAGAGGGGTGAAATATAAGCTGGTTTAAGATGGCGGGGGGGGGGAGAGAAGTTGGAGGGGGTTGCGGTTGTAGGGACAAGCAAGCAGTGATAGGAGCAGATAATCAAAAGAAGTCACACGGAATGCCGCATCTTCCCTTCACCCCCCTGGCGGCATTCCATGGGGATCATTCCCTCCGGGACACCCTGGTCCACTCCTCCATCACCCCATACTCCTCAACCCCCACCTATGGCACCTCCCCATGCCCACGCAAAAGATGCAACGCCTGCCCCTTCACTTCCTCTCTCCTCACCGTCCAAGGGCCCAAACACTCCTTTCAAGTGAAGCAGCATTTCACTTGAATTTCCCCTAACTTAGTCTACTGCATTTGTTGCTCCCAATGCGGTCTCCTCTACATTGGAGAGACCAAACGTAAACTGGGCGACCGCTTTGCAGAACACCTGCGGTCTGTCCGCAAGAAAGACCCAAACCTCCCTGTCGCTTGCCATTTTAACACTCCACCCTGCTTTCTTGCCCACATGTCTGTCCTTGGCTTGCTGCATTGTTCCAGTGAAGCCCAACGCAAACTGGAGGAACAGCACCTCATCTTCCGACTCGGCACTTTACAGCCTTCCGGACTGAATATTGAATTCAACAACTTTAGATCTTGAACTCCCTCCTCCATCCCCACCCCCTTTCCGTTTCTTTCCCCTTCCTTTTGTTTTTGCCAATAATTTATATAGATTTTTTTCCCCACCTATTTCCATTATTTTTAAATCTATATCTTTTATGCCCTGTTAGCCTTTCCACCCCACCCCGACTAGAGCTGTACCTTGAGTGTCCTGCCATCCATTCTTAATTAGCACATTCGTTTAGATAATATCACCACCCTCAACACCTCTTTGTTCTTCTGTCTGTGACATCTTTTGATTATCTGCTCCTATCACTGCCTGCTTGTCCCTACAACCACACCCCGCCCCACTTCTCTCCCCCCACCCCACCCCCACCTTAAACCAGCTTATATTTCACCCCTCTCCTAATATTCACTCAGTTCTGTTGAAGGGTCATGAGGACTTGAAACTTCAACTCTTTTCTTCTCCGCCGATGCTGCCAGACCTGCTGAGTTTTTCCATGTGCTCCTCATGTTCACCGGCCCGGCTGACCTGCAGAGGATGCCTGAGTGCCAGGAGGTCTACTCTGCCACGTCCTCTGTTCTGGACTCCTGGTTGGTTAGTGGCAGATGGATCCCCTACCCGAGGAGCTCAGGCCTTTCACCTGGAGCTGATGGACAAATATTGGTAACGCCATAGAGGTAGAACTTCTTGTTCTTCCTTCTAAGCAGTGCCTCCACCAATTTTGGTGGCTGGCAGAGAGGAAGGCTGTGGCTGCCAGGGTGACCAGGATTGGGGACATGCTGGGTGGTGGAGGAGTGGGCTGGATGATTCCACAGGAGTTGGCGCATTATGCATCTGCAGATGTCTGGCTTGCGGCCAATGCCATTCAAGACCTTTGGAAGGTCGTGCTCGGCCCCGACGTCATACTGGGACACAAGATGGTGCAGGTAGGCGGTGGTCTTCTGTTTGGAAGGAATTCCACATTGGCCCCAAGCCCCAAACCCTCCCTCAGGAGCTGGTGCCCTGCAACCTGGGTTGACTCGCAGAAATGCCCTCCATGTCCTTTAGCACGGTGCGGAGGGGTTTTCTGAATGGGCCGCTGCTGCACACCCTTCACTTCCTTGAGCTCTCTCCCCCACCTGGACATCTTGCTGGCGTCCGGCAGCGGTGGTCCCCATTGGGGGTGTCCTCCCACTTTCCACTGGGGACCTGGGATGGAGGGTGTTGCACGCTGCAGCCCCATACAACCGTAGGATGTGTCAGCCTCCTCTACCTGGGGTCTATCTCTGCCCTGCTGAGGAGTCCTGGCCGGCGAACTGGCAGGAGCAGGAGACCAAAGTCACCGCTGGGCAGGACTGCTCCGAGTGCTGTCTTCCCTGGGTCGAGTTCTGGTCATAAACCAACTGATTGCCGCCATGTTGTGGTTCTGGCTGGTCACTTTGACCCCTCCCAGGACTTTGTCACAAAAGTCCAGAGAATGCTTGTCGACTTCTTCTGGGACGAAAGGCTGTAGTGGGTCGCTGCTGAGGTTCTGAGTCTCCTGCTTAGGGAGGGCGGTCAGGCACTGGTGTGCCTACACACCCAGGATGCGACATTCTGCCTTCAGGCCCTTCAGCGATGCCTTAACATCAAGACCCTTCTGAGATGGAGGAGTGCCCTGGCGAAGTGGTGCACGGCCTGAATTATGACGGGCAGCTCCTGTTTGTAGACCTGAGGGGCTTTCGTGGCCCCTTGCAGCCATTGCCCGTCTTTTACCAGGACCTGATGGAAGTCTGGAACATGGTCACCTCGCGATGCAGCTCTCTACCGTCAGGACTAGCGGCTATCGTCAGAGAGCTACTGCTCAGGAATTCGTACCTCCACCAATTTTGGTGGCTTGGAGAGAGGAAGGCTGTGGCTGCCAGGGTGACCAGGATCAGGGAAATGCGGGGTGGTGGAGGAGTGGGCTGGATGATTCCACAGGAGTTGACGCATTGTGCATCTGCGGATGTCTGGCTCATCACCAACGCCATTCAAGGCCTTAGGAAGGTCATGTTCGGCCCCGACGTCATACAGGGACTCAAGACGGTGCAGGTACATGGTGGTCTTCTGTTCAGAAGGAATTCCACATTGGCCCCAAGCCCCAAACCCTCCCTCAGGAGCCAGTGCCCCACAACCTGGGTTGACTCATGGAAATACCCTCCATGTCCTTTAGTATGGTGCGGAGGGGTTTCCTGAATGGGCTGCTGCTGCACACCCTTCACTTCCTTGCGCTCACCCCCCCACCTGGACATCTTGTTGGCGTCCGGCAGTGGTGGTCCCCAGTGGGGGGTGCCCTTCCTCTTTCTATTGGGGACCTGGGATGGAGGGTGTTGCACGCTACAGTCCCATACAACCGTAGGATGTGTCAATTCGCGGACTCTCTAGATGCCTGTGTCTTTTGTGGCCTTGTGGAGTCCGAAGACTACACATATATTAATTGTTGTAGGCTGCACCCCCTTTTTAGTTATTTGAAGAACCTTTTATTGTTGTCTTGTTTGGACTTCAGTCCTATGCTCCTGATCTAAGAGCACCCGGTGTGGAGGCTGGGGGCTGGGGGGGGTGGGGCATGAGGGAGGAGGATCTCCTCGTAAACCTGCTCATGGGCCTGGCCAAGTTGGCCATTAACAGATTCAGGCAGCAGATGAACGGGGGGGAGGCTGCTGAGCCAACTGTCCGCCCCTTTTCTGCGGCCACGTTCACGGCCGGGTGTCCCTGGAGAGGGAGCACGCAGTGTTTGCCGGCACCATCGGCACTGCCAGGACTGTGGTGCTTTATAGACCCTTTTGCTCAAATTTTGGTTCGATGTTTGTAAGTTTCCTTTGAATTCTGTCTTTTGCTTTTGCAGTCTCCCTTTAAGGGGCCGCTTTTACTTTGTCCATGGTTTTGTTAATTTGTCTTTAATGTTTGTTAATTGTTTTGACTCAAAAAAGTTACACCTTGTTAACCTTCCTAACTCTGCCGCTACGCTTTGGTGCTCCCGAGACTTCCACAGCAGAGGTGGTAGCAGCCTGCTGACTGCTTTGCCCTGGTCTGTAATGACCTTAGCGGGTGTTCTTCAGACGGCCAAGACCTGGAGGGACCCAAACTGTTTTTGGCATTGTGACAGTGGCACCTTCCTCGACCAGTGGAGCAGGAGCTGCTGGGATTACAGGAAGAAAGGATTCGGATGGGTTGAACACCCCAGAGTCACCTGGGTGTGTACCTGCTGATCCTCTTCCCTATGGGCGCCCAAGGGGCCCTGTCATAGAGACATAGAGCCCTAGAGTCATAGAGGTCTACAGCACAGAAAAAGGCCCTTTGGCCCATTGAGTCTGCACCGGTCAAACAAGTACCAAACTATTCTAATCCTATTTTCCAGCACTAGGCCCATAGCCTTGGATGCTATGGCATCGCAAGTGTACATCCAAATACTTCTTAAATGTATGAGGGTTTCTGCCTCTACCACCCTTCCAATGTGTGAGTTCCAGATTCCCACCACCCTCTAGGTGAAAAAATTCTTCCTCACATCGCATCTAAATCTCCTACCCCTTACCTTAAGTCTATGCCCCCTGGTTATTGATCCCTACACCAAGGGGAAAAGTTCCTTCCTGTCTACGCTGTCTATGCCATAAGACCATAAGACCATAAGACATAGGAGTAGAAATTAGGCCAATCGGCCCATCGAGTCTGCTCCGCCATTCAATCATGGCTGATAAGTTTCTCAACCCCATTCTCCCGCCTTCTTCCCGTAACCTTTGATCCCCTTACCAATCAAGAACCTATCTGTCTTGGTCTTAAATACACTCAATGACCTGGCCTCCACAACCTTCTGTGGCAATGAATTCCATAGATCCACCACTCTCTGGCTAAAGAAGTTTCTCCTCATCTCTGTTCTAAAAGGTCTTCCCTTTACTCTGAGGCTGTGCCCTCAGGTCCTAGTCTCTTCTACTAATGGAAACATCTTCCTCACGTCCACTCTATCCAGGCCTTTCAGTATTCTGTAAGTTTCAATCAGATCCCCCCTCATCCTTCTAAACTCCATCGAGTATAGAGCCAGAGTCCTCAAACCTTCCTCATATGTTAAGCCTTTCATTCCTGGGATCATTCTCGTGAACCTCCTCTGACCCTCTCCAGGGCTAGCACATCCTTCCTGAGATACGGGGCCCAAAATTGCTCACAATATTCTAAATGTGGTCTGACCAGAGCCTTATGACACCTCAGCAGCACATCCCTGCTTTTATATTCTAGTCCTCTCAAAATAAATGCCAACATTGCATTTGCCTTCCTAACTACAGACTCAACCTGCAAGTTAACCATAAGAGAATTCTGGACTAGGACTCCCAAGTCCCTTTGCACTCCAGATTTCTGAATTCTCTCCCCATTTAGAAAATAGTCCATGCCTCTATTCTTCCTACCAAAGTGCATGACCTCACACTTCCCCACGTTGTATTCCATCTGCCACTTCTTTGCCCATTCTCTCAACTTGTCCAAATCCTTCTGCAGCCTCCCCACCTCCTCAATACCACCTGTCCCTCCACCTATCTTTGTATCATCTGCAAACTTAGCCAGGATGCCCTTAGTTCCTTCATCTAGATCATTAATGTTTAAAGTGAAAAGTTGTGGTCCCAACACTGACCCCTGCAGAACTCCACTAGTCACCGGCTGCCATCCTGAGAAGGATACCCTTATCTCCACTCTCTGCCTCCTGCCAGACAGCCAATCTTCTATCCATGCTAATACCTTGCATCTAACGCCATGAGTTTTTATCTTACTGAGCAGCCTCCTGTGTGGCACCTTGTCAAACGCCTTCTGGAAGTCCAAGTAGATAATATCTATTGGCTCTCCTTTGTCTAACCTATTTGTTACCTCCTCAAAGAATTCTAACAGATTTGTCAGGCATGACCTCCCTTTGATGAAACTATGCTGAATTTGCCCGATTTTACCATGCACTACCAAGTATTCTGAAATATCATCCTTAATAATGGACTCTAAGATCGTACCAATGACTAACGTCAGGCTAATCAGCCTGTAATTTCCTGTCTTTTGCCTCACTCCCTTCTTAAACAGGGGGGGTTTACATTAGCGATTTTCCAGTCCTCTGGGAGCCCCCTGACTCCAGTGATTCCTGAAAGATCACCACTAATGCCTCTACTATCTCTTCAGCTATCTCCTTCAGAACTCTGGGGTGTAATCCATCTGTTCCAGGTGATTTATCTACCTTCAGACCTTTCAGTTTTCCTAGCATCTTCTCCTTGGTAATGGCCACCATACTCACCTCTGCCCCCCGACTCTCTTGAACTTTGGGGATGTCACTTGTGTCTTCCACTGTGAAGACTGACACAAAGTACCTATTCAGTTCCTCCGCCTATGCCCCTCAAAATTTTATACACCTCAATCGTGTCCGCCCTCAATCTCCTCTGCTCCAGGGAAAGTAACCCCAGTCTATCCAATCTCTTCTCAGAACTAAAACTCTCCAGCCCAGGTAAATCTCCTCTGCACTCTCTCTAGTGCAATCACATCCTTCCTGATTCCAGAACTGCACGCAATACTCTAGCTATGGCCTAACCAGCGTTTTATACAGTTCCAGCATAACCTCCCTGCTCTTATATTCTGTGCCTCGGCTAATAAAGGCAAGTAACCATCTTATCTACCTGTCCGGCTACCTTAAGGGACCAGTGAACATGCACGCCAAGGTCCATCTAATCCTCCGTACTTCCCAGGATCCCACCATTCATCGTGTATTCTCGTGCCTTGTTTGTCCTGCCCAAGTGCATCACCTCACACTTATCCAGATTAAATTCCATTTGCCACTGATCAGCCCACCTGACCAGCCTGTCTATATCCTCCTGTAATCTAAGACTATCCTCCTCGCTATTTACCACCCCACCAATTTTCCTGTCATCCTCGAACCTACTGATCAACCCTCCTATATTCAAGTCTAAATTATTCATATATACCACAAACAGCAAAGGACCCAACTCCGGTCCCTGTGGAACTCCACTGGACACAGGCATCCAGTCACAAAAACACCCCTCGACCATCACCTTCTGCTTCCTGCCTCTCAGCTAATTCTGGATCCAGTTTGCCAAATTGTCTTGGATCCCATGGGCTCTTACCTTCGTTATTATTCTCCCATGCGGGACCTTATCAAAAGCCTTGCTGAAGTCCAAGCAGACAATGTCAAAAGTATTGCCCTCATCTACACACCTGGTCACCTCTTAGAAACATTCAATCAAATTGGTCAGACATGACCTCCTCTTAACAAAACCATGCTGGCTGTCCTTGATTAATCCCTGCCTTTCCAAGTGTAGATTAATTCTGTCCCTCAGAATTGCTTCCAATAGTTTCTCCAACACTGAGGTTAGACTGACTAGTCTGTAATTCTCTGGTTTATCCCTTCCTCTCTTCTTGAATAACGGTGCCACATTGGCTGTCCTCCAGTCCTATGGCACCTCTCCTGTGGCCAGAGAGGTATTGAAAATTATTGCCAGTGCCCCTGCTATCTCCTCCCTTGCCTCACTCAACAGCCTGGGATACATTTTATCCGGGTCTCGAGATTTATCTACTTTTAAGCCTGCCAGACCACTTAGAACCTCCTCCCTTTCTATGCTAATTTCTTTAATGATAGCACAGTCCTTCTGCCTGATTTCCATACCTGCGTTTGTCCCTCTCACTTGTGAACACCAACACAAAGTATTCATTTAGAACCCTACCTACATCTTCCAGCTCCATACACAAATTACCACTATGGTCCTTAAAGGGCCCTACTCTTTCCCTAGTTATCCTCTTACTCTTAATGTACTTGTAAAATAACTTTTGATTTTCCTTTATTTTACCTGTCAATGTCTTTTCATGCCCCTTTTTGCTCTCCTAATTTCCTTTTTAAGTTCCCCCCTACACATTCTATACTCCTCTAGGGCTTCTGCTGTTTTGAGCCCTTGCTATCTGCCATAAGCCTCCCTTTTTCTCTTTATCCAATCCTGTATATCCCTTGACATCCAGGGTTCCCTGGATTTGTTGGTCCCACCCTTTATCTTTACTGGAATATGTTGGCCCTGTACACCCCCTATTTCCTTCTTGAATGAATCCCACTGCTCTGACACAGATTTACCTAAAAGTAGCTGCTTTTAGTCCACTCTGGCCAAATCACATCTGATCTTATTAAAATCGGTCTTCCCCCAATTTAGATCTCTGATTTCTGGCCCATCCTTGTCCTTTTCCATAACAACCTTGAATCTAATGGAGTTATGATCACTATCTGCAAAATGCTCCCCCACTGATACCTCTACCGCTTGCCCGGCTTCATTCCCAAAAATTAAGTCCAGGACCGCCCCCTCTCATGTAGCACCTTCTACATAGTGGCTTAAAAAGCTCTCCTGGATGCATTCAAAGAACTCCGCTCCCTCTAAGCTTATCACATTATGAGTAACCAAGTTAATGTTGGGGAAGTTGAAATCCCCCACTATTACTATATTATTTTTACTCCTTTTTGAAATTTGCCTACATATCTACTCTTCTATTTCTCTCTGACAGTTTGGGGGCCTATAGTATGCTCTCAGCAATGTGATTGCTCCTTTTTTGTTTTTAAGTTCTACCCATATGGCTTCATTTGAGGAGCCTTCTAAGATGTCGTCCCTCCTTATTGCTGTAATTGATTTCTTGATCAAAAAGTATGAACTGCCACAGGCTGGCGTGAGGCTCAACATGCCGCAAACACATCATTGACTTTACCTCTGGCTCTCAACCCACCATTGGGTAATCAACATTTCGCATCCCACCTAACTCAATCACTCCGCTCTTGCAGCTCCGAAGATAGTTTTGAAATAACTGAAATGGCACAATTACTTCTGTTAATAGCTTGGCTGCTACTACTTAGCTAAAATGGTATTTGTAATCTGTTGACAATAATTAATTACTGCACGCTGGAAAATACAATGCAATATCAAAAACAGTAAAACACCAACAAAATTGCTATTTTCTGTTTCGTAGTAAATCTTTTTCAAAATTACCAACAGTTGTAAAGTTGAGCCCACTGTTTGTTACTTCCTAAATAACTGTAACTACTTGCAAAGCCAGCATGCAGACTTTAGGTTCCTGCCAAATGGCTGCAATTCATACTATTTCCTCCTGTTTGCTGCTTGAGCCCAATGCAAAAAATGTAATTTGAATAGATAAAATGGTTCCTCCTTCTCAGAGCTTATTTCCCACCAAAAGAAATCTTGTTTCAACCAGTGAATGATATGGCAGAGAAAACACATCAATTATCCGTGCACCCACAGTCTTAGGAATAATCTTTCTACTGCTGCGCCAGCACTATGCTTTGTAAATGCAAGGAATTTACTTGTTTGTAATATATTACAAATCCCATTTCCTGTCAAGTAGCAGTTACTTTTTTACTTCACTATTTTAATTACACTTAAGCTGTGATTAAATATACCTACTCATTTTAACTGTCTTTTTATTCGTTCATGGAATGTGGGCGTTGCTGGCTTGGCCAGCATTTATTGCACATCCTTAACTGCCCTTGAGAAGGTAGCAGTGAGCTGCCTTCTTGAACTTCTGCAGTCCATGTGGGTACACCCAAAGTGCTGTTAGGGAGGGAATTCCAGGGTTTTGACCAATGACAATGAAGGAACTGCAATATACTTCCAAGTCAGGATGGTGGGTGGCTTGATGGGTGGTGGTGTTCCCAGGAGTGGAGTCATTCCAGATTTGCACTAAGTGCAGTAAGGGCAGGTAAAACGACGTTTTACCTGCTGGCCCCGATGGCGGGTTTTCATGCTGTATCGTCTCAA
Source organism: Carcharodon carcharias (assembly GCF_017639515.1). Lineage (NCBI taxonomy): Eukaryota > Metazoa > Chordata > Chondrichthyes > Lamniformes > Lamnidae > Carcharodon > Carcharodon carcharias. The sequence continues at coordinate 142,357,136 of NC_054469.1, read as the reverse complement.
ACCCGCTACATCATTTATGCATTCCCGCTGTTTTCATGGTGGGCGGGCTCTCATTCACCTGCCCGCCATCACCTTGCCGCTTCATCATGCTGGGCGACATATTTAAAGTCCAGCTATGAGCACACATCTCAGTGCTTCCAGCCCATGACTGCTGCAGGGAGGGTGTCCACAAAATACAAAAAGACTGCAGCCCCCAGGTTCAGCTGATCACTGGAACGCCTTTTGGATGCTGTGGGGTCCCAGCGGGATATCCTCAACCCCCATTCTAGCCACAGGATGGACAGCAGCATGACCAACCAGACTTGGGAGGTGGTGGCAGCGGCGGTCAGTGCCAATGTCCTTCAAATAAGAACAGCCACCCAATGTCGCAAGAGGATGAATGATCCCCTCTGTTCAGCCAGGGTAAGTCACTCTTCTCAACAGTCTCAACTTACACACTCACAAACTCATCACACATCCACAGGGCCCTCACTCACTGCCGCTTCAAGGGACATTTCCATTAAAAGTCTCACACTCACATCCGGTCCATGGGACCACTCACTACCTACACAAGCCAGGCATACGTATTGTATCATCTGGCCTGGCAGGAGTCCTGCTCACACTCTCTCCATCCCTATTCATGCAAGACAAGCTGGCATGCAGCAACAGGGTGAGGTCACAGACTGGTGGAGGAATGCCTGAAATCAAGGTCCTCATGGACTTTGAAAACAGAGCCATCCAGCTGGCCAGTGACCATCTGGACTGGTCCTGTGTTGACAATGAGGTCGGCAGTGCTCTACCAAGTGAGGGTCGAGCTGTGCAACATCCATCAGACAACCATGCTGTGAGTGATGTTTCCTGGACTAATTATCTCTCCTTGCTTTTGCAGGCACATCTGAGAAACAGCCGACGAAGTCCATGACCCAGGGCCTCCAATTAAGCCCCGAAGACACCTCTGAAGAGTAATCTGGAGGCACCCTTCTAAGTCCCATCACAGCGCTCACCCACGCCCTCCACCAGCGCAGAGACATACACCTTGGTGGGATTTAGCTTTGGAATAGCCTCGGGATCACAAACTGGTGAGCACATCGCACTGTCTGATCCACAGTAGGTGGCGGCAAGGATTTCCCTGGTATCTGGCACTCGGAGGACTGCTGGAGGCCAGAAATTTGCTGAGTCTGAGTCAGATGACAAGCCTCTGGACTCGTTCATGTCACAGTTGCTGAAACGTCAAAGACAAGCTCGGGAACATCACGAAGGGATGTATTCCTCAGATTGCAAGGCACAATGGAGGAGTCCGTCCGCCTTCACTCATAGCGCCAGCAAGCGAACCCACCCAGGTCAACACTGGTAGGATGGTGATTGCCATGGTCCAGAACATTGGTCCTGCACTGCTGCGCAAGCTCAACTCCATCATGGATGTCACAGTTGGCCTCCAATAGTGTGTATGCGAGAGGGGTGCTGGGCAGCTTGATTTACTCCAGCTACCCCTTCTCCTCAAGAAGTCAGCCTGGGACATTCAGGCACTTACAGGGAGGAGGATCAGCAGGCGCACACCTCGGGGCCATCCATCCAGGTGATGCCGGGAGTGTCCGACCCATCTGAACGTCCTCTTCCTGTGACCTCAGCAGCTCCAGCTCCGCAGGCCGAGGACGGTGCCACTATCACAAACAGGACCCCGAAAGCAGGAGGGCCCTCCAATTCTCGGCCATCCAGAGGACACTGCCAAGATCATCACAGGGAGGGTGTTGCAGTCAGCAGGTTGCCTCCATCTACACTCTGGATGTCCAGGGAGCACCAAGACATAGCAGCAAGGTTAGGAAAGTTAAGTAAAATTAGTTGTACGGGTGTTAATCACTTGTAGTTACTGTTCACTTTTGTCAATAAACTCCTCAGAATGTCTCCCTGCCTATGGCTCCTTGTTCTGATGAGCAGTGTTCGTGTCACTCTGATGCGAACCCTTTCTACACAAGCTAAAGGCATTTGTCTCAGTCTAGGGCCTCTTCCCTGTGCTCTGTGCAGCCTTCAGGATAAAGTGTTGGTCCAGCCTCACACCCCCCGTACACGTTACTGATGCCTGCACCTTGACGGTGCTTGTCATTGCTGCCAGAATGTAGTGGGCAGGTGCCACAGAGTTCCGTCATTCTCTCTGTGTGCTCTCAGAAACTTTAAGGTGGGGCTGGTCCCCATCACACCAACATCTGTGACCAGGGGTCCTGAAGGGCTCAGGTGCTGAAGGCGTGTAAACGGTCAAATGCTTTTAAAGTTCCATGGTTGCGTCCCTATGATATTAACCTGATAACAGAGCACAAGTGAGCTGCCCTCAGCCAGATAGGAGTTCCACATGTATTCCACATGAGTGTTCTGACATTCAGTTCCATTTCACTGTCACCTCCTTGGGCCACTCAGCTGTCTCTGATTTGTCACGTTGCTTGTCTGACATCCAATATTGGATGAAAATACATTTTCCCCAACTAAATATTAGGAAGGCTGAAATAAAAACAGAAAATGCTGGAAATATTGCTCATTAGGTCTGGTAGCATCTATGGGGGAGAAACAGAATAAATGTTTGAGACTGATGGCTTTTCATTAGAGCCCAGGCCCAGAATATAAAGCTCGTCAGGCGGGCGTGTGCCCGACCTGACTGAGCGTCAAATGATGTGCGATGACATCTGGCAAGCGTCATCATGCACTTTTACAATATTTTGGTCAGCGGGCACATGCTGGAGTCGGCAACACACCCGCCGACAATTAAAAGACCTATTAAGGCCGTTAAAGTTATGGTTGAAATAAATTTTTTGCTGCCCGTCCAACCTTATGGTTGGCGGGCAGGCGAAAAGACCAAGTGGTCTTTGCATTTCTTAGGAAGCCTCACCCACGGGCGGGACGAGATTTCCAACAGCAAATAAAAATAAAACAAAAATGTTAACATTTCATTAATAACATGTCCCAGCTCATGAGACAGAGTCACATGAAGGGGCATGTTTTATAACATTTTTAAATCTTATTCTTAACGTTTTAAACTCTTCATTTCATGAGGCAGCTCTTTGCCTCAGTGAGTTTTTCCAGCGCATACCCGCACGCATGCATGAATTTGCACTCTTGACCTCCTCCCCCCACAGGCAGTGCTTAGTGTTGCCACGTGTGTTGCAGTCTGGGAGGGCCTTAATTGGCCCACCAGCGTGAAATTGCGGTCTGGCCCTGATCGTGGGCCCCATCCGCCCCTGCCAAGCCTGCCCGAAGAGGGAAAAATCTTCCCCCAGAACTTCCTATTTCTCTCTTCACAGATGCTGCCAGGCTGGCTGAGTATTTCCAGCATTTTCTGTTTTTATTTCTGTTTTATAACGTCTGCAATGATTTGCTTTTGCATTAGGGAGATTGAAACCATTGTTTTTGGTTCCACCACAAATGATGTTTCCTGTCCACCATTTCCATCCCTGGTAACTATCTTGAGCTGAGCAAGACTGTTTGCAACCTCGGTGCTGTGTTTGACTGAGTTCAGTTGACCAAATATCCGCACTATTACCAGGACTGCCTACTTCCACCTCCATAACATTGCTTGACTCCAATCCTGCCTCAGCTTTTCTGCTGCTGAACCCCTCATCCATGCCTCTGTTACCTCTAGACAATTCCAATGTGTGCCTGGTTGACCTCCCATCTTCTATCTACATTAACTTGTATTCATCCAAAACACTACTGCGTGTAAATTAACTCACTCTAAATGTCATTTAGCCATCATTCCTGTATCTGCTAACCTTCACTGGCTCCCCTTCCAACAATGCCTTGATCTTAAAATCATCATCCTTAATCTCAAATCTTCCATGGTCCCGTCCCTCCCTTTCTGTGTACCCTCCTCCAGACTTACAAGTCTTTGAAATCTACCTGTACCCTCCAATTCTAGCCCCTTGCACATCCTGATTTCAATCGCTCTATCATTGGTGGCTGGGCTTTCAATTGCCTTAGCCCTAAGCTCCGAAATTCCCTCCTTAAACAAATTATCTCTCTACCTCTCTCTCCTCTCTTAAGAAGCCTCAGAAAAATTACTTATTTTGGTCATCTGTCCTGATGTTTCATTCTGCAATTTGGTGTCAAAAATGTTTTTATTGATATTGTTCTTGTTAAGCTCCTTGGGACATTTCACTACATTAAATGCACAATATAAATGTAGATGCTTGTTGACAAATATTGCAGTTTTATGAAAGGCTCAAATGCATTTCAATTTATTGGTAGGTTGAAACAGGAAAGTGTTCAGAAGCAACAGGCAGGAATGAAATAAAATATGCACGTTTAAACATCGAGGCAGATGATAGAACATATCAACACCTAACATCTTATTTTGATCATTTCTGGAATGGATACGTGCTACAAGTAGTTGTGAAAATATTTGCCATTCCATGATACCATCCACAGCACACTGAATGGAGGAGGAAGCCTTAGTTGACTATTACTGTCACTATGCTACATGCTGGCTGCAGTTGCAGCAGGCGACATAATTCGGTTAACAAGCTTTCCTTTTTGCAGTAATTGGGGTGCTTCTAAAGGTACATACATCATTATGGTCAATCAGGCATTCTTGTGTCACTGTCATGCCATCAGCTCTGCTATCATAATCTTCTTAAATGTGCTGTAATCTTTCCATTCTAATCCTCTGTCTGTGATGATCCAATGGATAAGCACAAAATACGTATGGTGCCGCCAAATCTGCCTGGCATGCCTTCATTGCCTCTTCCTCTTGCAAAAAGCTCAGACATAGAGGATATACATAGGTAGCAGGAACAAAAGATGTGGGAAGTGACTGCCACAAAAAATCTCAGAATCTAATTCGCAGCAAATAGTACTGAAATGGCTTTCAAACTGCTGAATGAATTTTCTTACTGTGTCCTATAAGTGAACTTCCACACATATTTGATTTTTTAACAATTTTGTTTATGAGCACAAATTTTTCTGAACATTCTGCACCAGACTAACATTGAAAAATTGTGAGCAGGATGCTTGCACCATGGCTTTTATAGTTTAAAGATGCTGCTTGTTTCATATTTTATTGTGCCCCTGGAAATCCTTGACGTGATGGAGATTGTGAAACTTTGCCCAATTTTCCGATTAGATTTCCCCAATCCTGCTTATTCAGCAGATGAGGCCAATTGGAAAATCTTCTCTGTAGCAACAAATCATTTACCTATCTAAGGTTATGGGAAGTAGTAAGGTCGAGGAGTTGAAATTTTGTTGTGATATTAGTAACAAAACCATTAATGTGTTCAAATTAGATGCCTTTATCTTATTTTAAATGGATTTAAATGTGTAGATTTTTTCAAGTGTCAAACCCAGAATGTAAGGGAGCAAGTGGCTAGATTTCTTTTTGTGTATACATCAGCCAGAACCCTTTAAAACACAGTAGAAAAATGACATCACAGGCTGTCAGGACATTTTTTACTGCACTATGATGATATCACCTTTGGAAAGGCACTGTAATGCATGTGAACTAATACACAAAGCTGCTCAATGTAAGGATCAACTTACCTTTAAAGAATAGATCCCTATGGTGAATCCCTGCGTTAAAAATCATATCTGCATTACAATGCAACACATAATATTGACATTTGAAGGTGTGAAAACACTTTACACTTACCTTTCAGAATGTCTCAGGCTCCTCGGCAGGCTTTCAATGGGTTTCCAAAACTCCACACTACCAGATGAAAATGGTGTGCAGGAGGAAATCCGATTTTTGATCCCCCCCAACCCCCTCAGCAGGAAGGGTGTGCTGTTTGCATACCAGGCATTCCCAACTGGCAAAAAGGCTAGAGGAAAATGGCACTGGGTTGGGAATGTGGAGAAAAATTGGATTTCTTTGAAAACAAACTAAGGCTAGAATTTTTAGCTCGTCAGGCAGGCACATGCCAGACCCAAATCAGCGAAAAATGATGCGCGATAACGCTGGGCGAGCGTCCCGACGTCATTGCACACTCGTGTGATATTTTGGTCAGCAGGCACGTGCAGGAGTTGGCAGTGCATCCGCCGACAATTAAAAGGCCTATTAAGTCCATTAACGGTGTAACTGAATTAAGTTTTTCACTGCCTCACCAACCTTACGGTTGGCGAGCAGGTGCAAAGGCCAAGCAGCCTTTGCATTTTTTGTGAAACCTTATCCACGGGCGGGATGAGGTTTCGATCTGTCATTAAAAAAAATTCGTCCTAATTTCTCACATGTGCCTGTTCAAGTGACAGATGAGGGGACATGTTTTTTTAACACCTTAAAATCCTTTATTTTTATTTTTTTATATCTGCACCTTCCTGAGGCAGCTCTGCCTCAGGGAGCTTTTCCTGCATGCGCCCTCCTCATCCCCAACACAGGCAGCGCTGAGTGCTGAAGCACAAGTTTCACCGTGGGCCTTAATTGGCCCTGATTGCGGACGTGGTTTGGCTTCCCGACCACTCCCGCCCGCCCACCCCGGCAGAGCCTGCCCAATGAGGGCAAAATTCTAAGTGTAGCCATTTGTGCACAGAATTCGACACTGCAGTTAGACGAAAGTTTGGCCCATCATATCTTGTCCTTCTGGTTTACTGCTACAATCCTTGGCATCTATCTGCACTCTTTACTGTCTCTCAGCTTCCTTGCCCATCAATGCATTCAGTTTATCCTTCCTGTCCTATTATAATATTCCATACCCTTTCTCTTTTTTCTGGCCATCACATATGGTTACCTTCTTCTGTCATATGCAAAGCTGGTTAATTTTTGTGTTTAAACTAATTAGGTGTTTGGGGGATTTGAGTTGAGAATTAATTTCCTCCCTGATTTTAAAAAATAACATGGCTTCTATTAACTGTGAACTAAATGGTACAATTTTAAAGGGATCACAGAAACAGATCTTTGGGTTCATTTTCACAAATCTTTGACAGCAGGACAAGCTGGACAATTTAAAAAAACATACAGAATTCCAAGTCAAAATCCTGGAACCCCCTCCTTCACAGTACTATAGGTGTACCTACACCACATGGGACACAATTTTGCTGTAGGCGAGCAGGGGGTGGGGCCCACTCACCGACGCGTAAAATGACAACGGGATGATGTCGCCCTGCCCCATTTAAATTTTCACGAAGGCGGGGGCACAGCAAAATCAGCTGCGGGCCTGCTGACTTGTCAGTGGTAACTTGAGGCCATTTTTGTGTTTAAACTAATTAGGTGTTTGGGGGATTTGAGTTGAGAATTAATTTCCTCCCTGATTTTAAAAAATAACATTGCTTCTATTAACTGTGGTATACATTATAATTTGTGTGAAAAATGTACATAGCATTTGTTCTTTAAAACAAACTATATTTAATTTGTAATGAAGCAAAAAATCATATAGCACAGAAGCAGCCGGTCAGCCCATTGTTCCTGTGCCGGATCATTTAACCAATTAAAGGCCTGGCGGGCAGGCCAGGAGCCCCGGCGGCAAATAGTGAAAACATGAAACCTCATCCAGCAGCAGGATGAGGTTTCATGCAGGGTTTTAAAAATTGTAATAAAGTTGTTATGTAAATTATGAACATGTCTCAACTCATGTGACATTGTCACATGAGGGGACATGTAAGGGATTTTTCTTTTCTCTATTTTTAATAGTTTTAAAAGCCGAAGCAATCTCCCTGCAGCTGCACTTAGCCTCAGGGAGATGTGCGCTCTTTCATGTGCATGTGCAAAAGAGCGCACTCTCACTTTTAGGGATTCCCCCCGCTCACACAGGGAGCGCATAGCGCTTCCCGCCGGACATCACACTGAGCGGGCCTTAATTGGCCCGCCCATGTAAAATGGCGGTGCGGCCCGCTTCACTGGCGGCGATCAGCTCCGCGCCCGCCAGAGATTGGGTCGGGCCCGCCTGCCCAAGAGGTAGAAAATTCTGCCCATGGACTGCAGTGGTTCAAGAAGGCAGCTCACCACTGCCTTCTCCAGGCAATTAGGAATGGGCAATAAATGCTGGCTTAGCCATTGATGCCCACATCCCATGAATGAATAAAAAAAAGCTGATAAGGCAATAAAAAACACCATAGCGAATTCTTCATTTGATAAATAGAGGCAAAGGGTAAAAAAGCAATGAAGTTATGCTAAACCTTTATAAATCAGCAGCTAGGCCTCAGTCGGAATATTGAGTCCTACACTAGATGCCACTATTTAGGAAGGATGTCAAGCATTTGCAGACGGCTTACTAGAATTTTGCCAGAAATGAGGGACTTCATTAATTTGGAGAGTCTAGAGAAGCTGGGATTGTTCTCCTTTGAGTAGAGAAGATTAAGGGAAAATTTAAAAGAGTTCTTCAAAGTCATGAGGGGCTTTAGATGGGGAGAAACCATCAGCAGGCAGGTCAGTAACCAAAGGATACAATTTTAAGGGGACTGGCAAAAGAAGCAGAAGAGAAATGAGAAGTTTTTTTTAACACAACAACTTACCTGTAAACCACTGCTTAAAAGGGTGGTGGAAGCAAATTTAATAGTAACTTTCAAAGAGGAATCAGATATATACTTGAAAGGAAAAATTTACAGGCCTAGTGGAACGAACAGGAAAGTGGGACTATTTCAATAGCTCTGTCGAAGAGCCGGCACAGGAACAATGGGCTGACCGGCTGCTTCTGCGCTATATGATTTTTTGCTTCGTTACAAATTAAATATAGTTTGTTTTAAAGAACAAATGCTATGTACATTTTTCACACAAACTATAATGTATACCACAGTTAATAGAAGCCATGTTATTTTTTAAAATCAGGGAGGAAATTAATTCTCAACTCAAATCCCCCAAACACCTAATTAGTATAAACACAAAAATGGCCTCAAGTTACCACTGACAAGTCGGCAGGCCCGCAGCTGATTTTGCTGCGCCCCCGCCTTCGTGAAAATTTAAATGGGGCAGGGCGACATCATCCCGTTGTCACTTTACACGTCGGTGAGTGGGCCCCACCCCCTACTCGCCTACAGCAAAATTGTGTCCCATGTGGTGCAGGTACACCTATAGTGCTGTGAAGGAGGGGGTTCCAGGATTTTGACTTGGAATTCTGTATGTTTTTTTAAATTGTCCAGCTTGACCTGCTGTCAAAGATTTGTGGACATGAACCCCAAGATCTGTTTCTGTGCTCCCTTTAAAATTGTACCATTTAGTTCATATTGCTTCTCCTTATTCTTTTTTCTAAAATGTATCACTTCACAATTTTCTGCATTAAATTTCATCTACCATTTGTCTTCCCATTTTACCAGTCTGTCCACATCCTCCTGATATCTGCTACTTTTTTTTCTCACTGTTTACTACATTTTCAAATTTTGTTTCATCTGTAAATTTTTCCCTTATATCCAAGTCCATCTGTGAGGGTATCTGTGCTTTTAAAGTTTGTATTTTTTGAGGCAGACCATAACTGAAAACAGAAACTGAAAACGGAAACTGAAAAGGAAACAGGAAAGGAAACAGATCCTTACCAGTTTCTAAAGGAAACAAAAATAAAAAGATTTTGAAACCAGAACTTCTGGACAGATTGAATCTGGTTGAAAGATATAAAAAGGACACAGAATAATTCAAGCTGAGTAGCTGTGGTGCAGAACAGTCAAGCTAAAGAAGGCAGAGTCCAGATCCAGGTGGATATGGCCTGGATTTTCACACAAAGAGGCTCACTATTTTTGCAAAAATGGCTCCAGAGGCTCAAATCTAGAAGTGGCACTGACCAAACTCAGCCCTCAACATTTTTGCAGGGCCAGGTCGAACATTGCACATTCATGGTTCACCTGAGGCAGCTATACATGCTAAAGTGCAGCTGTCTTCAGTCTGATCTGATATTTTTTAAGGAGAGAGTAGGAAATACCACTTGTACACATTACACCTGTTAGGGGAAGGTCTGAACTTAAGGGAGTTCTTTGGAGAGATAGAGTACCCTTTTGGAGAAGTAAGGTATCCTTTTGGTTATGGTCCCAGGTTACATTTAAGAGAGGTCAGATGCCCTTTGGGAGTGGTAAGGTGCCTTTTTGAAGGGGTCAAGTGCCCTTAGGGAGAGTTAAGTTTCCCTTTGAGGAGGTTAAATGCCCATTGAGATTGTTAAAAGTAGACCTGAATGTGTGTAAAAAGTGAATAAGCTCATTGGAACTGTCAAGCTCATTGGAACCGTCAAAGGAAGTGGTATATAGGGAGTTGTTAAGTGCACTGTCAATGGAGCTGCCAAAAGGAGCTGTCAAGTTGTCAAGGGAGCTGTCAAAGGTCATTGGAACTGTCAAACTGTTAAGGGATTTAAATCTCCAGGCCTTTAAATTTTATTAAAAGCAGTCTGCAGATTTAAAAAAAATCATTGCTTGCTATTTCATTTTGTCTGCGGGGATATCATTGTAGGATTTGTGCTCTTCAGGAAATTTCACCCTGTCATCATTACAGTGGGGTACCTGTCAGTTCACAGTCAGATTGACAGTTTCAAGTGGTTATAAAGGGCATATAGTCCACTCTTGTTTGTGGCAGGCATCATAGCAGGCAGGAGCGGAAAATATTGGGAGATTGCAAAAATCAGTTTCACGTCATCGTACAAACAGTTTGCAATTGTGCGCTTCACCCATCAATAGCAGGCTGCGTTTCCTGCTGCCACACATTGGGAACTTAATTTCAATACTTAGTGGGAGCCTTTTCCATTGGAGATTTGGTGTGGAAGGTGTTGCATGCAGCAGTCTCGTAGAATAAAAGACTGAAATGGTTCACAGATTCCCAGGCCACCTGTATTTTCTGTGGCCTTGAGGAGTCCGTGTTCCATGATTATATAGGTTGTGCGAGGTTGCAGTCCTTTTTTGATTATTTGAGGGCACTGCTCCTCAACATTTGGTTGCACCTTAGCCCCACGCTCCCAATCGTTGGCTGCTTGATGCGGAGAGGGATAGGTAGATCTGGTCCTAGGCCTGACCAATGAGTCCATAAGCAGGTCCAGACAGCAGGCGGTTGAGAGGGTCGTTCAACCCGACAGTCTGCCTCCCTTTTGTGGTTTCGTCTGTGCTTGAGTGACCTTGGACAGGCAGCACGCTTGAGGGCTTCTGCAACTGGTGGGCATTGCAGGGGCTGGAGTACACCATCGGCTCGCAAAATAATATTTCAATTTAATTTTGTTACAGTGCTCCTTTAAGGGGCTGCCAATTAGATAATGCATTTATTTGTTTAGTTGTTACTTAAAAGAGCATAACAAGGGACTGCTGGGACACTGGGTTGGTTGGTGAATAGGAGTTGGAGATATGAAATGCTGCATTCTGGGAATAAACTGACCATCAGAAAAAGAATTTGTGTCTAGATTCATTCTTCATCATCTGACTTGGCATCCTTTTAACAGCTGCCTCCTTCTCCCTCCAAACCACTGCCTCCTTCAGCTCCCAGCTTTCTTCCTTAAGTTCAAGGAGTGCTGACTGGATCATGGGCAACTGGTTTAGTTGTTCATCGCAAGATGAGGCTGGGCCACATCAAGCACAATAAAGCACTGATCACCAATGCCAAGTTGTGCACTACTTCAGGATCATCCTGGAACACGAAGATAGCCCCTGGCATCTATTCTCCATTATCAATGTCTCCTTAAACTATCGTCCCTTACCCTTCCAACCTCAACTCCAACAAATATAAGGAGCTCATAGACTTTGTCACTAAGAATCATTCAACATTCTTCTTTTCACATTCTCCATTATATCAAGCCTCTTCCTATTCCAGTCCTGAACTTGGATCATCCTCTAAATTCTTTCCTATCTCTTCTTATGCTCCCTCTGAGCTCCTGTTGTCATGAGAACCACCCTCTTTTCTCAACCCCATGTCCACCCAATTTCTCTTCTTGGCCTCATGCTAGCTGATACACTAAGTCCTCACTTAAAGTTATAGTTGCGTTCCTGAAAATCACAACTTGAAGTGAAATGACTTAAGTGAAACATTGGTCCCCAAAGGAATCAATATTAAAACTACAGTTAAGCTCTGTAAAACTATCCTTATCAGAAAAAAAAAATCTTAAAACATTATACCCTCTAAGTTGCAATATTTTACATTGCTAAAATCCAAAATTGATAAATGAAATAACTTCTATATTTTTAAACTTTATTTGTTTTAAAAGAAAAATGTAACATTCCCGCTCACTGCCAATCCTGCTTGCCCGACCTCCCGCTCCCTGATCCTCCTGTTCGCTGCAGATCCTCCTCTCCCAACCCTGCAGGTTGTGGGCTTTCTTGCTCTCCGGCCCTCCAGGTTGTGGTCTCTCCCCCTCCACAACCTCCGAGTTGCGGCCTCTCCCCAATCCCCAACATTGTGAGTTTCAGCTTCTTCTCCACCCCCCCCCACCAGTCCACTCTCTCACCAAACCACCTGCTTCCTGACTCACCCGCCTGCTGCTTCTCTCTCTTGGACATGTATTCCTGATGAAGATCCATATCTGATCTGAAGCTTGAGTTCTAATATTGTGAGTCGCAATGGTGCCAAAGTGCCGTGCTGGGGCTGCTATAATCCATGATTTTTTAAATGGTCCCACACACCGCTTCCCTGTCCTGAACCCTCTCTGTGAGCAACATCTTGGGAGAAGAGCAGTGAGGCAGGAACTGCTTCAACAGTCATTTAAAAAAAAAGATATTGTAGCAGCCCCAGCTCAGCACTTCTGCACCATTGGGACTCGCACTTCCACAACATCAGAGCTCCGACTTCAATTCGGATCTGGATCTGGAACAGGAATGCAGGTCTAAAACAGGGAAGCGGCAAGAGGGGAAGGCATGGAATGTGAGGTTAAGTGAGAGAGTGGGTCAGGGAGTGGCAGAGGCCAAAACCCAGAGGTCAGGGAAGTGGGGAGGCCACAACTGGGAGGTTGGGGAGTAGGAGAGGCCACAACTCAAGGAGAGGGAAGAGGCCACTCCAAAATGGCAGCAATTGGGTCATGCGGGAAACAATGTTAAAACAAATCTCGCAACACCCAGTGAGATTACAGGCCCCTATTAACTTCATGACATTAAAGTGAGACAGTGTTAAACGGGGCAACATTAAATGAGGACTTATTGTGTTGTAAGTGGTTCCATTTCCTCGGGCTTTTTAAAATTCATTTACAGGATGTGGACATTGCTGTCTAGGCCAGTATTTATTGCCCCATCCCAAATTGCCCTTGAGTAGGTGGTGGTGAGTTGCCTTCTTGAACTGGTGCAATTCCTGTGGTGTAGGTACACCCAGAGTGCTGTTAGGGGGGAGTTCCAGGATTTTGACCCAGCGATACTAAAGATATATTTCCAAGTCAGGGTGGTAAGTGGCTTGGAGAGGATTTTCCAGGTGGTAGTGTTCCCATGTATCTGCTGCCCTTATCCTTCTAGATGGTAGTACTCATGGGTTTTGAAGGTATTGTCTAAGGATCCTTGGTGAGTTTCTGCAGCGCATCTTGTACATGGTACACACTGCTGCCATTGTTCAAATGGGAGTGAATGTTTGTGGAAGGGGTGCCAATCAAGTGGGCTGCTTTGTCCTGGATGGTATCAAGCTTCCTGAATGTTGTTGGAGCTGCACTCATCCAGGCAAGTGGAGAGTATGCCATCAAGCTCATAACTTGTGCCTTGTAGATGGTGGACAGGCTTTGGGGAGACAGGAGGTGAGCTACTCGCCACAGGATTCCTAGCCTCTGACCTGCTCTTGTAGCCAAACTATTTATCCGGTTCAGTTTCTGGTCAATGGTGACCCCCATTGAATGTCAAAGGTGGTTAGAGTCTTGTTGGAGATGGTCATTACCTGGCACTTATGTGGCCTGAATGTTACTTGCCACTTGTAAGCCCAAGCCTGGATATTGTCCATGGTCCTGCTGCATTTGGATATGGACTGCTTCAGTATCTGAGGAGTAGCGAATGGTGCTGAACATAGTGCAATCATCAGCGAACATCCCCACTTCTGGCCTTATGATGGAAGGATGGTCATTGATAAAGCAGCTGAAGATGGTTGGGCCTAGAACACTACCCTGAGGAACTCCTGCAGCGATGTCCTGGAACTGACATTGTTAATCTTCAACAACCACAACCATCTTCCTTTGTGCTAGGTATGACTCCAACCAGTGGAGAGTTTTCCCATTGACTCCAGTTTTGCCAGGAGTCCTTGATGCTGCACTCAGTCACATGCTGCTTTGATGTTAAGGGCAGTCAAGCTACTGTTCTTAATCAGGTTTCCATTCCCTGACACTGCAATGCCACAGCCCTGTTCAAACTATATTGCACAAATTATATCCTCTATTACTGTGACCATGGTGCACTATCCCTTGGCGTCCTTCTCAACCTCCCTTCAGCCTTTGGCATGGTTCATCACACCATGCTACTCCAATGCTGTCCTCTATTGTCCAGCTAATTGGGACTGCCCTTGCTTGGTTCCATGTTTAACTATTCAGTTGCAGGTGCAGGATCTCCTACAGTAGCTTCTTTTCCTTTTCCATTATCTCGGGAGTTCCAAAAGGATCTATCCTTGCCACCTTCTCCCCTCACTATTATGCCTCTAAATGCTGACCTCAGCATCATCATCCAAAGAGATGACATCAGGTTCTATATGTATATTGAGCACTTCAAGCTTTACCCCTCCTCTGCCTCTGTGCAGCTTGTTTGTCCTGGATGAATAATAATCCCCTCCGACGAAAAACTGGACAGATTGAGGTCACTGTTTTTGGTCCCCACCACAAACACAATTCCTTCAGCTATGATTCTGTCTTCCCTATCCCTGGCCACTATCCTAGATTGAACACAGTTAATCAGGGAACACAGAGGTCATAATTTTTTGATGAGACAGGAGTTATTGAGCCTTATTGCTTGTCACATTCTGAGATCTGTTGATCCATTTTTCCACAGAAAGGATTTAGAAAAACAAAGCACATTTATATTGTTTTGGTTTTGCACGTCAATCAAAGATTTCTCTCAGCCTAAAGTTTTCAGTAATTTCAATACTTATTTCTATTTTTTTCTCTACCCCTAATGTAAGGTTGTGGCTCAATAGATCTAACTTCTTTTAATACCTTAGCCAAACAACTATTCCTTTTGCACGAGTGTAAGTGCCAATTTGCAGGTTCTTTTATCCTCGGGGCTTCACAGTTGAGGTGAATATTATCCTCGTTTGACGCACTTTTCGGCAGTGGTCTATCTGGATAATAATTGGAGTTAGAACTTCATCTGATTTTTTTCCCCTGTCCACAAATCAATAGCACTGCAGCCAAGAAAAGTGTATCAACATGTTCCCCATGTTAACATGTTTTACTATCAATTTTCAATAACAGATATTATTTAATAATAAGTACTGATAACACCACCGGTGTTTCTGACTGGGAAGAATTATTACCTGCTCTTATACTGTTCTTTTAATTTGAATGTTAATCCCAAAATTTATATTGTTAAATCAATATTTCGTAACAGAGTTAAAAACAGGTTTAAAGTCTGCTGCCAAGCTGCGAAAGAGGATTTAAGAAAATAAACACAGTAAGCTGACTCCTTGAATCTGAATCAAAAGAATATAAAAGCAACTACTGAGCCAGACTGTGTTCTGAATTATCATCAGCAGTTAGTCATTAATTCTTAGTGCTTCAATTGTCTAGTCATTTATATTGTTTACATTAAATCTGCTCCTGCGCAGCCAAGCACAATGACTACTTCCAAACAATTTCCCCTGTGATGTAAACAACACTTATCAGTAAAAGGAAAAATAACACTAACAGAAAAATAAACTTTGCAAAACATAAAATTACAATTTCAAGTCTACTGGTGCAATATAGAATATTAATCAACTCCTTGTATGCTTCTTTAACAAAGTAAAGTACATGTAGACACAAGTTTATTAATACCAAAACTACTGACTCTGTCTACTGTCTCGAAAATATAATAATTTTCATAGTATTATTGTGATTTATTGTAAAGGTAGGTTTGGATAATTTCTCTGTGTGTATATGAGTGTGTATGTGTGGGATTTAATTGAAATGGAGACATTTTGTCTGGAGGCTTGGAGTCATCAAATGGTAGCTAGGTTTGAAATGCTAAATACATAAACATGGCTGAAGTTTTAGAATGTGTGGTGTGAGAAGAATTTGCATTTATAGATAAATTAGGGTAGTTTAAATTTCAAAGAGATGGTAGGATGTTACACCTAGCTAGAGGAAGCTAAGCCAAACAGTGTGTTTATTTTTCCCAAAGGTTACTGATACAATTAGTACTATGAAAAGACTTGTATTCTGAGAAGGATTATGAGAAGTTCCAAATATATATCAGAACAATGGAATTTGCATTAAAAAGGGGAAAAGGTATTGTCATGAAACTATTAATGTATATAATGTTGTTGGAAATTTTTTTTTTTAATAGAGGTTTAGTCTGTGTGTCTGTTAATTGGATTAAAGCCAGCTAGTCTGAGTGCTTTGATGTACAGTAGTTTTGAGATGTAAATAGAAGTAGAGATACATTTGCATTTTGTTGAATAGAGCATTCAAGAGTGGGAGTGAAATCTTGCACCCAGCTAGGAGACACCAAGCAATATGTTTATATTACTAATAAAATTGGTACTATGAAAGGGGTTTTATTGTTAGAAGAGGTGGAGTTCAAAGGGCCTGGTGATACAATGACAATTTATATTCAAAGAGAAGTGCTGGGGATAACCCGTGGGGAGTTTGTGTGTGCATAGCAGAGGCATGTAACATCAAAACAGCTATAAGCCTATAACTGTATGCAAGGGAACCAAATTGAAAGGGACCTCATATTGAATCCATTGGGTGAAAATGCTTTGCCTGGTGTCTGCTTAAAGTCTATGGGTTATTGTTGCCTTAGTGGAGATTAATTTGTTAATTTATTAAAAGTTATGATAGTAGTAAATTGTAGCCATGTGTATGTGTTTAATTTGTTGTAAGTTAATAAATGTCTCATTTAGTTTGATATAAAAACCTCTCAAGAACTGGTGGTGCTATTCCTGAATTTAGAGCTGCATCTCTATCATACCAATTGAAAATATAGATTATGACAGTTGTTTAAAGTTTCCCTCTGGGATTTTAAGTAACAGCCTTTACCAATTTCTGTGTCATAACCGGTATAAAGGAAAAAAGGCTATGTGTAAGTGGGGAAGGAATTCCAAGATCTAACACAAGTGTAAAAAGCCTCCAGTCTCAGTGCATTAAATTGCTGTCTACAGGAACTGAAGCTGAGAAAACTCACTTTGAATTCTCCTATCCATGGTATTGTGTTGCTTTGCCTGGGTCTGTTTAAATCTACTTGTTTTTACTGTTGCCTTAATGGGGGTGTAAATGGAAGTCAGATTAATTAGGGGTTTTAGGAGTTATTATCATTGTAATTTGTAGACCTATGTATGTGTTTGAAATCTTTTCTTTTGTTAATAAATGATTAATTTAGTTTTCTAAAAACCTCTGAAGTCGTGGTTCTCTTGTTACTTCAGAATACAGGGCATGCATCTTGGAAAAAAATACAAATTGCAAAACAATTGTGACCGTATGATCATGTTTCCTTCGTGGATTTGATTCGCCTGGCACACATCATCTATCACATCATAACACTACTGCATTGTAATATATCAAGATAAACAGCTCCTTCTAGTCAGATTAAACAGTTGTTTCTCTAAAAGGTGCACATCTGACCCAATTTTCAGATACCTGTATAATTATTAGCATCACTACCAACAACACCATGCTTTTAAATAGTGCATTTCAGATAGAAAAACATCCCAAGGTTTCTGACAGAGGTGTAAGAAAAAGGAATAAGAAACTAAAGAATGTGATCTCAGGATCAAAATCTTGGATATAGGTGGGTTTTATGGAGGATCTTAAAGGAGCAGAGGCACGTGGAGAGGCAGTAAGGCTGAAGCAGGAAATTTCAGATCAAGGAGAGGAGGGCCAGAGTCAGAGGAAAGGAGAGTTTGGCAGTAGGGGTTTTAAGACTGGGGCAGATTGTAGAAATAGGAAGAGATAAGGCATAAAAGATTTAAACACAAAGATGAGAAATTTAAACCTGAAGCATTAGAGAAATGAGAATCAATGTATCAGTCTTAAAAACAATACTTTTCTATGCTACTGATAAATTTAAATAAATTATCAGCCTTGAAAACTGTTATGTATTGAATGTCTTATTTCACTTTGCAAGCCAATGCATTATAGGATTGCAGAATTGTTTTTTAGTTCAGTTTCTGCAATCAATAAACAAAGCACCTTGTTCAACCACCTCTGTGCCTGCATGAGTATTTATCAATCTTTAAAAGGTTATCGGCAGTACCAATATTGAAGTAT